>NW_013952423.1:2049193-2064407 GCF_001266775.1 Austrofundulus limnaeus
GTTGTGTACAAGCTAATAGTGTGTCAGAATATTTATACTTCTCATCCAAACACAATTAAATCCACTCTATCCAGGAGACACAACTTATCAGGACAGTATTTTTTAAGTAATAACTCAGAAAAATATTGGAGTAACAACTTTCTACTTCTTACCTTTTTAAAAAATGTAGTGAGTAGAAAGTACAGGTAAATGTATAAAAACGTAATGAGTAAAAGTAAAAAGTACGCAGAAAAATAATTACTCAAGTACAGATAACCAAAATTTCTACTTAAGTACAGTAACAAAGTATTTGTACTTAGTTACTTTACAACTCTGCATTTATAACACATAATTCAATCATGCTAGATATCACAACAAATTTGCTCATAATGTTATTTTCTAGGTTAATCTGAATTCTAGAGATTATGGAGTGAGCTAAAACGTTTATTTTTAATTGTATTTAACAACAGAAATGAGTGGAAGCAAAGCAACAGCCACAGTTGGCTCTATATGGAGAATTAAAGCTAAAAATGAAGCTGAAACCAGGACATAATGTCCAAAAATATAGATTTGAGTCTATTTTTCTGTCATCTGGAAGCTTGATGGTTTAAACAGGAAGTCGTTTGGGATCACACGTCATCTGTGACTCACACACACGGCAGAGAGTAAAATAAAAAATCTCACAACACACGGAGCGTGTAATCATCGCAGCCAAACTGCTTTGACCTTTTTATAGCTGCCTTTAATACTTGCAGACCTGTCCTTGTGTCAACCCAGCCTTAATGTACTTCCCCCGGCTAAGTTTAAATCACTTTGCTCTACTTCCCCCTGATTCTTCCTCCACTCCTCTTTGTCCTCATCRTCCCTCTTCCCCCTCCTCTGCCTCCTATCTGCAAATCTACTTGCCTTGCATTGCCAAATGAGCCGGCCAATTTCGCCTCCAGTTAAAAGCTGACGAGGGTTCCGGCCCTCTCCTCCTCCGACTCGTTCAGAAGCTAAATAAAGACGAGGAGAGGAGACGAATGACTGTCGCTGCTCGGCTCGGAGTCTCTGACGACCACAGTCTGTGTTCAGGGCCTCACAGAGGGTCCTGGCACCCACATCCTTTTTGTTTTAACATCACGTCAATGTCAGTTTTATGGCTCCGCTGATGTGAACACTGACTTACTGATACAAAGAAGGGAAACAAACTGTGTATTTTTCTTGAATACAGAACTTTACGATGAATCCAGATGTCTTAGACAGAATTGGAGACTGCGGGAATAAAGAGTGAGTGAAGAAGAGAGATGATGCATATAGTTTTCATTCCATGCAGTTATGTTTGGAAGGAATTAATGATAAAACATAAAAAAACATGTAAGCTAATGTGAAGGTTTTAAAAAAATATGTTGCATTCAAAGTCAGTGTTAAGGACTAAGCCTGTCGCAATAAGCAATAAAACAATTAGAGCCCTGTGAACAGACATTTAGGTAGAGAAGCATCTTGGGTTTTCTGATACTGTACCAAACCTTGGGTTTATATTTATTATATTAGTTTAAAATCAACTCCAAACAATATTATAGTTTATTGCAATAATTTCTGAGACAATTTACCGTCCAGCAAAATTTGTTATCGTGACAGGTCTACTGAGGACAATGCTTAGCTGAAGATGGATGTATGTATTGTGTTTTTGTTGTAGTGAATTTATTTAACTTAATAAGAACAACTTTTGTCTACGACCAGCTGCTGGTAAGAGAATGGGTTCTTTGTAAAGTTGTCTGTTATTCATCAACACAACACTGGTTCATTTCTCGCCTCTTTGTGGTGAAATGATTTATAGCTCAGAGTTAAGTGGCCTAACCTCTGAACACGACTGTAAATGAATAAAAAAAACCCAGAAAATAATCAAAGGAAAAATCTTGAAAGACCACAGAAAAACTATTGATCAAGACCTCTTTAAAACATTACAAGAAAGTCTGAAACTTAGAACCAAAATGTAAGAAAATGAAAACTAAGGTTTTGCACAGATTCCTAATAAAGAAGAACTTTAAATTTCTCCACATGTGGAGGATCGAGGCTACAAGGCAAAATATTTTTCACYAATAAATGCAGGACTGTTTGTAGATTGGTGCATTGCTGGAATTATTCGAGTTTCTATTTATTTCTTATATTCAGCCTTTAATAAAACAATAGTAAAAAGTAGCTTTAATTTTTGAGAAGTGAGTTTTTAAGGTGAGTCTCTTAAATTTTGGTTTATGTAGCATAACCTCTAATTTAAAAAAGCTCAATGAAACAATAGTTTTACCATTTAAAGATTTTACTTATGTCATGACCCCATCTTTTGTGCCGTTTATTTATTTATTTATTTCAGGGATTTTTGATCAATCGTAGCACAGAAAAAGCTGCACCGATCAACATTAAATTTGGCAGGAATGTGTATGTGTTTGACCTACACTGAGCCAGCTAATGGGTTTACAATAGACCTCATATTTGAGAAGGGGGCTCCATCTAAAAAGGGACTATCTGGACATACATAAATGCTTATAAGTCAACAAACTATTCAACATAGGAGCTTCAGATTTTTTGTTGTTTAGCTCTGATGAAGGGCTATCCATTGGGCCAACCAATGAGCCCCCAACCCCTCAGACCCCCCACCAAAATAATAAATCTGTTCTGTGAGTTCTGAGTTCTAGTGCATTGGTGTTTTGCGTTCATGCAGGGGTCATATATGCTACCACTATATCTAGTTTATATTCAAAAAACAAAGGAAACCCCCAAATGTAGCATCTCCTAGCAGCCTCTATAATAAGATATCTTTAAATTCCAAGTGGGGAAAAACCTGCAAGAAAAACATCCATACTGAGCCTTAATAATCTGATTTATAGCTCCCTAAATTACCAAATCTTTCTTTAAAAACAGAGCACAGAACTGCTTTGTAAAACTGTTTCTTATCCCAAAGCTTCTTTAGGGTAAAAGAGTTGCGGACATGCAGCTACTGACATTAACAAATTAAAACGTTTCTACACAGACATTCACTCTGTGCCGACGTAAATTACTTGGGAATTAAAAGTTTCATTAAATTTGCAGCAGACAAACTGATACAGATTATTTTTGCTGTATTTGTACACATCCGAGCAGCAGCTGGAATCATGTCGTTTACTCTGCTCCTCCTGCTGAGCTGTCCTCCTTTATGGAGTCATGCTGGTGGCAGCCCTACAGCTACGGAGCAGCTTGTGAGCAGGTGAGAACAGAACACGCGCTCTCAAAATGAGAACCGGATTCCTCGCACGAAACGTTGCTCAGCTTACACAAYAAACACTCCAACCCTCGACTCTGACTTTATAGCAGCCGCAGACAAACACTCTCGTGTTGTTGATCCAACTCTTTGCTGCAGAGAAAGGATTCATCTTCAATCACCGTTGTAAGATGCAGGAATGTGCATGAACACTCTTCTTTTCTGACCGCAAAGACAGAAAACGCAGTCATCCCTGCATGCTTTCATGTGAGCTAAAACATACAAATACATAATACAACCACAACTAAAGAATTACGTTTTTTTTTCTTTTAATGCAATGTTCTGGGATTCTGGCATGAAGAGGAATGTTATTTCMCCACAGAAACATCCATGAAATGTCATGTTTTGGTGGATGGTGAGGACTCAAATGCAAGAAGGCAGCTTTCAGGACTGCAGCTGGACTTTTACCAACAAATAACAAGAGGAGGCATGCAGGTTAACAAGAAACCTGMCAAAAGAACCGAGGAAAACCAGGAAGAATGATTACTGAATGGCAACAGGTGTGCTGGTTAATAATACAGKTAGTATGAAAGAAACTRGAAACTTTGGAGGACATGTATAAAWCAGAACAAAACTCATCTGAACAGCAGGAACTGATGACAAAACACAAGAAAAACCAGAAACAGCTGTTATTCATCTATTTAGTTTCAACTATTTATTCATGGATAAGTCATGGAGGTAGCAGAAACCAGTCTCTGGCTCATCTGATTGGATCCCGGGTCGTTCCCAGACTCAGAGAATATATAATCTCTCCAGAAAGTTCTGGCTGGCCTTGTTGTTCCTTCCTATAAAAGGGACCACAGGGCCAGAGAAGATGTATAACACAATAATATGAATCCCGCCGACTTTAATGTYGTCGCTGATCGATCTGTGGGTTAAGCTTTTTCTGCAAACAGTTGACGTCACTGTATTTGTCTCGTAAAAAGACCCCGAGGCCCCCCACATACATACACAATAGAGACAGAACACAATGAGCCTGATAGCTGCCCATTTTAAACACAATGATCTGGCAGTGAAATTGCTGAGAACCCACCTGAGGCTGCTGAGCAAATCAGGAAGCTTTTAAAAATGAGTACATGTACCGTCTCACTCTGCTCGTGGTTTTAAATGAACCAGCTCCCTTGGATCTGTAGCAGACACTCAAGTGATAAAATTGATATTGATCTTTTCATAAGACTCTAAGAAGCAAAACGTTTTTGTCGTCCTTTTTTTTAAAGCTTGAGCTGTATTTTCAAAATTGGCTCTGAGACAAAAACAAGACCTATCATTCAAGGAACTGCATRTCACCCACTACCTTTCATCAATGAGCTTTAAACTAAAATCATCCTATGCTGAGAAAAGAGTCGTAGCCATTTTGGGCAAACCTCATAAATGACCTTATRCACTCTCATGTGATATTGTGAGATCTTGTGAAATGTATCTTGTCGTTTACCCATAAATACACACATTCACACACTGATGGTGGTAAGCTACGCTGTAGCCACAGCTGCCCTGGGTGCTCTGGTGTTAGCATACTGTACATCATAGTAGAGCTGTAGTCAAGACCCCCTAACTCAAGACAAAGACCAAAGTGTATCGAGAACGAGACAAGTCTTGGTCGAAATTCCGTTATAAATTCATTAGGAAAGATATTTTCTGTACGAGTTGCCTGCGATTCAGCCGCAGGCCAGTAGAGGGCGAACCGGGCACTGAAGATCCCTGTATAAAAAGACCAGAACTTCCGGTTTCGGGCAGTGCGGCTCTGCTTGCTTCAGTGTAAGCAATAAAGCTCTGCTCCTTAACCAAATCTGGGTTGTATGGTCCTCTTCTCTTCACATTTTAATCTTTTCAACATTTATGAGGTTTCGTCTCGATTTCAGTTAATGGACACTAAATTTTCTTACAGCAGGACCAAGCTGAGACCAGAAAAAACAAATAAAAAAATGAAAACTAGTGCCCTAAAACAAATATTCTGTACACAGGTAGCTAACTTAATGTGTATAGCTAATATTGACTAAATCTCTAAGCCAAATTGTTTCACTGCAGATATTTTCTCCCGCTCCCAACACTGCCAACTTTCTGGGAGCACCATTGTGTGGGGTAGGGGTGACGRCGGTAACAAAAATACATAATTAGCATAAATAGCAATGAGTCACACTTGGATTTGGTTCAGTACGTTCCAATTAAAACAAGACGTTAAAAAATAAATTGGAAAACATTCTGGCAATTTAGTATTACAGTTGTGGGTTTGAAAAACAAAACCCCATGTCTTCAATGTTCGAGACAAACACCATCAAAAAGTGGTCTTAAGACTGGTCTCGAGTACTACAACACTACATACAGAGCTAGAACTATTTCCTCTGTTGGCTAGTGTCAGCTGTGGCAGCCATTTTGAATTGGGTTGACTCCAGAAGTTATTCACTGCAGATGCACATCCAGTGATTACTTTGAGAGTTTCATTATTGCTCCACCTTCGCTGGCGGATGATAATTATGTGAAAGCATTAGAGGTATATATAAATGTATGTGAGCTTCATAACAAGTTGAAACTCCCTGCAGGAGTGAAGCTCTGGCAGAGAGTACATCTCACGCTGGTCAAGATTAATGCTTTTTTTCGTGTTCTACAAGTCTGTCAAGGAAACGATGGGTAATGTATGCATCCTCATGCTGTGTGTGTCTGCATGCATCAAGTCTGTGAAGTAAATTAAGCAAAGTGTTTCGACAACCTCAAGCTTGGCTTTAACTCGGCAAAAGAGGCCCGTCTGAGGGAACTCATTACTCCTGTCCCTTCTTTTCCTTTTCCGTTCCAACAAAACGGAATATGTTGCTGAAGGACACGATTCATCAGTGTCAAAATAACTTTGGTTTGTTTTCTGCCAGGTGAGAAGGGAAAGGAGGCAATTACCTGATAGATTAGACGGGAGGGAAAGAGATAAGGAAAACAATAGATGGCGGTGGAGAAGAAAGGGAGAGCGAAGATGAGACAGGAGAGGAGCGATGAGCRACACACTGATTTATCAAAAAGAAAACCTTTTTCAGTTGTACACAGACATTTGTGGTGGGAGACTGTGAGCAATTTGAATTGATAAATGTGGGTAGAGAACGGGCAGATGTGTGATCATGGTTTCCAGAAAAATACAAAAAATAGCTCCCATTTAGAGATTAATTCAATGCATCCAAGACTTATTTATTCAATTCTGAAATAAACATTTGTTCAAACTCACCTTCATGAGCTCCTTGTTTCCGTTCTTTAACAACCAACATGCACACGAGGTCATAACTGACAAGGACAGAACATGAATACCATTACCTGATAGAGTGAAACATATTTCCATCAAATCATTTATGAAGAACGACGAAGTGAAACCTTTTATGTAGCAGCTGATGTTGCTGTTTTGTTCCATCTGTCGGTCCCAGATTTCACAGATTCAAGGCCAAATCCTCGCAGCTCATGAACAGTAACAGTAACTAACTGAATTGTTTCAGGAGTTTGAATAGCCTGGTCTTTATAATTTCTCATATATAGTCAGAAAAAACAGCAGCAAGTTCAGGAATTCTAAACCCAAAGAGATCCCAGAGGCAGCTCAACCAGGTTGTATTTGCCTGAGCACAGGCAAAGTGGGTGTAATTGTAACTGACCCTGATGATGGGAGCGATTGCTGGTCATTAAACCGTAAAATACCAGGCGGGGAGGGAGATAATAAATCTCAGACAGGAACGTGAAACTCAGCAAAATCCACCAAGGCCAGCGCTGCCTCAGTTAGGGGTTAAGTGAGGGACCAGGCCTGAATTTCAATTCTGCCTCTCCCTGAACGCTAAGAGGACATTTGTGAGGAAAGAATATCCTAAAAACCACAAAGAAGCACATCAGTGATTCTTATAATAACTGGGAGTCTTCAAAACAACTAAAAGTGTGAAAATTAAAGAAGAGTTTGAGTGCACATMCTGTATCTCGCTGTTGTTCGGATTAATTCTGCAGGATAATAAGTAGTCTCAGAAATTATTACAATAAACAATAATATTTTAATAAAATGATCCCCCACCCCAGTTTATGAAGCTTATTAAAGATTAGGAAATTTACATATRTTAAAAMAAGWTACAAACTGACCTATAGACTGAAGATTAGAGGTCAAMTGATACATTGGCTGGCTGATGTAGTTTGGCTGATATTTGTGCTTTTTTCTTGTATTGTATCAGCTGATATGTGCATGCATTCACCAATCCATTGGTGCACTCAGCAGCCATGCCTTGAGGTCACRGGACCGCATGTATTACAGCTCCCTCCTTGGCAGAGAGCGCCTGGTAATGTTGTAAGACTGAGAGCCAATAAYAGCAAGGGTAAGTTTTGCATCAGTGAGTAAACAAAGGAGGAGAAAGCCATATCGGCTTCAAGAATCGGACCAATAAAATTGGGAGCACATATCTCACTCAGATGTCAAAATAACCTCTATCAGCCTTAAAAAACCCATATCGGTCGATCTCTTCTGGAGATTGTGAAAAAAAAAACACACTGGACTACAGCCGCTGAATCTGTAACATTACTAACCACCCTCTCCAACCATATCGGCACAATTTTTTTTCTCTTCCTCTGGCTTTAAATTATCGACCTCATTTGMATTTATGGAGWGTTTGCAAAAAACACGTCRGACATTACTGAAGTAAATTACAAWTGTCCGGTGAAAAACTTAAAATCGTTGGTCAACGTGTTTGACAATTTTAACTTTCTCARACCAAGCAAATATATTACTTACATTGAAAATCCCTGCAGATTATCTGTGTCCCCCACCGTCTGAGCAGACGTCTCCGCCGGACATTTTTTCATTGAGACAACAGAGATTGTCAGTGATTGGTTGGCTGCCGCAATGCGTTCTATCCAGGCTTTTGATTGGTTTAGGCACTGGAAGCCCAAAGGATGTTATTTGGCTACAGCGAGGCTAATTTCTTAATATTTTTATAAATTTGAGGATGTTTTCTTGTGTTTCTGGTGTTTTCTGTTGTTTCATCATAATTTCTGAAAAGTATGTGATAACTCCTTATATTTTTCTGATTATTTCCGATAAATTCTGTCAGTTTATTAGATTTTTCCGAGCAGCATGAGTAAAACATATAGTAGAAAATAAAAAAAATACTAATTTATTATTTCTACTACTACTCCAACCGATCAAAGCAATACGGGTCCCTCTCTTTTTTTTTTCCCAAACATGCTTACAAAATGGGACCTCAAAGGCCACCAAGCCTGGAACCAAGCCAAACTGATTCAGATGATGATGAGAGCTTTGATGAACAGGACTTTGAGACCAAATGTAGGAAATTAGGACTACTGCTGCTGCACTTTTGATTTAAGTGCCTCTTTAGAGTGCAAATTTACAGCAATTTCAATAATTCTGAACTGTAATCTGATATTTATTTATTGCTAATAAAAGGGTTTTGAGTTCACATTTGAATCTTTATTATATCGATAAAACTGTGTGTTGAAAGTACAGTGAAAATAATGCAAACGTCACTGTAAYATCTGTAGATTTGAAGCACGGAGTACATTGTCCTATGTGCTTCAAAAATGTCCTGCGTGAGACACTGTCACGTCTGCCAAACTGGCAAACACTGTTTATGGTGTGATTAATTGATTTATTGCTAATTGTGACCGACCTTGTTTAAGACAGATCGGTTGTAGACGTGCATCCAATCATTACTTTTTGAAAATTTCATTCAAATCTGTTCGGAACAGACAAACATACAAATGAGCAAAAACATCCCTACTCCATCTTTCCCCTCAGCATGTGCAGCAAACATGGAAGCCATGACCTGAATGAACACACTAACATAATCACCCGTCACTGGAGTTAAAAGCCAGAAGAACATGAGGTTTATGTTTCATCGTGAGATCACTAACAGCTTCTGAGGCTGCTCAGCTGGCAGCCGAACATTTACTCCTCTCAGCTACAAGCAGTATTTTTGGTATTCAGCACTAGTTTGCAAAAATAGAGCTCATATTCTTTTGTGCTCTCAGACTTGTACCGGAGTCAAGTTCACACCTTCTTTTCTTCTTCTTCCCACAAAGCGCCGCTGAGGTGAAGGCAGCTGAAGATAAAACTGGATTTTCCAGGCAGAGAGCCACACTCTGAATGTGGCACAAATACACATTCATTGTTCCCTTGGACACCTAGATCTGAGGCGTTTTGTGCCGTGAATGATGATACAGAAGTGCAACACAGCGCTCGTGGCATTTTAACGTATGAAAGGGCTGCGGCGGCACGCTGATGCCTGAACTACATGAAAAGGTGGCTCGCTGAAAGGTACGCCAAGGATAAAAGCAATGCTTTTATCGTGCAATTTTCACAGCCATTTTGTTTCATTTTTAAAATTACAAAGAACAAAGTGTTTGTTTAGTTAGTCTGATGTGGTTGAGAATGGAAGATTTAGTTTTTAACAGCACTTCACCCCTAAGGATGAAGAGTAAAAAGAGATTATTAAATGCTGTAACTTTTTTTATTATTTGTTAAAGGAGGATGCTGCAGATCAAATGATGGTAAATACTTGTGAAAGCAAACAAGAAAWAAATAGTTTAGTAAGCAAATTGCCTGGGAAAGTTGCTTTGAATGTGCGGTTTTAAAGACTTTCTAAATCCAAACTAAATCTGTAAATGATCAGCTGACAATAAGGGTGTTTCTCCACTGGTTTCCTGAGAGCCTGAGCCAAAATACGAGATAAAACACTGATCTGCCATGTTTGGATCCTCTCAACTCATTCTGACACACAGGTTCTGTTGCTGCGTTCCCTTTTATCTTCCAAGTCTGGGACTAATGTTGCACCTGATWCAGCAAGCTGTTGTGCTAACAACTATTAGCAATCCAGGCTAAAACTCAGTATTTTTATACCATGCAATCAAACTTTGATTGATWCGTTAAGACAGAAGAAAGCTTGGAAACTTTTTGTGCACAGCCCCTTTTTGGACTTTGAGGTCGGGGGAAATTTCAGGGGTCCATCAGAGAGATCATCTGCCAGTCAGAACCTCAGTTTGCCCCCCGTTCTGTGACTCGGTGCGTGTTCGCTCAGTCAGATCAGAGAAGCACTTTATTCATTATATTCTGTCCTTCTCCCTCTGCGATGATTTTAACTTAAACAGCTTTAGAGAAAAAATAAACAGAAAAGTAATTTGTAACATTCTCATGAGTTTAAAAATACCAGCTTATTTATTTTAAATAAACCAATAAGAGTAATTAATTATCTATAAATGGACCAAAAACAATAAGACCCACACACACATGCAGCGGTGGGCATATTGTTTTATTAAAGTTTTTTTTCAGTGGTTTTTGCTCAAATGTAGCACAGAAGTGGCTGCACCGATCAACATGAAATTTGTCAGGAATGTAGATGTGTCTGACCTACATTGCACCAGCCAACAGTTTTACAGTAGACCCCATATTTGAGGAGGGGGCTCCAACTAAAAAGAGGGTATCTGGACATGCAAAAATGCTTATAACTCAAAAACTATTCAACATAGGAGCTTCAAGTTTTTTTATTGTTTAGCTCAGATGAAGGGCTATCCATCAGGCCAACCAATGAGCCCCCCAAAGCCCCCCTGGACCCCCAACTAAAAGAATAAATATGTACAGAGAGTTCTAGTGCATTGGTATGTGCAGGGGTCATATAGGTTACCGCTATGTGGTTTCTAAATACCCACAAAGTTTTCATGTTTTATACACACTGACAGTTATTTTTGAATTAATATTTAGTAAAATATGACAAATTGAGAAAGAGATATTATTTCTGGCACCAAAAAAATGAACTTGCTGCTGCAGGTTATTGACAAAAAGATGAATAAAATCAAAAATATTTGATTCAAGCACAACTCAACCAGAGTTCTATCCTTCCTGATTTTCAGTCAGKTGGAAACATCTGCATTTTAAAATTTGATGCTCCAACAGTACCTTGGTTTATACACCAATAACCTCTGCCTTTTATGCTTCTACAAGCATGTGTATAGGTGCACCAACAAATCAGAGATATTTACAAGTCAGTGATGTTTTCCTGATACTACAGCGGGCGAGTTAACAAGCTGGATTTAACTCAGCGTGAAATCAATGGGCTGAAAAGCGTTGCAGAGATTAGTTAGATGGTAAAACATTTGGTGGATCTACAGCAGGGGTTCTCAAACTTTTTGGGTCTGGGGACCCCTTACAAGGGCAAAAAAATTCTAGGGACCTCCTCATAAACCCCCTGCTTTTTTAAAGGGTAATTTACTGTCGTTTCAACCCCTTAAATGCCATGGGAATATATTTGTTATTTAGTTTATTATGATTGTTATATTAGTTCATTGTTCCTTGTGCATTTTAGTGAAATTTTTTGAGGACCCCCAAGATCTCGCGGACCCCTGGGGGTCCTGGGACCCTAGTTTGAGAACCTCTGATCTACAGAATCGGAACTAGCAGGGACTAGAGTCGCTGTGTCTTTCTGCCGTCCCATGTTTTGTGCCACTTCAGCCGACCCGTTTAATCCTCCCAGTAAGACAGGCAGCAGGCTCTCTGGTGTTGGAGGCTCTGTGAACACAAAACATCCCCTCTGCACCAAATAATGCCGCGTCCCCTCCGAGGGAGACGGCACACGATGACACCACGAGGTGGGGAGGGTGGGTGCTGTCAGTTCTGATTGTTTTGCTCTCCCACACCAAGCTTTCTGAGGTCCAGTGAAGAAGAGAAACCAAGCACCTATTGGCTGAGGACAGGTAAGAATGAGAGAGACCGAACTGAGAGTGCTGGGGGGGGGGGGGGGGGGGGGGTTCTGATATGCCCCAATCTGCTGCTTTCATTAGGCTTCAATTAACTGCAGCCAGTAATAAGAGGACATTGCTGCTTTTTAACACATTCATGTTGTGAACCTGGAGCAGCGTCTATGTTTCCACAGATGTGAATATATTTATTTAAACCTTTCAAATTTCACAGGGGTCACTGAAATAACTTAAAACTGACAAAAAATGTTTAAATTAATGTTTGGTTGCTCAACATTTTCAAAGCATTGAAGTGATTTCTGCAGCTTTCTGGTCTCAGGTTTGAAAGGTTCCTCCTCCAGACTACAGGTTYGACGGTACAATTTCATAAAACATATATTTAATAGATAAAAAAGACAGGATTAGCCAAAAGGCTAGTTTTCAACTGTGGTCCCCTTGTCATGATGTTTAAAAAGGCAGTAAAATACAAGAATAACTCAATCTTGCCAAAGATGTTTAGGATGATTTGGATCAGGGCTCAGATGTTCTCTTCAGAACAGTCCAAGGTCTTGTTCCGGGTCATTCCTGGGTGTTTTTTAGCTGTGTGCTTTGGGTCAGTATCCTGTTGGAGGACCTGTGACTCATTTCACTCCCAGAAAGCCTTGATAGTCTTGAGATTTCCTTGGACCCTGCACAGATTCAAGACCTCCTGTTCCAGATGCAGCAAAGCAGCAAAACAGAACCAAGTCCAGAGCTCTGTTCTTGGACAGCGGATGGGACTCGTTACCAAAAACCAACAATATTTTT
The DNA here is from genome assembly GCF_001266775.1 of Austrofundulus limnaeus. Taxonomy (NCBI): domain Eukaryota; kingdom Metazoa; phylum Chordata; class Actinopteri; order Cyprinodontiformes; family Rivulidae; genus Austrofundulus; species Austrofundulus limnaeus. The sequence continues at coordinate 2,061,936 of NW_013952423.1, forward strand.
TATTTATTTGAATTTTTTTTAATTTGCTGAAGATTCCAAAGTTATGACTGATTTGGTCTTTCTTCAGTAAATTTATTCTCGTCAGTTTCCAGTCATTTCAGTGACCTCTGAGGGGTTTTCTGTCTTTAACGACAGGGTCTGAGCAACTCTCAGCAGCCTCTTTTACATCAAAGGACATTTCTGTGTCACGGACTGTGTTTTTGGAATATTGCGTTGTGACAGCCARCGAGCAGCAAAATGACAGTTTTCGTGGCACAAAGAGACTCTGATGTTGTGGGCAGCGAGAGCTGAATTACTACATGATCCGCTCTCTGTGGCTTAGAGGGAGCATGAGCTGAAACCAAACAATCCTCTGCCACTCGCCGTGAATTCAACATCAGNACACACACACACACACCCATCACCGTCCCCACCCTCTGCTGACATGCAGCCATTTCTTTAAGTAAATGAAGAGCTAATATTCTGAACAAATGCAGGCAGACACCTTGCTGAGTTGTTGCCTGGTAACAGTTTTATAAAAGACAGGCTGATTTGATCTGAAGGTGAGTTTTTTTTGTCTTTTTAATCTCTTAGCTGATAACAGGACTACAGAACGGTCCGACTCCTGCGCGTGATCAAATGGTAAATTATCTGCTGAGATTTAACAGGATTAGTTTAATGGTTTTTCTCACGGACACTGGGAATCTTTTTATGGAAAATGTCAATCTGTGGGGGCTTTTTTTAAATTAGGAGTTATATAAAATACTTACAAATAGCGAAGTAAAAATATCTTTACTGATTGATAAATTAAAATTAATGTTACATGCACTATGAAAAATGAAGCCTTGAATTTACTAAACCAAACTGATTCCACTAAACTCAGTAAATTCAACACTTTACACTTTTTTTCCTAAATAAAACATGAAAGTTGCATTTTATTTACTAAACCAGATTAAGTGGAACCAGTTGACTTTGTTGAGTAAATTCAACACTTTATTTAGAGTGCAGAAACAACTCTTCATATTTAAATTTGTAACATGTAACAAAGTGTTATGTTTTAAAGTAAAGAAGTAAAAGTATCCTTTTTATGTTTTGGATGTAAACAAAATAAAAGTAAAGGCTATGATTAAATCCTCAAAAAAGTTACCTAAGTACTGTAACAAAGTACTTAGTTACTTTACACCTCTGATATTTTATGAGCTGATAAAAAAGCTGCACAAATTCATCATCAAGAATACTTAGAGAACAGTGATTAAATTATCTTTAATCATTTCTACTGGAGTCAAAAGGACAACTCCACCTTTATCCTTTTATAAACTTGTTTAAACTTCTTTGTAATTTTCTTAATTTTATTAATATTGTGTTTCCAGGGACGCATCGTTAACATCACCATTATGTTGCTGCAGGTTGCTGATTATCTGCTTGCYTTTAAAAACCAAATCTGTGTGATTTTCTTACATTACTGTAGTTTCTGAGACAGTGGAGGAGTTTGTTGTTTAATCCCAAGTCTCAGTCAAATTTTACTTCAAACCTTCTTGCMAAAAGGAAAAAAATACTAGAAATCCAAATGATTCTTTAAGATTAACTCTACAGAAATGACATTTGTTGTGTTTGTGGGAGAACCCCTCTCTGGTATAAATGCAGAAGAACTCCAAACGTGGATTTGGTGTCATCATTTCAAACAGCCCTTAGTCCGTGGGTTGTAGCATTCAGTGATTATTGTGGACTTTAGCTGTTGCTCTGTGGGTGGATGGAGAGCTAATGGGGGGCCGCCTTGATGCAATAATTAACTGCAGTCGGAGCAAACACTGAGCAGTTTAATGTTCCTGCAGCTACTTTGGTTCATGCCATTCATGGCTAAAGAAGGAGAAAATGATCAATACCCGTCTGCGGGATCAAACACCAAAATTACGAGATCAAATTTTATCAGCTAATTGCTGAGAAGGGAGTAATTTAACAGTTTGACAAGGAAATGTTCAGAAAAAACTGAAGCTCCTATGTTGAAAGTATTTAGGTTATAAGCATTTTTTGTATGTTCAGACACCCTCCTTTAGTAAAATTAGGGTCCACCAGCACTCTCAATAAAACAGGCAAACAGTCATTGAGTAAAAACTAAAAAAAAGTTTTATTGAATAAAAATGTCCTGATGCATCTCAGTAATCCAGGTAAAAAATCAAAAGGAAAAAAATTGTATAGGTCCTCTGGACGGGTTCTTCTTTAATGAAACGTTTCGTCTCTCCTCCAAGAGACTTCTTCAGTCTGAGAGTTTCAGGCAAACTGCCTGAAACTCTCAGAATGAAGAAGTCTCTTGGAGGAGAGACGAAACGTTTCATTAAAGAAGAACCCGTCCAGAGGACCTATACAATTTTTTTCCTTTTGATTTTTTACCTGGATTACTGAGATGCATCAGGACATTTTTATTCAATAAAACTTTTTTTTAGTTTTTACTCAATGACTGTTTGCCTGTTTTATTGAGAGTGCTGGTGGACCCTA
>NW_013952423.1:2065809-2092262 GCF_001266775.1 Austrofundulus limnaeus
GTGTGTGTGTGTGTGTGTGTGTGTGTGTGTATGTGTGTGTGTGTGTGTGTGGGTGGGGGGGGTGATATCTCAGTTAGCAGAGACACATCCTGCCTGAAAGTTCAGATGTTTTTGAACATGAAGTGAAAAGTTTGTTGTGGGGTTCACGCACAAAATCTTCAAAAAGTTTCAGCACCTCTAAAGTCAGTGTGACATTGTTGCTCTCTGCAGTAAATTAAAACAAAACAATCATAAAACTTAGACTGAAACTGAGCAAAAACCATTAAAATGTACCTGTCACCTTTCTGTGACCTGTTTCAACTTTAAATAACGTCTGAGTTGCAGAGCTCACGAGAAAGCTTGCTCTGCAAAAACCCAGCTGTCGTCTATAAAGAAATATTTCGTATTGTTTTGCACGTTATCTCCATCATACAATACATGTACCAAGCGTGGATTCTCCATGGAGTGGCATGTTTTGTTGCATACAGGTTGTTCCAAAGCTGCAGGAGAACCGAAGACAGAACTCATGAAGGCAACAGAGAAATAACGAGCCCTGCTGGCACCCTTAAAAAAAAGTTTGCTTCTTTTGATTCGTGATGTGATCAAACCTTACAAGTTAATTGCTCACAGGGGAATAACTCAACAATTTGACGGAGAGCAAACCCCTCGTTTAGCGCGCAATCTTAAGGAAAAAAACCTAAAACGATCAGACAGAAAAACTGCAAACAAAACAAATCAAAAATAAATCTGAAAGGCTCCGACGTGCTTTGATCTTTCTTTTTGAGGTACTTTGGGCTGAGCTGATGTTTAAGATGGCAATGCAGTGAAAGCAGAACTGTGAGTTTTTCTTTTAGCAAATAGGAAAAAAGAAGAAGAAAGAAATTAGTGGAGCATTTTCAAGCAGCACTGTTCTGCTTCTCTTGGTCCCTCTGCTGCAGCACGCTTTCTAGTGCCGCAGCAAAAAGAAGAGCTCCCTCAGACAAAACACTTCCCACAAAGGAATAAACAAAGAGCCACAATCCTCCAAACCTCTCTGCTGTGCACAATCCTCTTCCTTAGATATGTTTGGAACAAATCCACTTCTTATAGACTCGTCTAAAAGGCAGTTTAACACACGCCCATTTTAGATGTGGGCTTTAAAGCTACTAAATGATTGGTTGCCCACTCCTCCCAGGACAAAAGCAGAAGGAAAATCAAATGAGAGCTGTAAGGAGGGGACTGCTGAACAGCCGTTATGGGAGCAGGGGAGGGTATAGCAAATGACCATAACAAATCTGCTCTAGTTTGCTGGAAGACATCAATTCTGAGGAGTGTGCTTGAAATTATTCTCATTTAAATCGGCCTCACATAACAACCTTCCAGCAGCGGGAACATCCACTCAGGAGCCCACTCCTCCTCCTCCCCTGAGAAGAACAAGGGAATGAGAWGAAAGGGAGTAAAAGGTTTCTCACATGGTGGCACGAGGAGCTGGACCTCAGTGCATGGGGGAGGACGTGTGCAGGTGGGCGGGGCCTAAAGCTGCACCAAGCCTGAGAAGCTAACAAATGAACCTCTTTAATAACACTGACTACACATAAATGTAACTGCTGCTGTTAGACGTCACCTTAATGCTGCTTCGGATTTACAGTTACAATCGTTTTGAACATGAAGCTACAGACCTCCCTTTGAACTCCTTTTAAGCTTTTTAAATTTAGAAAAGTGAACCCTTTACACCATCTGTGGAGGAGAAATGTTCACATCTTTTCATATGATGTTCTAGGRCAGGGATGGCCAACTTACATGATGGAGGGGGCCACAGTGGTTTGTTGACATTACCAGAGGGCCATACAGTGCTGCACACTACTAAATTTAATAAAACTGTCATTTTAAAAATGTTTCTGTACTTATTGGTTTATTAAACCAACGTACAGTGCAGTAAGTTAATGCTTGTTGAGCAGTTTTACTCTTGTTTAATAGGAATATATGTTTGAAACAATCAAAAAATAAAGACTTATTTTAGTGAGCTGAAGTACAATGGCAGCAATGGTTCTCATTCTGGTAAAAAGTTTCTGTTGTTCATGAACTTTTCATATTTAGCTTTGTGCAACGTGTTGTAGTGGACACTTCTGTTCACATCCTTCATGGCAGACAGCACCTCTAAGCACACTAAACAACAGGTTTGCCTAGAAATTCTGTGGAACAGAAAAAAAGAACTTAAAGCAGGTTTTAGAAAAATTGCCAGGCCAAATGGAGGTCCCGCACGGGCCATGTATGGCCTGCAGGCCACCAGTTGCCCATTTCTGTTCTAGGACAAATAAATAATAATTAAAAATGGCTCTATTTTTGTTTTCTTGTTTTTATTTGTAGTGTTTAGTTACTGTTCTGCAACTTTTAGCTAACATCGAGATGTTTTTAGCTAGCATTCTGCTGGTTTTTTTAGTTTTTGGTGATTGCTCGGCTTCTTTTATTTGAGGAAAGTCAATCAGCACTCCCAGTGTGTGTAGTGTCCTAATGTATCGACATATTAAAACAGCCCTGCAGTCTGCGCATTCATGAGTTTCATTTACAGAAGCACCTCTCAGACCTGATGTGTTGCTGCAGGTTTGATTTCCTGGCAGCTGAAAGTTGTCTTTTCAGCCTCATATTTTCTTCATATAAGTCCCGTTAAAACGACTCACTGAACTCGGGGGCACGAGGTGCCGAGGCGGGCAGGTTTCTGGGCCAGAACAAAATTTGGAGTCAAATTCTCCTCTGTTTTTCAAACATGGAGGTGAAATTAATGCAGCGTCCTTCAATACGGCAGCAAATGGATCATTTCAGGCAGGATGACTTCTCGTGTGATTATGTGCCAGAACTGTATTGGCAGGCAGGGAGTGCCACACATGAGCTGAAGTACATTACTGAGAAGAGGAGAATGAACGCTGCTTGATTTCAAATGAAAATGTGAGGAGAGTAAAAAATTGATGAGGCAATCCAAGCTGATTGAGCTACTAGACGGAAAAAAAAAACAATTGATGCTTTTACAATTATTAGATTAACAGKCCTGGATGGCTGCCATGTTTAATGAATGTGCATCATGTCTTCATTCAGATTCTTCCCAAAGAGATGTTCTCTGTGGGTTTACAGCACATTCTTTTACTACTTATTTATTTAGTGGTATTCCCATTACACTCAGAAAAATACTCAGTGTTTATTTATGCTGGCATGGATAACATAAATGTAAGTGTGTTACTCAATTTTTATTATTATTTATTACCTCTACTGCTGGAAAGTAAAGGTGGCTTGTGTGTTAACAAAATATCTCGGGAACCACTGGACAGATATAAATGAAGCTCGATACATCTGAGCTGCATTATATGACAGGAAAAAGCTTTTACTTCAGTCAGTTTTGCAAAAATTGAGCCAAAGTTTATGGTGGTAGAAGCAGAGACAATTGGAATTAGCTAAATATTAATTTATTAATGTTAATAATATCGTAAGTTAGTGAAATGAGCTTAGAGGTAATACTTGAAGAACTAAGGAGCGATCCTGTTTACAATGATTTCTGACAAGAACAATAAAAAAGCAAAAGACAAAAGCCCAACAACACTACTGCTTTAAATAAAAATGTTTGTACCGCAAGATTTAAATAAATAAATAAATAAATAAATAGTCTCTTGCTTTGTTCGCCATTACAAGCAGAATAAATCTCCCAGTTGGTCCACAATACATCTTGAGACAGGGTGGGCTGAGGGACACAACAGACCCCGACTCAAACTGTGGAGGACGCATTTCTGGGTTGCCTTYGAATTTGGACAGCAGAACCGTGATTCTCATTTACAAYGATTTAGAACTGATTTTAAATTCCCCAAAATTGATTGCAAAAATAAATAAATAAATAAAAAAGCGACTCCAATCAATGGCTGCCAGCCTCCATTTTATAACTAGCCAGTTCTGGATCGTACGCTGCAGGCACAGAAAGCACCTAAACAAAGAGGAAACTGGCCTCATCTTTGTTTAAGAGATTTGGACTCATTTTGTTTTTTGACTGAATGAGTCACAGGTTGACATGAGCTTCACTGTGTGCACCGTTTGCAAACAGAACTCGACAAATGGGTTCACATTATCAGGTGTGAATGAAAAATCRATTTTGAATCAAATCGGCCTCCGAAGGATGCAGCCTCTGAGGGGCATGTTGCATCAAAGCAGCTAAACCTCCAYTAACATGACCGTAGTCTTGAACATGTAAGGCAGCAGGTGAYATGCATTCATTAAAAGCAACAATTAAAAGAAATAAATAACGGTTCTTGTTAAATCTCCACGTGATTCAAGACTTATTAAACCAAATCATCCCAGCTGTGTTTGAGCTACAGAAAGCTCAACAAGCCCACCTCCTGAGGTTCTTATAGAGGATTTACAAATAAAAGCTGTAAGGAGCGCTCCCTGATGGCAGAGAGAGCATCATTAAAATCAAAACTATGTTATGGTGCAACTCCTGGACTCCACTGGATCCTCAGAAACCGGAGCACCACTGGGCMGTACAGCTCCTCAAGCTGTGTCGAGTCATGTCCATTACCCAAGTCAGCAAATCTCTCAGCTAGCATCGCACGGAGAGAAGAAATATATATCAGGTTGAAGGGGAGCGATGTGAGAGGTAGTAATAAAACCCCAACAATTTCTTTCTGTGACATGAAAGAGGGAAGGAAAGGTGAATAGAAGCTGCCTGCAGTGGAAAACACCTTATCTTTTTCTTTTTTTTTGTCCCCTAAACCCATAACGGTTCTGAAGATTACCACATGAGCCTATATGTGGTGGAGACGAGCTGCTTTGTGCTGCCAGAAAATGATGTAATGTGGGAGAAGAGGGGCAGAAATGTGATGCTGACTGAGGGATGTGATAAGCCCTCGCAGCAGACGCTTCACCACCTGCTTATCTACCTTTACATTTAGTTCTCAAACAATTTTACACATTGTTGCGTTTGCCTCGCAGAAGGTCACCCAAACCCCTGCGAGACAAAAGTGGAACTGAGAGAACATGTGCAGCCGCTCGTTTCTTACATTAATAAAAAAAATCTTGAAGTTACGCAACACCTATTTAAGCTGCATAAAGGAGCAACTCCTCAGTTAGGCCTAATAACTGATTACAGCACATTTAGCAGCAGCGTTTGCAGCTAAACACTTCTTGATGGATTAATCAGTCTCTCCCAGACGCGTGGGGTAATTTGCTGCGCTCYTCATGCAGAACTTTTGCCAAGCACTGACAAGTTTTATAGCGCTCATTTTTTCTCCTGAAGTTAATCTTTTCACCGATCTGTCCTGAGGTTTTCTGCGTGCGCTCTGAGGTTTTCTGCTGGAAGAGGAAAAGAAGCACAGATCCAAAACGAGTCAGGACTGTTCCTGAGATAATTCTCCTGTTCTGAATTTTTGGATGGCTTGCTGTAAATACTGCAGTTTCATGCCCCAGTTGTGGATCATTTTATGATGTTTCTGTTACAGTGTGTCAGTTATAATGAAGGGTTTTAGTGATGACAAACCCTAGAAGGAGCATTTTACTGCTAGTTGACAACATTATCAAGAAAGTCTCAATTTCCTCACTGGAGTTGAAGAGACACGCAGACTTGTTGCTTGAATTTTGAACATTATTTAAACTAGAAACAGCAAAGCGGTAACGTATATGACCCCCACATGTAAGCAAAGCACCAACGCACCACAACTCAGAACTTAGCAGAATAGATTTATTGTTTTGGGTGAAAAAAAACAAAAACAAAACAAAAAAAAAAAACACTGAAGCTTCTATGTTGAATAGTTTTTAACTTATAAGCATTTTTCCATGTCCAGACACCCCCTTTTCATACGGAGCCCCCTCCTCAAATATGGGGTCTATCATAAAACCGTTGGCTGGCTCAGTGTAGGTCGGACACATCTACTTTCCTGACAAACTTTATGTTGATCGATGCAGCCGTTTTCATGCTACGATTGATAAAAAACATATTAAAAAATCACTGAAAAATAAATAAATAACTCCTTCACATGCGGGGGTCATAGTAAATGTGTGCAACAAGTTTTCTCTCACGATGGTCACAAAAGTATGGTGTCTCAAACCCTTTYGTACCATGTGTTTATCACCTGCACAGGAAGTAACGTGCACTATTTAGCTTGGAATTAACACAAAATAAGCCTCTTTTATTTAAAACCTGATCACCTAAAGGTGGCTGAAAGTCTTGCTGGTTGTAAAAAAACAAGACTTCGGTGAGACTGAAGTGGAACATGTGCAGAAATTATCACAATATGGAGTCAGGTTTGGGTAGCTCACTAGTCCCCAAATATCTAACCAGGTTAGAAATAATCTTCTCCTATAATTTGATGTTGTTCATATGTGATGGTTGTTTTAGTGTTTTCTGTTAGAATGTGAAGATGCAGAAACAATAAAATATCCAGATTAACGTGAACAGGGCTTTAACTCATCAGAGGGGCAGTTGTGGTCTGTGCTGTTTGTCACGGGCTGATGGAAACCTCCTCACCTCAGTGCTGCACCAAAAACCCAAAACTTTYCAGAATAAAACTCTGATTCACAGAACACAATCTGTTTTTTCTCCTTTCAATTTCAACTCAACAACAGCCCTGCGCTCGAATACACAAYGCTGTAGAGATATTAATCATTTTTTCCACTCAAGAACTCAGAAGGTGAATGAGACAAATGAACGGCACCAGTAAAATCTCAGATTCAAGGAGAAAGGCAACAATGCAGAATAATTGGACTGCACGTCAGACTTGTGAAGGACACGRTTCTCTGAAACAGTTCTGATACTTTTTAGTTTCCAGGTATGACTGCGGAGAAAACTTAGTGTGAACAGGCGCTAACGCTAAGCTATGTCCAATCTTCTGCTTGTTAAACTGAAATTACTTTATTAAGTCCAAAACTGACCCCAAACATTATTCAGAAATAAAAAAAACTCTAGAGAAATCAGCTTTTATTGTTTCCTAATGAAGTATATGTTCCAAACCCTTTTCTGCTTCATCATTACTTTGTGKTTTTTTTACTGCAACTGTCCTTTTTCAGCTGCTACAGCCAGCAGATGAGTTCCTGAGGACATCTGTCCAATAACAGATCCAGCTCTGAGGAGGACAGCAGGAGTTCATCTACGACAGTAAAAAGGACAAGATTTAGTGAAGCTGCTGTGTCATGACCCGGCTGTACCTTCCTCTTGTTTTTAACTTTCAATCTCCTGTTGTTTCCTGTGTGTTTTCCCTGTCCTTCTCTTTAAGTGTATGTCTAGACATGGCTTCCTGCGCTGATCTCCTAATCAATCCACTCTTATATCTACTGCAGGCTCCGCTCCACTCGATGCCGGTTTGTTGCTTTACCTCAGGCGCTTTACTAAAACTCTCCAACTTCATGTTCAGCCGAGGTAAAGCTGGGTTTGGTGAAATAATCCCTGCTAAAGGCCAACATTTGGATTTTATTTTTAACAGTTTACTTTTATTAGTGTCTGTTTTTATGCTTAGTGATATAAAAATGGTAAATGGCTTGAACTTATATAGCACCTTATCWAGCCCAGCCACAGCCAAGATGTCCTTGAGTGTCAAAAAATGCACCTCATAATAAAATGTATTATTATTATTATTAAAGTTGCTCCTGAAAATCCTTAAAGCCTTTTGATTTTTTTGTAAGGGAGTCAAGTTAAAGGTAAGAACTGGAAAAAAAGCCCCCAGAAGCACCTGGAAATATCCAGAAACGGCACCTATTTTTGCCCACCGGTGGAACAAAGACTATAGAAAGTTTCCAATTTTGAAAGTTCCCAGAATTTTACAACCCCCCCCCCCACACACACACACACACACCTGCTGTGTGTCTGAAGACCCTGCTTTCAGACAACTTATGCCAACTGATGAAAAGTTTGTCCCWCACTTGAGATGTCTATTTGATCAGTTTGTTAGCATTACGGTATGTACGCACCTAAAAGAGGTTTTCGGTAGTTTTTTTTTTAAATTCCATCAATGTAGATGTCTTTAAAAATCCCAGAAATTGTCACAAGCAAGGTTATAATGCTTTTTGATTTTTCATTATAATTTAGTTTTATTTAGTTGTGACATTTTTTCTTTTAATTAAGTCAGTTTTATTTAGTTTTTAGCGTGGATTCGCTAGTTTGATTAGTTATTATTGCATTTTAATGCTTACTTTTAGTTTACTTTTATTAGTTCGTTTTTTTTTTTGTAGTTTGAATAAATATATTTGCCAATGTATCCTCCTGCTTGAAATGTTCCTGTGAGTTCACTAAACAGCAGCTTTTTGATCATCAGTCAAAGCAGTCCATTATAGCAACACCTTAATCCTGTAACTCAATTTTGCCAAAAAAAGGACTTAGACAATTGTTTTAAGAATATGTTGTCTAGATCCTGGTGCTGCCTGGCTATGGCTTGTTATTCACAGGAACTACTGAGAAGCTAACTTGTCAAGATACTCAGTTAATTAGTCCCTTGAGAAGTATTCCACTTGTTCTATTACCTGCTTCCACGACAAGACACTTTTAATTTTCTCACAGTCAAATTCGAAGAAATCCCAAATCGGACTTTATTGCTTTCTCCCAACTTTTGTTGTCAATTTGCAGGTGAGCTCTGAGCAACAGATGATGTTACGAACCATGATGTGCCTGCCGTAAGCTGCCCACAGTGAAACTGCTCAATTTATACAACAAAAAATAATAGTTTAATCAGTCCACATGGTTCAAAATAAATCAAAAAAACTGTAAAACTAAAGATATTTTATTATTTCAGTTAGTTTTAGTTAAGATTACACAGTTTTAGTTAGTTATCGTTTTTTCATTTTATTAGTTTTTATTTATTTCAGTTAACTAAAATGTTTTTCCAATGTCAGTTTTCGTTATTTAGTTAGTTTTAGTTAACTATAATAACCCYGGTCACAAGTTGTCTGGARCRTTACAGTGCAACAGGGCCTTTAGTGAGGTTACAAAAGAGCTGAACAAAAATAATTTATCCTTCTTCATGCAGAAACAGAGTTTTCTCATGTAAGGTTTAAAAGCAGCCTTATATAAAAGCTCAGGAAAATGAATTTACAAAGACAAAACCACTTATATGAACCTGCGTGATACAAATAAAAACTTTCAGGCTGCTTGTTTGATTACTTTGAAGACAGAGCAAAAGTGAAAAAMTGAGATTCTCTCAAACTAAGAGCCTGAAGTAGGTTTTATTAATGCACTCTAAAAAATGTGGAAAAATTTTTGTGATTTTCTGACTGAAAGAAACTTTCCATAAAACTTCTGAGCATCTCTAAAATGATCAGCAGACCATTAAGTTCCTATAATCAGCGTTTGGAATTAGAACAGTGATTTTCATGGATTGATTGGATTTTATGACATGTGTGTAATTTACAAGCAAAGTCAACATCTTGACCCCATATTTCACAGCCCTCAAACTGTACCTGAATAGTTACCAGGCAGCAGGTTCAACTAAAGATAGTGAGATCCATATGAATGTCAGGAGTGGAGGCTCGGAGCATCACATCCTGCTGGTTTCACATCTCCAGAGGAAGGGACACATTTAATACATCCATGAAGTTTAAATGTGATCTTCATGGATGACTCTGATCTCAGCTTCCAACTGTGGAGGTGTTCAGTTCTGGGCTTTCTGACCAACCTGCAGCAGTTCAAACCCATGCAACACATTAACACTCTTCTCCTAAGCTTTCTGCAGTTTGTGCTTCAGAAGTTTTATTTAGGACTAGATGCCAGTGGTCTATAAAAGTCCATGTTTGAAGGAAATAAACCCACAGCGCAACAAAGCAACTAGCAAACACTTTTATGCTGTAGAAGTAGGACAATCAAATATGACAAACCAAAAGCACAAAATCAGGCTAAATAAACACAGGTCTCACATAAAGAGATCAAAGGCTATTAAACAAAGAAGCCTAAAGAATACCTATAATAAATACACTGAGTATTCAGACTGATACTGGGCGTGTCACAAGTAGGGTTGGGCATCGAGTCTCRAGTATCGACTTGGAACTGGRACTAACAGTTYSATTGTCCCGGAATCCTACAAAGTTTTTAATTTTAAATTTTCAATTCCTGCACGATTCCCGACCCAAAGAATAAGAAGTTGCTGACACCAACGAAGAAGAATCTGCAAGTAGTGTGTGCAAATGAACAGAGTTCAACAGTGGTCTAAAGTGTGGCTCAGCTTTAATAAAATAAGATTATATCATGCAAAGGAGGGAGCATGACCAMCATGATTAAACACTGCTCAGAGTTCTGCAGAATATTTCATTAATAAGAGTCTGAATCTTCTCAAACTAAGTGAAATAATCTGCCAGTGGAATAAGACAATTCYACTTGTTAMGACTTCTTGAAATAAAAACATTTTCCAAACTAACAAGAATAATAATCTAACAGTCTGCTCTTGTTTAGCCTCAAAATGAGACCAGAAACACTTTTTTGGTTGGATATGAGATTATAATATTGATATGGACAACTTGTGCAGAGTACCTCCATGAAAAGTCAATCATAATATTTACATTCAAGTTAATGACAAGAAATTAAGATTATTTCATCAAGAAAGAACTCTGTAGATACCTGGTTTAAACAGCTTTTCTGACCCTGCCTCTAAGAAGAATCAGGAATCGTTGGGAACCAGAGTCAAAACAAGGAACTGGAATCATTCAGATGATGCCCAAACACAACTCTAACTGAAGTAAACATTGCAATAACTTTGCAAAATGAAAGAAAAACTAAAGCTGACAAACTATAGAGATCACATACAGATCATACTATCTTTATATTTCTGCAAAAAGCTGCCGTGTGCAGAAACACCGCCTCCCTCAGATCCTCGGATTCAAGGTTAGAAAAGAGCTGAGTTACTTCAGTGAATGTCAGGCCCCTGAGAAAACATGCAAAAATATGTGCACATGGTCGGCACAAAGCGCTGACTCAGCTACTTTTTATAAGCTTTAAGAACTCACCGGAGCTCAAAACAGCTCATTTKATTAAAAATAGATATTTTCCCCTCATTTTTTCAAAACGCTTTAAAGAATTTKAGAGATTTACAGAGATTAAAGTTCAAACTTTATGACCTCGCATWTCAGAAGGATAGAATGGAGTGGTGATAGTGCAGCTCAGTGGAATCTTATCGGAAGGTGTGCAGAACTTTCCCCGGGCCTGCTCCTCRGAGGGCCGATAAGCAATGATTCTCTGCATCCCTTGATGCATCCTGACACGACGCCCGGCGGCGCAGGCTTCACCGCTCGAGTCACACGACCTGAACGTGTCACGATCCACAGCAGGAGACACCTCCCATCAATGCCGCGGAACCACGAGCCGGCTCCGAAATGACACACGGGATGAGGAGCGCAGGACGACCGCGGAGCTGGCAGGAAGCAGGGCCTAAGGTCAGGAAGCTGCTGCGTCCCCACTAGCAAGCCCCTCGCAACCATCTAGCTGCCGGGGATTAAGCCAATAACGCTGAATGTGGGTCAGTTTCCCTGGAATCCACGGCGCTTTTATTCGACAGCTGCTTGTTGTGCCAAGGGCTCCTGAGGACGGAACTGTTTCCAGAAAACATGCACAGATGAGGATAATAAAACCCACTCCGTACCCGACAGCTGCAATGCACATTCATTTACTGCAAAACTGTCAATAAGTCCACAAAAACAGAAAGCGGCAGCTAATTATTGGAAGTAACAACAATGACCAAGCTGCTGCTGGAGATCCCATCTACATTTTCACACAAACCTTTTTGTTTCCTGAATCTAAAGTCTCTCTGTGAATAAACTGTGGAACAAAAAAAAAAAAATAAAACCTCTTGCAGCCCATTAGCCACAAGCCTTTGGCAAAACAAAATGGAAATAATTATAATATCATTGGCAACAGTAATAGCTGGTTGGAATATAAAAAAACACCCCTGAGTGCCTCACAGATGGCAAACCCAACAAATCCAGGGATAAAAGCTAATGTTGAGCCACATGCTATGATAGCGCACGTGCTTTACACAGTAAGTTTCTAATGATCTGTCAGATTGTAAAACAGCAGAAGGTGCAGTTTTGTCTCATTAAAACGGCACAACACCATCTACCTGCACTGGGAGTAAATGAGCTCCCCAGAAATTTACACACAGGAAATAAAAGAAAAAYTGTTCCCGGGAAGTTTCTCATAAATAAATAATTCTTCTTTTTTATGGTTTCACATTATGCTATTTGGGAGGAAAAAACACTTAAAACTTCAGTCATTTTGATCAAATAGCTACAAGAATCTGAAACAAACTGAAGAACTAAAGATGATTAAATAAAACTCATCCTTTAGGCAGAATTCTACTTTGTACAGCAGGAGAGTCAAACTCATTTTCACTGAGGAACACATGAGCGTTATGGTGATTCTTATCAAAGGGCCACCATAGTAATAAAGTTTAGTTTATAAGTTTAGTAATAAACTTTTACTAAACAGTGTTTTAACATGTTCGCTTATAAACATAAAGTACTAAGTAGGGCTGACTAAATGTGAGATGAATAATACAGAAACACTTAAAAAGTTAAAGAGAGTTTTACTCACTGATGAGTTGAGGTGAGTATCTTGAATTCTGAACTCTCCCACTTTCCAACAGGGAATTCCCATCATAATCAACATGCATTGTGGGAGATGTAGTTTATGGTCACCGCAGGCTTTAAAGCTGAGCTATCCAACTAAATCACTCAGTTACTTAAAGCCAGCAGCTCAGGTGCAGGACAGGTATTATTATCGTTCATCTTTCAATTTTTTTTATTTTGTTGCATTTAATTTTAAAAATTAAAAAAATATATTGTCGGGCCAGATGGGAGTCACCCGCAGGCCAAATGTGGCCCTCGGGCCTTGAGTTTAATGCTTGTTTTATAGTCTGATCTGAGTATATTTTTTACTTAAATTTGATCTTGTTTTAAACAATTTAGGTGTAACTCTGATAAATAAAATGTAATTACGTTTTGTAAAATTCAATCAAAAGAACTGAATGATTCTGTGATAAATCAATGTAATGTGTGGAAAACTGTTAAATAAATTTTATTTACTGCCAGAAAGTTACTGTTTTAGGTGTTAGATTTRCATACAGACAACAATACTTATTGATTTTGCAAACATATTTCCATTTAATCCAATCAAAGGTGATATTTTAGGGCTGCAGCCAACAAACCTCAAGTTTCTCTTTTTTCATCGATTGGCTGTTTTTGTTTGTAAGCATCACAATATTTAAAAACTATTAAGCAGAATTATTAAACATGATAAAAAAGAGAAATAATCCAGCAGACTTTCAAACTACTATCCAGTTTTTATCTTTTTTTTAAACTTCTCTTCTTCGATTTCTTCAGACCAAATGAAAACAAAAAGAACTAATAGCACCGACTGTTTTCTCGTAAAGCACAATAATGTAGTTTCTCTCTTGCAACGGCTCAATATTCCTCTGATAGTGAGCAAAAACACATCTCAGATGATTAAAGACATGATCTTATACTCTGCACCAGCCCCGCTCRATACATACTAGATAATATCACAGCTTCGTACCATATATCACAGCATCGCCATGGTAACTGAGGCCGACATGCGACTTCTCCCCTCCCTGCGTGACGCTGTGTTCCGACACACGACATGCATTTCTGACAGCAAAAAAAGCCAGTTTCTGCAAGAGGTCGTGCACGTTCTGGCCTTTTTCATCCTGCACGACAACACGAGCAAACACAAGTCAGAGATGTTCAAAGCCTGATAACTTATAATTGAGGCGAGGGGGCGGGGCAACGGAGAGTGAGMGGAGGAAGAAGAGGCCCTCTGATTCATCTTTAAAGACACTTATTGCATCTTTAATCATCTTCCTGAATGTGYAGGGACAGCTCGGCCTGGGGAAAGTCAGCGCCCCCGTGGAGGCTCCATCTTTCTTCTCGCTGCTCCTGCTCCATCAGCCTCAGCCTCCTGCTCTCCTGCTCCATCAGCCCTGGTGTTTTTGGCTGCGAGCTGCTTCCTGCCTGAGAGCTGCAGCGGCATTCAGCCGCTTACATGGTGAGCTAAATGTTTCAGGAGGCAGGGGATCTGACGGAGTCTTCGTGTTTTACAAGTTCTGCTGGAACTCTGTGGCAGTGGATCCTGACCGACGTGTTCCCASAGTAAAAATTTCTCTTTGATTTAACGAAGCTGGTTTGTAATCTAGATATCAGACGAAGGAGCTGCAGACTGGAGAACTTCTTGACAGAACCTTAGAACATTCCAGCTGACACAAGATAATGCATTCCACAAAGAACAAATGTTCCTCTGATGCTCGGGATTGCTGAGGGTTGGAGCTTTGATGATTTGAGTCTTACAACACAAAGGGCTGCGAGAATATCTTTAAATTCTGTGTACACACCTAAACCACCTCCAAAGCACTGAATAATACATGGTAGATGGAAGCTACCCCCGGGGCCGTGCTGATTTTACGAAAACATGCTGGCATCACTAAGTTCATCTCACACCTTCAAAGGCTTTTAAAGRATCATATCAACTAATGAGAAAGGGGCGTTTTGAAAACTATTTGATCCCTTAAATAAAAGAGACAGGTTAAAGAGGATTCTGTAAGTTGAATCAAAATTCATTTASTGAAGGCTGGAACCAGTGGCATTTCAGAAATTTGTGAACAAAACATTTTATCGTGGAAAACACGAGCACTGAATGAAACAAAGWACCTTATTTGGTAATAAAACTTCTTAACCTTTAAATTAAACTAAAATATCAGAATATCTGGTCTTTCTATTGAGTCAAAACAGATCTTAGGGCCCATATTTATTAAACCTTGGGGTCTCGGACCAATCAGACAATGAAGCATGTGTGAAGGGCGTTGTCTGTTGTTGTTGTCTCTACTTGAAAATAGACAATTTTAGACTTAACTCGTCATAACTCAGGAGAGAAAAATGCTAGCTACACGATACTTGAACGCCATACATTTGGAAAGATATGTCACAATTCGGCTTAGTCATCAAAGCTCTAACCTACCTGGAAAAAGAGGCCATTTAATGTTATTTACAGACAATCAGTACAACGTGACATTTATGAATATTAGTGGGTTAATCGTGAAGTGATCTTAGGATTTTCTCAGTGGATTAATTTCCAAAGTTGATATAGATTTTATATACATCAGGGGTGCCCAAACTTTTCCCAGAGAATGAAAACCTATTTGATGGGCAAATGTAATTTAATAATGAATGAAATGCAAACATTTTAAGCAAAGTCCTTTTATTTTTTATTATTATAGCAGCCAGTGCAGTGGCCCATGTTTTTTTCCTTTTGTTTTAGCTCTTGCACTTGCAAGAGCCGTACTAAGTGATGATGAGGTAGAGGATAGTGAGAACAAGGAAGCTTAACTCGAGCTGCTCCTGAAACAGGCCACTCACTTTAACATTTGTATATAATGCAATTTATTAAACATTTTTCACAATTTCTATTGTAAAGGTTGCAGAAAACTTAAACCAGATAATTTTTCTTCTGTCTACGTCTACCTCTGCTACAGTAAATTCACACAAATCAAAAAAATGTATACATTAAGTTCTGATTACGGTATTTTCGAGAACACAAGAAATCAGATAAAGCTAGAAAGTTGTCAGATCTGCTGTTTTGACTTTTAAAAGAAAAATCCAGCTGCATCTCTACCCCTTGTTTAAAGCTGATCGTGTTCGGATCGTTACCTGTAAAATGTTCCAGCATATGAAAGTCATGATAAATCCAGTCTGCAGCGGCTTTGAGCTGAGATTTTATGAGTAACTGGGTCTCAGTTAAGACTCTGCAAATCTCCACATTAAAGTCTGTAAAATATTACAACAATGGTTTTTACAGAGCGTTTCATCATCAGCTCCAAGTTCATAATGAGGTCCTGCTGGTTTTCCCCTCTTCTTTAAGGCTTTTATTTCTATAAGCAGAGAAAAACTTGCTTTCCTCAAGCTTTGTCAAGTGCAAACATTTTTTATTGCCTAACCTTAAATACTGTCGACGAGCAGGAGCAGAGAGCTGAGCTGATGCTCCCGTTCCTCAGCAACGTCTCCACAGTCAGCAGCTCCATCTGAGACTTTTAACACTGAGAAATATCCTTCATGACCCTTACAACCAGGATGAACTGAAACTAAGTGAGGTTAGAAAGCTGAGAGCTGAACAACTTTACTGAAATGTGCTTAAAAAGCTGAAAAYGAGTTGTTAAAGAAGCACAAAACTAGGTGCTAATGCTAGATAAAAGCAAAACACAAAATTCAAACAGTAGCTAAAGGCTAATAGCTAAAACCAGCAAAAGGGTAGCAAAATAAGAGCAGCAAATTTCASAGAACTGAATAGATCTCAACGTAATATAACCCAATAAACTAAAAAAATTCTAAAACCAAAAGTCACAGCATCTACTTCATAAGCAAACTGAAAGTTTGGATGTGCAGATTCTTAAAATACAAGTACAAAATACTCAGAAAACAGGATCGACGGAATAAAAGAGCAAGACATTTGGCTGAATTAGTGTGAGACACTACGAGAAACTCTGCCAAGAAACAGCAGAAACTGTATAAATTGATAACCACTAATGGACACCTATTAGTGAGAGCCTTTTATGGACACTCACATTATGAGCTTTAATGTGTTTTCCACATATACTTAGGTAGAAAATCTAATTTAAATTATTTGCAGAACCTTTATTTATTATGTGCCATGTATTAATGTGCATTTTAACTAAATGCTAACTCACAGGAGCTGGCTTCTTGTCATCAGTGGCTGTAAAAGTAATCATTTGTAATAAGACAGTAGAGAAACACARAGCAAAATGCTATAAAAACCTGGAGAAACTGTAATTACTCTCTATTGTTTCAGTTTATAGAATAATTTAATCATTAATGATTTTATTATTATATGAATAAAACTGATGTAAAAAAAGATAAAAAGGCTTTTATGGCAAAAACATAGTTTTTTATTATAATAGTCAATTTTTACTGCTAGTATTTAGCATTAAGTGTTTAGGAAAATAAATATTAATGYTTTAGGATTAAATTTATTTTCTGCAGCATTAAAAGTCAGCTGTGTTTGTAGTTTCTGCCCACAATGCCCGACCATCACTTGACCTTTAAACACAAACTACTCTGAGCAGCAAACTATTCATACAAGAGAAAAAAAAGAATAAATCTTTGGTCATAAGCCAACATTTCCACTGGAGAATCTTTGAGTGCTGCTTCACTTTAACACCATCTTTCCCTCTTTATCTTACCTGACTTTAATTACTGCAGGCGCGTTGCTTGGCTCAGCGAAGGGGAAATTAATGAGAGGGATGAAAAACGTGATTACATGCTCATCTTTTCATAATGAACAGAAACGGCAATGCAGCTCGTAGGCTAAAGGCCTCCAATAGAAAATATGACATGGACTGTATAACAGTTGCTGCACATACATGCTGCCATAAAATGCTGCATTTATTCCTGAGAAAAAAACTCAAACTGCACCCAGAAAGGCCCCAGACCAGCAGGCAATCCTGAGAGGTGACAGCAGTAACCACTGCACCACCGTGCTCAGGGCCGGCCCTAAACAATGTGGGGTCCTAGGCAGGATTTCAGGTGGCCCCCCTCACTGCCAGTTTACACACATCCACATACCAAATTAAATTAGTTTTGTTTTTGATATTTATTAATCTTAAAATAGTTCACAATATAATTCCTTATAAATTGCTAACATCTGCTGACATCATGAACGCTTGTTCATGTTAATAAGCAGCTGTGGAGTGAAGCAGTTCTAGGGGAAATGTTTTGACGTACATCAACTCAAAACTCTGCATTTTCCAGTTGTGTTTCTTGGGATTATTAAAACAACATAAAATCAGTATTTTATGAAGGTAGAACATTAAAAACATTTACCCTGAACTTTATCTGAAGGCCTTGTCACATTATAAGATTTTAGACAACTTAGGTCAACTTACAACATTATTTAAAGTAGGCATGATTCTTTTAAATCCTTCCTTTTCACATTTAAATCCTTCAGTTAGTGGAACTACAMGACTTTGGTTTGATTACCTCCTTTACCCAGCCCATTTTTACCCATTTTCTGATGTGTGTTTCAAAGCAGCTGGTTTTGTTACTGTTCCTTTAAGGTGCTTCAAGCCCCGCCCCCTCCGGCTTCCGGTCCACTCTGGTTTGAGAGTGGGGGTTATGTTTATTAGGGATGCAGAAAAGTTTTATTTACAAATGAATTAAAAGATGTCAATAACAGAAGACTTCAACCAGCCTCACATGTTGGAGCCGGAGTCTGACCCAGAACCAGAGTCTGACCCAGAACCAGAGTTGGGCCCAGAACCAGAGTCTGGCCCAGAACCAGAGGGGAATTTTGGAGAACGAGGCTTTCGGTTGATTTTTTTATTCCATCTTCAACATACAGTAGACATCTTTAATATTTTCATAAGTTGTCTAAAATGTTAAAGTGTTTTTTTTCTATTCACACACTGAGAACTAGTTGGTAGTTTTGACTGCATCATGTGATAAATTTATTTTGAAATATCCTCTGTACCATATAACACCTCATGTAGTAACAAAGCAGAACAAGTTACCTTCATAAACTTGAGTAACCAGTGGTACAGTCTAAATCAACTATAATCTGATTAAAAAATCATAAAATATATATTTTTCTCATTTGTGGTGCCACATAAATGGACACCTGATAGGTTTTTGTTGTGCATCAAAACATTTCACTTTAGAAACAAAACAAAATGTATTTTAAGGATGGAAGAGATGTGACAAAAGGAGGCGGAGCATCAGTTGACATTTCAAAAGGAGACTTACTTGAGTGTGAACTGCTCCACAGTGGAGTTGGGCATCAGGTAGAGGAGGATCTTCAGTGTTTCTCCAGGTTTCAGGGGCTTCTCTGGCAGTCTGAGGAACATGTTTTTGTCCAGCTGTTTGTCCACCAGCAGCTGCTCCTGGCTGGCCTGGTACAGGCTGATACTCCCGATGCGCAGCAGAGGGTGCTGCGACAGAGGCTCCCCTCTGGACGGGCCGCCCCCTCTCTGACCCTCGCTGCACTCCCCGTCCACGTTGGGATCGTGCAGCGTATAGTAGAGCTCCGCCTGGAGGGTCTCGCCGGTCAGCCCATCCAGCAACCCATCGCCGGAGCCTTTCCTCCGACCCAGAGGCGCCACGTTGGTGTTGAACCAAGATGGTGGCAGCTCCAGCTGGGCCAGGCACTGCGCCAGGTTGCCTCTCAGGCGGCAGGACGTCTTGATTTCCCGGACGTCGCGGAAAGCGTGCAGGCGGACGCACGGCAGGTTGTCCTGAGCCTTGAAGTCGTCCCAGTCGCGTCCGGCGATGTAGAAGAACACCTGGACGGTGGGGTTGTTGGAGAAGACCCTCGCCTGGACAATAAAAGCCCGCACCTTCCAGCCAACCGTGAGATGGCCCGCAATATCCAGGGGGCTGGCTGGCTGGAGCAGCTCCTTGGACAAAGCCTGGTCCTGGGCAAAAGGCCCAAAGCTTATGTTGATGGCAGGGAGGTCTTTTGTCTGAAAAACCACAAAACTCTCTGAGCGCTGCAGCGGATGTCCAGTGGAGCCGCCGCTGGCCTTACTGCCGCCGCCAAACGTCTGTCCCGTGATCTGGGCCTCCCGCAAGAAGAAGGCCAGCTGTGCATTGGACATTTTGAAGTTGGCAGGCAGATACACACTGGGTGGCGGGGGGCTGGCTGTCATCGCTGAGGAGCTGAAGAGGGAGTCCGAGCTGGTTGGAGAGATTTTACCTGCAAGAGCTGCAAAAAAAGAGAGAGAGCAGAGAAACAGAGGGTTAACCTCAAAAACAGAGCTTCAGTTTGAGTCTTTCACAAATCTGAAAGTAGGGCTCGCAAGATTAACCCCTCAGAGAGCCAATAAAAGTGTGACACAGATCTGATTCATTCTGACGGTATTGTAATTACTTCATTCTTGTTTCTATGGCATGTTTGTGTTGTTGAGTAATTAACGCGTCACACAACAGTGCTTTCAATTAAAGCTTTCATTTCAAAACAAAAGTCTTTAAAAACTTGGAACCCTTTAGCCTCATGATGAACATTAGAGACACAAAAAAACTAAACTTTCAACTTTTTTATGATTTTTTCAAATGTGGCTTTTTTTGGATACACTACCTGTTGAAAAAACAAACAAAACAAACTTTTAGCAGAAGAAACGGCACAAACACGAAGCGTAAACAGAATGAACAGGACATACTTAGCAGAATTACCCAGAGTTGAGCACAAACACACAGTTTCCAGTCCCCATAGTCCAAATCAGAGATTAAAAGTCCCATATTCCAAGTGGTTTTATCATTGATGTCTCATCCTTTAAATCTTGTTTATTTCAAGTCAAATGTGCTTTTAAATCCTCACAAGTAAATGTTGTTTAACTCCAAAGAAATCGTTCCCGTTAAAAGAAAAAAAGAATGAATGAATCCTGAAGCCAAACGGCCAAAAGCTCCCGCAGCTCTCCGCTCGGCCGTGCTCTCGCTGCTACGCTGCTAAGCTTCTTGAACTTGTGCTTTTCCTGACGCTGGGAGGAAAGTCCTGGTTTAAGAGCGGCTCAGCCACACACAGCGGCTCTTTCAGTCCCACAATGTGCATGGCTCCGGGACAGAGTCTGGATAGACAGCCTGAGCCCTCCTCCCCCCCACCAAGTTGGTGGGTTGTACAAGAACCAGAGACAAAGCCTCTGACGCCGCCCTATCTCGCCACACCTAGTCTCAAGTCTATAATCACTGCTTTTGCTCCGGGTGGGAGTCAAGACACGCAGCCCTCTGAGGACTCAACTTACACACACACACAAACGCAGGGAGGCGAGAGTAGCAACACTCCTCTGCTCGATTCATCCCGTCCCTCTGAACATGTTCAGGCAGACTCATGTCTGAGAGGAAGGAAAGACATGGAGGTGGGGGCTGGATGGATTGCTCGAATGCCTTGAGGCAAAGAGAGAGGGAGACGTGGGGAAAAGAGGGATTAGATAAAGGTATTGATGAATTAGCTTAACTATCCTCCTCCATTCCCTCTCTCCTCCTTCGTTGGCGTGCTTCATTGAGAAGGGGTTACCAGCTGGGGGAGGGGGATCTGGAATCTGCTTCACTCACATGTGCCTGGAATTCCCACAATAAAAGAGAGGAATCTGTGTGTGTGTGTGTGTGTGTGTGTGTGTGTGTGTGTGTGTGTGTGTGTGTGTGTGTGTGTGAATGGCAAACAGTGGGAGGAACAAAAGATGACGCGACTGCCTGAGAAAGCTCCGGCTCAGAAATGAGCGACCAGGAGGAGCTCTGATGATGAGACTCTCCTTTTTATTTGCCTCACAGAAATGTGTGTGTGTGTGTGTGTGTGTGTGTGTGTGTGTGTGTGTGTGTGTGTGTGTTTTTCTGCACTTGTCTTTATTAGAAATCCACAAACCTCTCCTCCACACCAGCTCCCGTTCAGCTCGGGGGCTCCACACACCGAGCCACCGTGCAAACCCCCCTTCAACACTGCTGCATATTTACAAAGCACACAACAAACTTAAAATAAAAAAAAAACTTGAGACACTCCAGTTTTAATCCTCGCCTCAGGAAAGGATAGAATATCTGCCTCGCTTATAAAGATACACACTCGCTCTGCCTGCCAACTCCCAACAATCAAAGCTACGGATTTTTACCTCGTTGCTGGTAAAGGTCATCAACAAAATTCGCTCGAGGGCAAAAATCTTCCAGGACCAACCTCTGAGTATTCAAACTTTTGACAAATATAACCAGCGTGTTTCCTTTATTTCACGTTCTGCTGTTTTAATTACTCTATCATGCTCTTTTATTGTTTTAAGATGTTTTATTTGTCAATTAGGAAACAAGATTTCCATTCATTTGTCCRTTTTCTGTCACTGCTTGTATTACCATTCATGCAGCAAATGACCTAAAACTATTATTTCATCTATTCTAATTCACAGTTTTATACTTTAAAACTCTAAGAAATGAAATAATAGATTTATTTATCTTAGTTTTGCTAATTGGGTCCACTAAACCTGGTTGTTTAGATGTAAAAAGTTATAATTATGTAATGGATTCAAAAGATGTGTAAGCCTCACAAGCACACAAAGCAAAAAGAATCAAAGTTTGCTAAAACAGTTGTCCATGGATGTGCACGTACAGAAAGCACAGCCCTGTTCAGTGAAGTTGGATYATAGCTCTTATTTTTGCTTTAATACAACAAAATCGGTTTATTTTGCCAAAAGGATTGAGTTTGAGAAAATAACAGTCCTTGAAATGATTGTTTCTTTTCCTGTTTTTAATCTTATTCAAATGTTTAGATTTTATTCATCTTTTTATTTTTTCCTCTGAGTCTTAAATTTGAACATTTYATTCTTTCACATCTGCACGCTGAAGACAAATAAAATATTTTTGGATAGATTTTACCAGCAGCCTTGTGCACTGAAGTTTAAAAAAACATCTCAGTGATCTGATAGTTTTCAAATAATGCACAGCATCACGYCTCAGCACCAAACTACCACTGCACCAAATTTTAGCTCAATATTCCGGAAAAAAAATACCAAGTGGATGAAATCTGTTTTTTGCTGGTGAACATTTTGAAATGTGTTGATGCCAAATGCTTCACTGCAAAAATTAACCATCTAAAAATACATTGAGAAATGCTGGATTATAATCTAAAACATCATGAATTATGAGAATACATGCACATACGCAAAGCACCAATGCACCAGAACAGATTTGTTGTTTTGGGTGTGGGTCTAATTAGATAACCCTTCATCAGAGCTAAACTACAAAAAAACAAAAATAAAATAAAATCTGAAGCTGTTGAATAGTTTTTGAGTTATAAGCATTTTTGTATGTCCAGACACCCCCTTTTTCAGATGGAGCCCCCTCCTCAAATATGGGGTCTATCGTAAAACCGTTGGCTGCTGCAGTGTAGGTCGGACACATCTACAGTCCTGACAAACTTCATAATAATAAGACAAGTGCACCTGGTAAGAATTTTTGAACATTTTCAGCTCTTGGTTGGTGTCAAAACAAGATCAGAAATATTTTTCGGCAGATAAAAGACTGTGAAACTTAGTTAGGTTGGCAGTTTTTGCAGTGTAATCAGATGTATATTCAAAGATTCGTTTTTGGAACGAGCAATTTGTTATTAAAAAAGTGTTACTGCAGAATTAAACAAAAACATTTGGAGGTTTTGCACAGCAAACATGTAAACTGAAGCAGAAAGAGGAAAACGATTCTCAGCCCATTCCTGCACAGTTTCCATGACTTCATTGTCCTCTTCCAGCTGCAGAAAGCTTCATTGGCTGACATTTATTGTGCCAAAAGCTCACTGTTTGCAGCCTCTGGCAAAGGGCTGAGGACTGACACAGACACTCTCATGTGAAGCCTGAAGGTCACCTGACTTCTTCCCACGAGCCTCCTAACCCTTTTACCATCGCAATGACAATACATGCATCGAATGTAATAAAGCAAAACAAATCCTAACCTCCTTCCCCCTCCACCCGGGGGGCTTTATGGCTCCATTTGAGGAGGTGATTACAGCCGATGGTGCATCAGGGTGTGCTTGTCTCATTTCACACTAACAACATGACTGGAGCGGTGGGCTTGAAAAGGAGCATGGACACAGATGGGCCTCCGTTGTGAAACCCTATCACCTTCTTCTTCCAGTTGGTGTCCTTTTAGACCTCAGGCCAAATTGAATTGAATCCACTTCCTGTTGCGCTCCCATTACGGAAACATCTGCTCTGTCTGCGTGCACGTGTGGCCAGGGAATACCAGTGGCTTCCTCCAGTCAAAGAGCACTTTCTTTTTTTTAAAATCAGATTATTTTGTCTTGTGTCGATTAATTAAAATGGAGAACCACCTTTTAGCTGACGTGACACTATTTTACAGACACCAATAAGATTACATAAGACAGATGAGGGAAATGAGAGCAGGATGGCTGACAGACCCTTCTCATGCCAACTTTAATGTTGTAGAGTTGACCAAACTGCAATTAGTCAATTTTATAAAATATTCTTCCGGAAATCTTTTTATCACCAAACAAATCAAAGTTTCTTTATTTTGACTGTTTAACTGTTTTGTTTATTTTTTCAAGATTTTTGGTCAAACGTAGCACAATCACRTCTGAGCCAATCAACGTGAAAGTTGGCAGGAATGTAGATGTGTCTGACCTACACTGAGCCAGCAAAYGGTTTTACAATAAACCCCATATTTGAGGAGGGGGCTCCATCTGAAAAGGTGTCTGGACTTACAGAAATGCTTAAATGCTTTTTGTTGTTTAGCTCTGATGGAGGGCTATTCATCAAGCCCTCCAATGACCCCCCGCTCCCAAAAATAAAAAATAAATGAGTAAAAATTTGTTCTGATGATATCTGAGGTGGGGGGTCATATATGCTACCACTACCTAGTTTGAGCACAAATCATAAAAAAAGGAAAGAAAAAGCAAATTCCCTCAATGCCAAATGTTTGAAAAGAAACTTTTAACTAATGTATTATTTTTTTAATTGTTTCACTCCCATTAAGTACCTAATGAATGCCTAATAATAACCAACTGATTGGTTTATTTAAGCATGATTAATTTTGTGTTTTTTTCCTTCAGAATTCAAAACAGGCCAGAACATCTTAGAACTATAAAGAAAATCTGAGGTCTTTAAAGCAAAACATGTAAACTAAAAAAAGCTTTCACCATCCCATATATTCCAGGGACAATATGTATTAAAGCATTGCAGCTGGATGTACTTTGAAGTCAAATAATCTTTTAAAGCATAACCACTCTCTCTTCACTTGTGCTGCATACTTAAACACTGAAAGATCTCCAAGTATCTTTTGTGGCACTGTTTCATCTCTTGTAAAGAACTGRGCTGAATGGAGTGAAAAAGCCTTGTTCCACAGTGAAATAAAACACTTAACTGTATCTCTTGCTGTCCATACAAAGCTGTCAAACATAAAAGCCTCTGCCAACTCAAAGGAGTGGAGAGAAAGCATCTTATGAGGAGGGCAGGAACTTGATCTGGAGAAAGAGAAGTGCATAAATGTCTCTTCAAGTGAAAGGTCAGAAAACACGTTGGGGGAGTTTAAAGTGAGGGGCTTTTCCTTCCAGCACCACTAATGTGTGAAGGTTTTCCCCCTGTCGGTTTTTATTTAACCCCGGTTCCTTCACTTCTTCTATTCTAACACACTAATATCATTCTAAATGCTCAACTTTAAAACCATGAGCACCAAAAAGAAAAAAAWTGTATAGGTCYTCTGGACGGGTTCTTCTTTAATGAAACGTTTCRTCTCTCCTCCAAGAGACTTCTTCAGTCTGAGAGTTTCAGGCTAAATTCAGGCTTTTAAGCCCTGCCTCCATGTGACAGATACTCACATCACATGGCTATCATTGACACCTAATTAACACTTATGAGCACCAAACTCACACATTTACTCCTCTGTTGTCTATTTAAATGTGACAAATCAGACTCAACACTTTCTCAATTTTTCTCCTGTTCTTAGTTTAAGTTTTGTTTGTCAAACTAACTACTTCTATAGACTTCACAGTGTTTTAGATTTTGGAAATGTACACATTTTTGAGCACATTTAACAGATTAGTGAGTAAAAATATTTTCTCCATGGAAAAACACTGGATCTCTTCAGTTCCTTCAAAATAATGGTTCTCATAGAAATCTACTTCAGAAAAAATGGTTTTTGTGATACTTTTGGCTTTAAGCCAACTTACTGACCCTTAGCTTTTGATTATTGTTTTGCTAATTTAGCTTTTAGTTAGTATTTTATTTCTTTTAGTTATTTTTTGCTGCTTTTAAGTCTTTTTTTAGCTAGTCTTTTGCAACTTTAATATTTTAGACAGTGGTTTGTTTCTTTTTACCTACTGTTTGAATACTTTTAGCTTTTATTTAGTTTATTTGTTGGTTCTTTTAGCTTTTATTTATTGTTTTGCTAATTTAGCTATTAACCAGCCTTTTGTTTTTTAAGCCAGTTTTTATTTCATATAGCTAACCTTTTGTTCCTTTTAGATTTTTTTTGCCTCTTGTAACTTGCGTTTTATGCTTTAAGATTTTAGTTCACATTTTTGATTTTAGATAGTGCCCTACCCCTTTTAGCTTTTAGCTAATATTCTGCTTCCTTCAGCTTTAATAGCTCCCTTTTCAGTTTCTTCTGCAACATCTAGCAAAATCTTTCATTGCTCTGTTTCACACCAAGTTTCCCCCCCCACAAAAAAAAAAACTAATTTAAATTCAAACCCATTTTCTTCATTAAATACCATTTTGGCTCTGATGTTTGCATCATCACTTGGTTAGCTTTAACTGCAACCTAAAATTCACACCAAACAAGCTACAAGTCTGAACATGGAGACGATGTTAGTGCTTCAGATGCTCATTAGGAAATTCTATTTCTGCCTCTTTGTACAGCATCTACATTAATCTCATCAGGCTGCTGTAAGAAAATTTCAAAGAAATTTTGTTTCTTTGTTGTGGCGGGGCTTGCCCTTGGTCCCTCCTGGCGTTGTTGGTGGCTGGGTGTGCGCTCTCGGCTAGATCACTCTTGCT
>NW_013952423.1:2093087-2103718 GCF_001266775.1 Austrofundulus limnaeus
TTGTGTTTTCTCAACATATAATTTACATATCTTCTAATCTCTTTTTCACTCTTTCTCAATGCATTTCACTTTTTTCTTTCTTTTCTTCTTTTTCTAAAAAAAAAAAAACATAATAATGGTGTGGAAAGGATGGCTAAAGGGGGAGAAGGGAGGCCATCAAAAAAAAAAAAAAAAAAAAAAAAAAGAAAATTTCAAAGAAAGTCACTTGGTTTTCCTCACTTTCATCTCCACATAAAGGGAAAGTTAAAACTTCAGTCTAGCTAATCAGCTTTTGATCAATCTTTGTGAAAAACTAGCATAAAACCTGAACAGTTTGAAGTTTATCAGACATACAGTCAACTTTACATGTATTTCATTTTGTTATATATACACTGCTCTATGCTTAAATCTAATATCTTCTTATCGGTGAGAATAAAAAATAAAATATTGGTTTAAACATAGTGTTACATATGAACAAATAGGATTGAAAATGGAATCCATCCTGGATCTAAAGCCCAATAACAAACCTGTCTGTGAGAAAATGAAGTGAACGGATGATGAAAGGCTGTTAGCGTGCCCAGCTTCCTCTGCTGGATGTGATATTTGAGTCGGGTTTAAGAGACACTTGGAAATTCACTCTCAGTTTTCAATCAATCACAGGATGGGCTACAGGAAGCCTCTGACACAGGCGTGTAATCTGGTGAGGCTACAGGCGGTCAATTAGACGAGACAAATGAAGTAGCTTTAACCAGGCATCATTTGCAGATTAAAAGTGAAAAATACAGAAGGAGTGTGACTCAGATAGAGGAAAAGGAAACATTTCATCAGTGATCTTTTCAGATGAGCAGAGTAAAATCATCCATAATTCATAGGATGAGTTGCCCTCATAGTTCAGGAGTCTGTTTGGATAAAGCAACAACTTAGTAAAGTTATATAAGGTGGTGGTTTACTGATTAAAGACATGCTAAGTATCATTTACTTTCCATCCTCCCTGCTGTGCAGACTATGGCTGTCTGACATCAAATATTTACCAACCAATTAGATGAAAGCTGAGCTTTAAAATCAAGCACTSGCGCGTAAAAGATGATCTGTTTTTGTTTCAAGTCTTAGAGAAGACTCCAGACACCGTCGCCTACAGTCGTTTCTTTCAGCTTCAAGCTTCCAACTTTGTTTGATCTTAGGTTTTATTGTACGTTGAGTGTGGATGAAGCCATTGGGGATGAAATGGAAAAATGCAAGAGAGCTTGTAGATTAATAATGTAAAGCGATGCAGACTCAGTTGGTTAAGAGGARTTTTGAGGGTAAATATCTTGAAAACCACAAAGCAGATTTGAAAAATGAAGGAATGATTGGAATTCTTTTGGATCGGCTCCAAGTTCCATATGACCAAATTATGAGTAAAATTAACCGCTGCTGTAAAAATAATCATCATTATAAATGTTTCTTTTTAGGGCACAAATACAAATAACAGCTTTCTAAACCAGGGGCACCTGAGGCAGAGGTAAACGTTTCTCTAATGAGAAAACAGCTAAAGTTTCAGCAGTTCTGCTGAAACTTCAGCTGTTTCCTCATTTAAAGACAAACGTTTACTTTTGTCTCTGCTGCTCCTGTTGCTTTTTTTTGCTGATTTGTCATCTCATGCCAGCTGAAAAACCTTGTTTGTCGAGTTTGAGAAGACCTGCTTTTGTTTTCTTGTATTAATTTAAAGGACTTTATGTACTCAGCATTGAACAGAGTATTTTATATACAACTAAGTAAAAAAAAACCCCATCTGAGACAAAAAGCTCTGTTGTCTCATCCTGTAAATTATTGGTAAGCTTGCAACTATGTACAGTGAAACATCAACTAAATATAAACTAAAATGTGCAAAACAACAACAAAAGCTGCATTCACGTGACATTTTAACATTTTTTTGCAAATCTTTAGCTATGGAGCCCGCGATGAGACATGGGGGATTTTTTTACTCTTTGCGTTCCTACGCAAAAGTATTGCGTTACCTCGCAATACCTTTTGTGTTCCCTTGCAAAAGTCGTTAAACACTGTTGTGCCTGCTGGTTTATTAACAAACTCACATGTTCACCATTAGCGAGTTAGCCTACTGCTTTAATTCAGCTTCAGAATGAATATATCACACAACCATGTATGGAAGTATGTCATACGCCGATATTATAACAGTGCAGCCACACAACATCATTGTCAATTTCACAAACTTGTGGCRACACATCCTGTTTTGGTAACTGGATATTTCAAAATAAAAGTCTGATTTAATTCAGTTCATATACAAATCAGACTTTTGCGTRGGAACGCAAAACAATATTGTGAGGTAACGCAAAAGAAATAAAAATCCCCATGTCCCCTCGCAGGCTCCGTATTTAGCAAAAAATTCGCATTCAGAATAAAAAGTCACTGACTGAAATTATAAATATTTTTAAGATTTCTGAATAAGATGCTCTGATGATAAATTTGTCAATTTTTTTAACTTCACTATCCAAAACACCTGCATGACCTTTTCTGCAGGTGTAAAATTCAGTTCACCTTGTTCCGACCTGAAGGTCTTTGACATAATAACACTCGATGAGGAGAACGGTAAAAGACTGGCTGACAAGACAAAAAGGCATTTGCTACTGAGTCATTATAAACCTTTGCATTTCTCTTTTCTTTGTTTTTGGTAGGACTGTTCCTGCAGTGAGCAGCCAGCTGCAGCTGAAAATGACCCTATGATTGCAATGAAACTGAATTACAACAGTAAATTCATAGCCCCCGGCACCCGAACAATATCCTGACACGCTTTATTTTGAAAAGTTATTACAGCCGTTCCTAAACTTTACAGCACTGACCTATAAAAGAACAGTGGCAAAAAGCTCGCAAACCTGAGCTTATAAATATTTTGTGTATTTTTGACATTAGGTTTTGTTATTGGTAACATATCTCAAACTAACATAATCTGATAAAAAACGTTTTTTACAAACATATTTCAGACTTTAAGACAAGATTTGACATTATGGGATGGATTCTAAGAGGAACAGAATAATTCACTTTATCCTGAGCAAATATCTTGAGTTCACTCAGTAAAGCYGTGATTGGTGAATGAAGCAGCAGATTTACTAATTTTCAATGATAGTTTTTATCTGAGACTCAAGATGGAAACTCTCTTTCATAAAATCGTTTCAAGATGTCTGCAGAGCTGAGTCCCTCTTAGCTGCCTCCGCTCTCTAATAAATCATCAATCAGGCTGAAAAGTCCTGTAAAATATCAGCTTTTGTACAAGAAGCTGAAACTGTGGGACTGTATGGAGTGCAAGTCAGGAACACAGAAAATGTTCATCTACACATTTAAATCCTGCAGCCCGTTTTTCACACAGACCGTCTGTCTTCACAACGTGACAACATCAAGCCTTCAAGCTTTTCATTTGTCAACCAGTGCTGTTCCCTCGCTTGGCGGCTCAGAGACGTGACAGCAGCGGGGTGATTTTAACTCCTCCTGCAGCCTCGGACTTTTCATTAAAAACCCTCTAACGACCTTTTCTCCAAAAAGCAACAAATGTAGCATATTTTACCAGTGTTAAAGGAGACTTTTCTAGATTGCACTTTCTTTAGCGAATGGTACGGCGAGCCCCTCCCCCTTTCCAAATTGCTGACAAGTGGTCCGACTCACTGAAGCTTCGTGCAGCAAACCCTGGCTGCAGAGAAGACCACTGCGGATGCATCACGCATGGTCAAAGCTGTCGCTGCTCCTACCCTGGTTTACAAAGCGGGATGTCATTTTTAATGTCATCAGCAGACATGTTTCCATCAAACTGTAATGAGAATTAAGAACAAAAAAATCTGCTGATTTGGAGCGAATCAACCAAATTAATTACATCAGACAATGTTGCATATGGCTGTAGTAAACAGGAAGTAAACTCACAGGGATACATCACAGGCCAATGGAGAGAAGTGATCAAGAACGTGTTGCTACTATGAGGAAAGTTGCAATTATTCTGTCATTTTTATAAGAACCTCTCTCATTAAAAATAAATCTCTGGACCGGCCTTGGTCCGTGTGCATCTGTGACATCGAACAATCTGCTGGATAAATTTGATATTTTCACAAAATGTATATAATGTGGATCTAAAAGCATTGAAGTCATAAAATGTTTTGAGTTATTTTGCAGTTCTAAACATATTTACAGTGTTTTCTTTAACGGGGATATACAGTATATCTCCTACAGCCTAGATAACATTATTGGCAAATGTCTAAATATGCTAATTAGCWGTTTTCAGGAGAACTAATAGCTTCTTTTCTTACGGAGGAGTTGGCAACAGTGATACCTGGACTTCAACACTTTTGAAGCATGAAGACATGAAAGCTGAATGTACGTACAATCTGAGTTTAATGTGAAAAATGTATGATTGTGTGTAAATGRCTTYRRTATTACTGTMATTTTGAATAAACAGGAGCGTAAYGTTAACACAAACAACCTTRATATCATCACGACTGAGCAAGAACTCTTTAGTTTCCAGGGATGGTTCAGGTGAAAACAGAGCCTAAATGTTTTTCACCTCTTTGTATTGCTGCTGCTTCTCTCTGCTGTTTTCTGAATACATTTTGCAAATAAAGAAGGTAACAAAGAAGCTTTAAAATTCAAATTCAGCCAGTATGGGATTGAACAACATTACCATGTAACAGAAAGGAGGGCCTCCGAGTGTGAAGGCTGCGAGCGAGGTGGTGCCCTTCAGCTATAATCAGTGAAACAGCTACAGGGAAGATGCAGATCTGCAGCGTGAGCAGCGAAGCCGCCGCTCCTCGTGGTTTCCAATGTCGGCCCGGCTTTCTGCTGCCGAACCGAACCAGCCGCCGCATGCATTAGCAGCTTATTGATGAAAGGATGCAAATGCCTTGTGGCAGAATGATCTGTGCCTCAATACGATCTGAGGCTTGACGCAATCTATAGGGCTCCAGACAACAGGGGTCCCCACAGGGAATACTCTGTGTGTGGTAAACTGAGCCTCACAACATCAGCATTTACACAAAAGAGTTTCTTCTACAAAAACAAAACAAGGATTTTCTGCATGTCACATGTCACTAAAGGAAAGATGCCGTTTTATCATATATGCCACGAGAATATGTTTAAATAGTGCGAACGCTTCACAAGCGTTCACACAATTCACATCAGTTTGTCTTCCTGCTGTTTGGCACACATCTCATTTCACAATTTTGGTGCTGTTTTAACAATTCACATATCAAAAACATTTAGCTGCTTCAAGACATTTCGGCTATGACTTTTGGAATTTCAGCTATTCATACTTTTTYAGCTGTTTCACGTTTTCGGCCACATTTTCCCCATTGAAAATGAATGGAGCTGTTAAYATCCTTAAAATCCTTCAAAATGTTTCTAAATCTTTACAGATTCACATCTTTTGTTCTGGTTTGGCTCTTTTTAACTTCCTTGTGCTAAWTGTGGCTTCTTTTTGCTAACTTTAGCTTTTTTCTGCTATTATAGCAATAGCTCTGCTTCTTTCTGTTGTCCTACTTTTTTGTGCTTATTTCTGCTAATTAGGTGGCTATTTCAGCTTCTTTCTGCTTAGTTCAGCAAACTTGCACTCTTTATGCTTCCTTAAGTTAATTAGAAATTTTTAGCTACATTTTTGCCGTTTTGTTGTCCATTTTGGCTGTTTTATCTATTTTACAACAAATATCCAGAGATATCTGTTTTGTCCTTTTATTATTATTATTATTTTTTACTAATTTGCCATTTTTATACACGTTCACCATCTGGGTGCTAACTTCAACTTGTGTATGCTATATTTAACTTGTTTTATGCTAAATTTAGCTTCTTTAAACTACTTAAGCTATAATTCTGCTATTCTTGTGCYGTTTCCTACTTTTTGCACTTTTGTCTGCTAATTTGAACATTTTATGCTTCTTATTCTGCTATGTTCAGCTATTTGATGCAATTTAAGCTAATGTTCAGCTGTTATTAGCTGCTATTCGGGTAGTTTCTGCAGTTTTGTGCTTCTTTTAACTTTTCAAATTGAACTGGCACGCAGTTTTGCAAACGTTTTCAGCAGCTTTCAGCTGAAATTTTCAGCAATAAGCGTTCACACTAGCATTTATGCAGGAAATGCAATTTAGATTTGCTGCTATGTTGCTCGTTTCACATGRAACTTTCTATCGTTTAATTCTCCTGCTGAATCTCATTACTTCTACAAACGCGTCAACTTCATTTCCCCAMGGCGATCAATGAAGCTTCATCTTATTTTTTATGAAACACTATAGACACTTTAATTTMAAAAGATGACACTTCTTTTAATGAATAGGCCACACTTGAGAAATAAGCCACGTCTGTGTGAGAGGAAAAATGAGGGAGAGGTCCGGTATGATTTGAGTGAAAGGAAATATTAAGCAACACCYATGATGATGGGGGGCACGTCTTGCATTACTCTCAATTTACCTCAATTTTATTGCATCATTGTGACCAATCTGTCACTGGTTTGGCCCTAAGGACTAAAACAGTAGTTTACAGAGACAGGATGATTCTCACACAGTTATACAAATAATCCTGACTCTRTTTGGACAGATTCTGATATTAAAACAATCTAAAGCTAATTTGAGCCCATGGCAGACTCTGACAATCACTGTAATCACTGTACGGCTAATTAAAGCATGACGGTGACTTGTAGCCTATAGATTGGCAGCCTTTCATTGTATTTCACCAGATCCAGCAGAACAGCTCTAATTGCTGCCCTTCGGGGATAATAAAACTCCCAGTTGAATATTTTATCAGGGAACCTCGCTGAACGAAGATACTTTTATTGCCATATGTGTTTTCAGCTTTCCGGTGATAACCATTAACTTGTCACAACAAAACAAACAAAACACGGAGGATGTGTCTGAAAAGGCAAACTCGAACACAAAATCTTTTTAACCCCTCAGGTTAGCTGAAGGATTGATTATTTGGACACTTTTCCAGTCATCAGCAGCTGAGGAGGCATTGGTGAGTGGGAAATCGAAGGAATGAAATGAAGCAGAGCAAAGACGACAGCTCTGTTAAGTGGCTGCAGACAATAACTACAAAACAAAAACAACTATTAAAATAAATCCTCTTTTTATTTCTGTTCTTTCAATTAGCATCAAATTTACTAAAAAGGGGACATCGGGTATTATGAAAACATTTCTTACACCTAATTAAGGTTATTAAAAAAATAAAGATATTTTACATTATATAGCCAAACTGCATATTTTAAAGCCAACCCTTGGTATTCTCACTTTCATGCCTTACTTAGCATTATATCAAAGTGGGAAGCTTACCTWCTGGTTTAAATGAATTACAACCTTTTTAAGTGCTGCAAATATTATTTTTTGTTTATTCTTAAAGTAATGACCATTATAACTGAAGGAAGTGGATAGTAAATAATCAAAATGACATTTTCACCACAGATAATATAAGACTTTAAATACTAGGATGCCTTCTTATGTTAATAGATATAATTAGGATCCTGTAAAATAACATGTCCATATGTTTTTCTGTGTAAATCTGAAAGATATATCATCAATAACACAAATGTATTTTCTACCACCTGTTTAAACCAAGCGTCTGAATCAACAGTCTGGGTAAGATTCCACTAAACCTGGCTTTGCTGGAACCTTCAGGATCTCTTCAAAGAGGACAATAATGAATTCCAACGCCTGTCASAAGATAATAGGCTCTCCAACATGTCCCGGGTCGGCCCTGAGGCCGTGTCCCACTGGGTCTTGTCAGGAACACCTCTCCTGGGAGACATCCATGACATCCTTACCCAAATCCCAAACACCTGAACYGGTTGTTAACTGCGGGTGAACAATGGGGGCTTTGTGCTCTTCTTGGATGATTGAGCTCCTAAAAGTCAGGGTTTATTCATGACAGTGATTCCAGTGTCAGACCTGGGCTGGATCTARAGCTGGTTCATCAGGACCAAAACCTCCCTCCATGAGCACTTTTCTCTCTGCTATTGAACTCATCGAAAGGCCCTGGGACCCCCTTTGTGACCCCCATTCCACATTATGCATTTTTCATCTGCAAGAATGTTTATTTACTGTTTTTTTATATTTTTGCACAGCTAACCCGTAGCTCCAGTTACCAGCTAGTTTCAATTAAGCTTATTTAGTATTGTAAATGTAAATTTAATAGCTAAAAAAGTGGAATTTGCAGGATCTGTGCCCTTTAACTCAGCAGGATTTGGGTGCTAGTTTGAACCAGCATGTTGAGCTATGTTTCCTACTTAAATAAAAGTGGTTAAACGACTAACCTGCTGAAGTAAAAGTTGAGTAATAGAGAACAAAAATATCAAAATAACCCAGCAGTATGCAGTTAAATTAAGTCTTTGATGACTTTGTTGTTCTGGAGATCAAGTCGTACAAACTATGTGGATTAAAGCTAACCTGCAGCTATCACCCACTGTACGTCCTTCAGGGCGATAGTGTATTTTTAAAACATGCATAAAGTAAAGACAGGGCCGAGAAAAGTACGGGGGGGGGGGCTTTAAATTATAGAAAATAAAGCACCTCAGCCTTTAATTTCTATGATGAAAGATTTGATTTTTGTTTTATGTGTCTCCATGAATGATGGATAAAATTCACAGGTTAATTATCAAGGACAAAACTTTAAAATGACCACTTTACTTGGGCTTGTCATTTGTAAAACATTTTTCCATCAAGCCGTGTACACTCAGGCCAGCTTCAAATGATGAAACCAGCTTGTTCATAACTATAATTAAAACAAAAAATCATGTTCTCTCTTCATTAGCAAACCAAACAAGACAAACGCTGACAAATTCATACCTTTAGAGAGTAAAAAGAAAGATAATTTATGGATGATCAGCTAAACCTTTCAAAGCTTTTTTTAAAATCCTTATATTATCTTAAAAAAATGAAATCCCCAATAGCAAAATGAAAATGAGACCTCATTTTGGCCCCAGGGGGAAAAGCTGCGGCGAGGAAACAGGATTGGTCTGTAGACATACGAGTTATTTGCCAAAGGGGGCGGATTGTGGTGAAGATTTCCAACCAGCTTTTGATTTCCCCGACTGTGATCATTAAATTTCATTCCCGGTGGGGATACTTTYCATCCCCCTACTGGTATGCATTTCATTTAGTCATGGTTTTAAAATTTTACTAACCTTTGTTCAAGAAAGCTATTAGAGGCCCCGGATAGCTGAAACCACATTCTGCTTTGCACCTGAGAGCCACCCAGTATGACTACAATCATCGTCTTCTTTTTACCGCAGAACAGCTGGGGRTTTGATTCCTCGCTCGAGGCGCTTCAACAATGGTGACTTGAGTTTCCTTTTCACTAAAGCTGTTCCATAAGCAACACCTAAAAATCTGTACCATTTTCCACACTAAGAAAGCCATGGCATTGTATAACTGGAAAGAAATAATCTGCCTTTCTCTGGTGTTTTCTGAATTTCAGCTGAGGACAAAAGTGTTGGTCTTGTTATCCCTGCAAACAGATGTCTTCATATTRGAAAGTCCAGTTCGTGAAGGTGTTTTATGCAGCAATCAGAAGGATATTTAACAAAACATCTATCCATTTTCTCTGCCCGCAGTTTGCTTTCTGGGCTACAGTCMCTGTGCGAGAAGCAGGGCAMACMCTGGACAGGTYACAGGTCCATCACAGGGRCACAGACCAATGAGACAACCGTTCATGCAACTCTCCTGTGAAGAACACCAGCATTTCCTGCAGCTTAACTATACACTGCTGAACATACAGTTTATATGTTATTTCCAACAAGATCCAATAATCTCATCTGATAGGATTAGGAGAACCATCAGCATTTAGAAGAGAAGCTGAAGAGCTCCAATGAATATGTGGAGAAACAACAGCAGAGAGATGAAAGACRATGAGTTCATCAGCTGAAGCTGAGTTTTAGCTTAATATCTTACATTAAAGCAGATCAAACGCTACACTGACTCTGAACTTTTAAACACACTACTCACAACAGCTTAGCTAGTCTTTAGCATCTATAACTTCAGCCCCCCGGACACACCACAAACAACCTCTTGGATCTTTGAGTTGGTGCTGTCGGACCAACGGTTACTCTGAACTACACTCACTGTTTTGCACAGAAGAAACTGTCAGAGCAAACTTTTCTGCTCTTTTAAGTTGTTTTGTTTGTAGAGGTTATAGCTTTCATCTAGAACAAAGAAAGGGGAAAACAGGACAGGGAATGTTTTAACACTACAACACRTTGCACAAAGCTAAATATGAGAAGTGCATTGAAGTCGCCAGGGTGTAAGAGAGTTTGATAGTATGTGTGAGTGAGTTTGATAGTAAACGTGAGAGGCTTTGATAGTAAATGCAAGAGAGTTGATAGTAAATGCAAGAGAGTTGATAGTAAATGCAAGAGAGTTGATAGTAAATGCAAGAGAGTTGATAGTAAATGCGAGAGAGTTTGATAGTAAATGCAACAGAGTTGAAAGTAAATGTGAGAGAGTTTGATAGCATTTGTGAGAGAGTTTGATAGCAAATGTGAGAGACTGATATGTGTGAGTGAGTTTGATAGTAAATGCAAGAGAGTTTGATAGTAAATGCAAGAGAGTTTGATAGTAAATGCAAGAGAGTTTGATAGTAAATGCAAGAGAGTTTGATAGTAAAAGCGAGAGAGTTTGATAGTAAATGTGAGTTTGATAGTA
>NW_013952423.1:2103900-2110985 GCF_001266775.1 Austrofundulus limnaeus
TATGTGAGAGAGTTTGATAGTATATGTGAGAGAGTTTGATAGTATATGCGAGAGAGTTTGATAGTATACTGTATGTGAGAACAAGTTTGAATTATGGCCTAAAGGGCCTCTCATAAAGGAGTCAAAGCATCTTATATCGGTGTATTTTAAACACAGACAGTTCATTTAGTCTCCTGTTCAAGAACCTTACTATATTATCATTTTTTATCTAATATTTGGTCAAAGGTTGTAGTGAAAACAATATTTTGTTTTATTTCCACAGGACTAAGATTTCAAAGCTCATCCAGAGCCTGTGATGCTTTTTAAATAAAAAGTGACCTTTGGTCTAATGTGGAGGAGTCCTATTCTRAGGCAGCCGTTCAGAGTGTCATGGTCACCCCACAGCCGGCATGAAGCCCTTTGAATCAAATGCCTCRGCACACAGAAAGAAGAAAAAATATTTTTTTTGTTTAAGATTCCCTTCATATTACTGTCACACAAAAACAGAGCTTTTTTAGTTATGTTCCTATGGTGACAGGTTACACAACGCATTGTCGAATCACCATAACTACAAACTAAAAAAAGAAGAAGTGTCAGGAGCGACACAAAAAGGCTTGAAGCTTAGAACTGTAGGACAGCATTTCTGTGACAGTTTAAAAAAGACAGAGATGTTTGATCAGTTAGTAGAGAAACAACAAGAGACAAAGGCTTTGATGCTAAAAGTTAAATAATATTAGCTCAAAGTCTTGATTGGTCAGAGCACATACATAGAAGCAGATCTGAAAGAGAATGTGTAGGAAGGAGTTGAAAAGATGTTAAAGTATTCCAGTGGGAAAATCTCTGTAAATACAGTTAAATCTTTAAAAAAGAATAAAATTCGCAGTTTTTATCTCCAGAATGATCTGAATATTTTGATATTCAAACAGCTAAAATAGCCCAAAGTTTGCAGAAGTAGGAAGAGTTTTTGCCAAACTGTCTTGTATCATATGAACCAGSAGGTCTGTGGGCCTTCATGGTCTGACAATTTGAAATGCAAATCACTCAGAAATTTATTCCAGATCATCTGAATATGTCCATTAACCTGTCAAACACCTCAACATTTCTGACCATCATTCTATACATCACCAGCAATAGAATTACTGTCTCGAAACATTTCTTCTACAAGCTATTCCTTCATAATACTATATAATTAGCATCCTATACTGGTATTATATTTCCAGACCTGCTGCAAACTGACATTTRCAAATAACACCTCCCTCATATTGCCTTATTAGATTAGCTCTTAGATGGTTTGCTTCCTAAAAAAACATTTCTGACAGATTCAGATGGTTTGATGAACAATTGCTTCAGTGGAGGCAGATCAGGAACCAGAACAACTGTTAAGGCCCAAATGTTAGTGTTTTATCAATGGTGCCGTAATGAGTTCAAGATTCACCTATACTTATTTATCCTTCTGTCAAGATATGCATTTATTCATGTGAAAAATCTTACGCTACCTGATTTGCTTCATTGTATTGCTTCAAAGCTGTTAGGATTTCTTATAATCTAGACCAAGTTAAAGGATTTCAAGGACCAGTTTTAGTCCTTGTACCTGACCAGGATGACATATTCTGATGGATGTGTCTTAAAAAGGGGGGAAAGACAATACACCAAATAAACTATCTACAAGCAATGTTTGAAAGTTGCCCATCTATCCATTTTCCTCCACTTGCTCATTGTTGGGTTGCTGACATAGCGGATTTAGGAGGGATAAATAGGCACCCCTCTTCCAATCACTGTCCATCTCATACTGGATCCCAAAGCCAGAAAGGATACATAATCCYTCCAACAAGTTCTGGGTCTCTTCTTAGTGGGACCTGCATGAAACCTTCCAAAAGGATGTAAAGGAGCAGTAGCTCTCCTCTCCCATTGAAAGAACTCTTTATCTCATCTTTAGGGCTGATCTTGTTCTTTCGGTCAAGATTCAATTCAATTCAATTACTTTATTCATCTCTTTAAAAACAAAATAAATTCTTTATACAATAAAATGAAAAAGGCAAAAAGAAAAAATATCCATATCGCAAATAAAATGAAACGAAAGGCAGCAGAGTAAAAAAAACCTAAAAACTGAAACCTTTACCTTTCATCTCCGCTCCTTCTTCACCAAAACAGTTCGGAACAACACCCTCATTATTCTGAACAAGGACACAATCAGTCGTCCTACCTTCACATATGAAGACATTAGGATTGAACTTCTCTGCTTAAAGCAGAGACTYATGACCCTGATAATTACTTCTTGTTCTGTAATCTGTCATGTCTTGAAACATGGAAAAAAAAAATCAAGAAAGGTTTGACACAGGATGTGAGAGATGCTTCATCAGCTAGAATATGTCAGCGTTTTGTTAATGAAGGATATTTCATAACAGAGAGTATCAACAATCCCTACTGAATATGTGCCTTGATCCCRCAGTGTAAGATTAATTGTTGACATTTTTGATGTAACAATGTAAGAGGGACAACTAGGGGTGTGACCAGAGTTTCGATAAGTCTTATGAGCTCATGTGTTTTGGGAACATTTTGATTCGATTTTCAGGACCACACAGGTTCTGAGTGAGGTGGAGTCTCTAGATCTGAAAATAAACATTTAACTGAGAACTTACTGTATATTATTCAGGCATCCAATTTGAACAATTTCTTACACTAACAACTCTGTGTTACCTTTGGTGTTTTTCATAGATTCCACCAAAATGGTGACAAACTGACTACTGGTAACACAATTAAAATAAATTATTTTCTAAGTTGTGTGTTGATCACACAACTTAGAACAGGTCATCGTTAAAAAGATTAATAACAAAAAACATCCCTCTAAACTTGGTCAAGTACTAAACAAAAATCTATTTTTTAAAGCAGATAGAGAAAATTTGAAACAC
This sequence comes from Austrofundulus limnaeus, assembly GCF_001266775.1. Taxonomy (NCBI): domain Eukaryota; kingdom Metazoa; phylum Chordata; class Actinopteri; order Cyprinodontiformes; family Rivulidae; genus Austrofundulus; species Austrofundulus limnaeus. The sequence goes on from NW_013952423.1 coordinate 2,106,789, forward strand.
CTTCGGAAAACCAGCTTTTGTGAAAACTCACTTTAAAAGAAGAAATTTTATCATATTTAACAACTTTTGGTTGTGTTTTTCAGTTGAAGTACAAAAGTTTTCATTAGTTAGGCGTGCTCCAGTTGTGAAAGTATTTGATTTGATTGAAATAAAAAAGACAGAACTTTCTCCCAACTTTTTATAAAAACAAAACAAAAAAAAAAGTCATGCAAATCAAACTGTATCCTGCCATTTCTCATTTCTTTTTAAAGGTCTAACAGGGCATTCACTGAAGAGAAAGCTGATTTATTATGTGCATAATTTTTACAGACACTCCAAATCTGCTCTGAATTCATTTGTTGTGACACACTGAATGAGCCCAGCAAAGATGAAATCTGGCAGCCATTTATTCCTTGTAGTGTTAGATATACCTCAGTAAAAATGATGAAAACAAGGAAAAGTGTGGCTCTAAACCTGGAAGGAAGAAAACTAAGTTGAAATATCTGTTTGTGGAGCAGAGTTAGAAAATATTTTAGCCAGTACTTGCTGTACTTGAATGCAAGTTCAGCATCACTCATGTAATTTATTTTATTAAGACGTTTTTATCGTTTTGCGTTTTCATTTATTTTGAAATAGATTTTCTTCTTGGTCTAACTTTCCAGTTTTAGTTTTTACTCCTGGATTCAGTCAACAATCAAATATTGTATTAATTCCTTCTAAAACACATGTTTTATCTTATAGTTTTGTTGTGTTTTGCTAACTCTGAGTTGTTCAGTTTAGTTATAAACACGTGCAAAAATCATAGCCCTCTCTTTTACTTTACTGCTGCAGGTGATATGACAAAAGTTTTAAAATAAATTACTTGGAAATATGAAAAAGATGAAAGCTTTACTGCAGTAAACAGAACTTGAGTTGATTCTTTAGCGGAGCTGGCAAACGTCTGCTTATACAGTAAGAAGATAATACATTATGTGGTTTACAGAGTAAAAAAAGGTATATTGGATGAATTTACTGCTCATTCTGTAGTTCAGAAAATAAATAGCAGAGGTGAAGCTTTGTGCAGACTTAGGCACAATTTGAACAAGAGGTTTTCTGTATAATTCAGCATTTCTCTACAAACACAAAACATCTCCAACTCAATATAATCTTATATTTTCAAGCTCTGCGGCAAAACCGAGGCAATAATATAAGAGAGACTCAAGAATTTGTTCAAGATGGAAACTGAGATTTAAGAATTTGACAAATAAAGCCTCTGCAGGAAATGCAGTACCTCTGCAATAATTCATATTGTTTGGAAGATGTTTTTTTCCATGAGATGAAGGTTGCTGTTAGCCCAACTGGGTTAATGCAGTTTGAAGCGTGCATCCTCCCTTTATCTGCAGCGTCTTTTCTTTTTATAAAGGAGGCAATAATGGAAGGTGTTGGCACAAAACAGGAAGGGTCTGCAAAACTTTGGAACAATCAAACTCTTTGGAAGGTTTGATGCTATCGGGTAATAAAAATGCACACAGTATGCATGCATAAATGTTTTCTTTGTTGCCTTTAARGTTTAAAATACAGCATAATTAAAAAGATGAAGTCTTTCTTTAAAAATGCTTTAACTTTTAAGTAAATACTTTGCAGTGGAAGGAAACCTTTTCTCACACAACTTAGGGGATCTAAATAATAAGTTTRACTCTTAATTAATGTTGCAAAGTGGTAATTATATTGCATATTAAAGCACAAGTAAACACTTGCACAGTTTACGACACAGCTCTGAAACCAGATTGTACATTTTTATTTACTATTTACACCTAAATAATGAAACCACCTGAAATTAAAACAAAACATGTAAACTGTTGTTTTATATAAAAACAACTGCTTGGTTGAAAAGGGAATATGGAYGTAATTGACTGTCAAAAGAAACACTTTAAATACCAACTGACCCAACTCCCTTTGTGATTTCAACTTTCCTGGCTTCAAATGGTCCGTATGAAAGGAAACAACTCAAAGTCAGTGACAAGGAAAGAGTTTTACAAACAAAAGATCAAGTCGTTAGATTAAATATTCACYAATCCCTGATCCTCTGAGGTGCATGTTTTATTGACGGCACAAAAAGAACAATAGCTTTAAGTTTAAAAGCACTCAGAAGGTGAGCGGCACCGAAGAATCCTGCTGAATCCAGGACGGTGGTGCCAGTCTCCCTCCAGAACCACTTCCCTGCTTCGCTAGAAAGCCTGCTGTTAACACTTTGCTCCCGAGGCTAATGGAAAGCACTGAGGCAACCATCTTACAAGTATGCATGGTGTAGCATTCACTGTCTGGGGAGACACTATTGTTGTTTTGGGTTTGAAAAATGAATGGCTGGAGAGTAAAGAGACTGGTTGTTTATGGAACTGAACAGATGAGACAAAGACTCACCAGTATGGTTGAAGGGAATGAGAATGAGATCTCTAATGGATCTGGTGAGAAGAGAAGTTGTGTTTTCAGACCATTAAACTGGACCGTAGTCTATCTGACCTGCTTTGAAGCAGGATGTAAATGCAGTAATGGGAACTTTTAAAACTCAGTGGCAGAAAGCTCAATGATGATGACAACTTTTTAAATATTTCAAGATGCTAACTGGATAAAACAGTGGTCTTCAAAGAAAATCAGAATAGTCTGACAAAAGATAATTTCCTATAAAATACAGTTCCTCCCAATTCCATTTCACTTCAAACGTTGGTCCTTCACCAAAGACCCATCTTAAGTGGTCCTAGGACTGAGTTCTTCTGGACACAGATGAGGTAGTGTTGTAGTCAAGACCACCTAACTCAAGACCAAGTTAAGACCAAGACCAAAAGGTATTGAGACCAAGACTTTTACGAGCTGAATCAAGTCAAGACCGAGGGAGGGCAAGACCGAGTCAAGACCAAGACCAGAAAAAAAGAAAAAAAAAACTGAACTGAAACTAGTGCCCTAAAACATACAGTATCCTGTACACGGGTAACTTAATATGTAGCTAATATTGACTAATCTGTGTGAGGGCCAGGCAAAGAGTGTTGGTACAGTGACAGATTGATAATCTGCTAGCTTTGCTAACGTCACACATAGCTTGCCTTTAAGCTATGTAGAAATATAGTCGTTATGGTTTATGTAGTTGAACTGTGTTACTGAAATTGTATAGGTCTTCTGGACGGGTTCTTATCTAATGAAATGTTTCGTCTCTTGTCCAAGAGACTTCTTCAGAAACTCTCAGACTGAAGAAGTCTCTTGGAGAAGAGACGAAACGTTTCATTAGATAAGAACCCGTCCAGAAGACCTATACAATTTTTTTTCTTTTTGATTTTTTACCTGGTTTACTGAGATGCATCAGGACATGTATTACTGAAAATTTTGCAGACATCATCTCCCGCTCCCAGACAACMACTGCTCACTTTCTTGGAGTGCCGTGTGCGAGTGAAAGGGGTGAGTGGCAGCGGTAACAAAAACACAGAATGAGCAATGAGTCACGCTTGAATTTGAATCAGAACTTTTTGTATCCAATCAAAGCAAAGATGGCAAAAAAACTTGACAATATTCTGGCAGTTTAGTGGTATTTAACACCCTGTGTCCTTGGGTGTCCTGAAAGGCACTTTATAAATAAAATGTATTATTATTATTATTATTTCTGCAGTTGTGGTTTTGACAGAGTCCAAATGCAGTTGAGACAGAGATAAGACCAAGACCATCAAAACATGGTCTTGGGAACTACAACACTACTCTCAGGTTGTTCCATGGATCGTTGGAGCCATGCTTGTAGTTTAGGGGGCCCAGCACTAAGTGGTCTGATGACCTCTGGTACCAATGAGACCTCGACTCTCCACAACTCCTCTATTTCCTCAATCAGCCTTCTTCTCTAGCTTGTCGACCACCACAACGTCCGGTTGGTTAGACATCATGTTTATGAGTCTGGATCTAAGAGTCCCACAGGATCTGAGCCATGGGACCTCCAGTCAGTATAGCATGGATGGACAGGATTGGGTCAGCCTGTGATTGTTAAGATAACGTCTAAAAATGGACCTCTGCTTAAAACCAATGACCAYAACTGAGAAAATGTGTGCAAGTAAAAAGTAAAAAAACTGGGTCCAGATTGAACTTCATTTGGGTCTGGATCCACCATTTGGAGACACCCAAGATAGACATTAAACTGAGCTTGGTTTCAGACTTGAATCCCAACACAAAGAATCAAGTTCAAAACATCTTGGAGCCAATCTGCAG
>NW_013952423.1:2111031-2120541 GCF_001266775.1 Austrofundulus limnaeus
TATATGCTTTTTAATAAAACATTCCTTCAAGAAATACTAGTTTTATTTAAAAACAATGTAACTGCAAAGAGCTGTCCTCTTTTTCAACAACCGTTAAGTTTCTACATGCTTAAGAACTCGCAGCAAATATCCATCAAACATCATATTAACRTAAAATTCAGCAGAAACCTTGATTCTTCCTGAGCCTCGACACCCCTCCTCTCTAATTCCAACAGATAAGATAATTAGGGWCTTTGTAGGCAAACCACGATCTCTGCTCAAAGAGTTCTCCTCCAGCAGACTCCTGCAAACTCTAAAGGACTTTTTTATTTGTRCAGGATTCTATTACGTTGCACTTAAACATAATTGGGGAAGCAGTTTGGATTACCAGGAGCATCATTTCTAGGAGCAAGAGTTGTAAAAACTTCGACAACAATCAGATTAATTGCAAAAAAAGTTTGTATATGGTGTTGTTGAGGAATAATGGAGCTCATCTTCTGTTCACGTTGGACTAAAGGAGCCAGGTGTTTAATATTAAACCAACACTTTGTTGCAGTAATTTTCTTCCCATAAACAATGTTTTGTCTCGATGATACGAGTGTGAGACGTACCAAATGCAACTAAAGCTGACAAAGTACATATGAGGACAGATGACGGTCCCCAGGCAGAGCACAGGCTCAGTCTGACATGTTCTAATACCATCATTGTGTCGGGGATAAACCCTTGATTTGGACAACTACATGACTGCTCCTCTAATACCATTCTCAGGACAAATCCCACCCRTGCAAACACTGCAAAAGTAACTCTGTGTCACAATTACACGTCAGACAAACTAAACATTACAGCCTGCAGCTGGAGGAGCTGCTGCGAGCATCTTTGTGTCGTTTGGAACAAAAAGGCAGAAATGTGAACAATTAACACAGTATAACTCTGATAAAAAAGCAATATTGTCTCTTTTTAAAGGTCAGTTTAACTTCTACACAATGAGCTTCTCATATATCCAAACTTTTCACTCAGTGTTCTGTCCATGGATCAACCACAAAAACATGTAGAATTAATGGACAAGCATTTCTTAGAAGAATTATCTGCTGAGTTTCAGAGTGTATTCACACCACTTGTTTGGTCCGGACCAAAAGCAGACTTAATTTTTTTCGTTTGGTACGATTTGCATTCACGTTGTTCTTTTTTTGCAAGTGGACTATGATTTATAAACAAATCCAGGTGGGTGACGATCATTGTTCCCATTGGACAGAAATGATGGGGGCAGGTCGGAGCACGTACACGGAAAAAATGATAGCGTTGTTTATACAACTGAAATACCTTTTAGCATTGCAAGAGCAGCTCATTTAACTGTGGTTTCACAATGATATGCTTCTAACTTTGGAACAGCGTTAGTAAATGTTGCCACAACCAAAAGGAGACGAGGTGCTCTGCATGCCCTGACCCACAACGGCTCATTGTTTGTAGCGTAGTAGTGTTAGCAACACTGAAGGACTAGTTTTAACCATGCTTGTGAAGTCCAAAAAGGCACATTTCCTGTAATTAGTTCAGTTTGMGGCTGGTCTGTATTTACACACCAGAAGTGAACCGCACCAGAGTTCATTTGAAAGTGGGACGAGACCACTTCAAAAAGTGTCTCAGTCTGGTTGTTTGGTCCACACCAGGGTTCGTGAGTATATTCACACCTGCATAAAAGGTCCRGACCAACAKTGGGAACACAGTCTGGTCTGTTTAAAGTGCACCAAATGCATCAGGTGTGAAAACACCCTGAAACTCAGATCCTCCAACGTTGGGAGAGGCCGGTGTTATATTTGTTTTGGTTTAACCTTGAGAATGAAGTCTTGCATAAGATTTGTTAGAACTTAGAGTACACTTTGCTAAAGGCATTTCCAAACCAACATTTAGTTCAAAAACTGTAGATTTAATTCAGTTGTTGCCATTTTTGAGTTTACTAATGTTGCTTGGCCATCTTGAACTGGGTTACCTCCAAACATCCAGTGGTTTATAAGATATTTTGGGAACACTGCAGACAAACAAAGAGACCTGGACAAAACTATTATCACCCTTTGTCATTGCAGCAGACAATAAATAACCAAAGTRTCATACCACATGAATTAAGCTCATCTGTGCAGATTTTACTTTTAAACACCATCAGAAGCTATAACTGGTTTACAGTTAGCRCTTTAAAAGTGTTGTTCTGTTTTCCTTTCCAGCTCAGAAGAGGTCTAATGAATTATTGATCAAATTAACTGGATAATAAACACACCAGATATCGAAAAAGGTAATATTCACTCMGTTTCAAAAATTAGCTTCTCCAGCTGCAGACAAGCTCATTCTACTGAGAGTACAGGTCGGCGAGTAACAGTCAGCACAAGGTCAGAGTACTGCTGCAGAAATAATCCTGTTCCTGTAGTGAAACAGGCAAAAATGAGAGAACTGCTTCACTCCCTTCATAGAGTTGGTGAAAGAAAGATTAGCTCCTGCTGTCTGTYGTGAGCAGAAAAAAGAAAACTGCAACAGCAGGAACGTGACGAGCACAAGATGACCCAAATATCAGCTCTTATCAACAAACCCAGGAGCCACTAAATAATGTTAGAGTACACAGCGAACATTTCATTTATTCTCCATGTTTCCAGCTTTTCACGAGTTAGTTACTAGCTACTGTAGCTCATTAGCTTTGCATTTTAGGGTTATTTTCATTTAAAAATGCATTAAATTAGAAAAGAAAGAAAATTCTATGTTTTAATCACCCAGCACCATGAAGAGTTGGCAATGACAGAATTGTCTGTCTGTTAGTAATAGCTTATAAAACACTAGATGGACTTTATTGTAACTCTTGCAACATAATCAACGTTACATCTGTAACCTACTGACCTTTAGAGTGAACACAGTTCCACCAATGCACTGTAGCAGCTGTGAGTGCAGCAGCACTATGAAGTGAGGGCTACAGTAGGTGTAGGAGCAGTTTGTTGAATGCCGGAGAGAATCAATACGCACTGTAGGAGAATCTAGCACACTCCACATTCTGCTTCATATTGCATTCGACACGGCAAATTTAAGCAAAATCAGTGCAAACTGCAAGCACAGTTTGTGACTCAGAACAAATTTGAACCTCATTTTAATCATGTAAATGCACCTCCGTTCGTAAAAACCCTCTACAATTGACCCGGACATTATAATCTACAATCTTTTTTTGGTTGGATGTAAGACTGCCGTCAGCTGTGGTGCTCTGAGGAACGTGGTCCACAGCTGTCTGTTCTCACCACCATTCAGAGGAAACAGTGGTGCTCCAGGTGGGATGGGAACAGACAGTGCAGCTGGGCCTGTCCACTCCAGTCTGTCCTCACATCGCAGACAGAGTCTCATCACGGGACAGATGGGAACAAAAGAGGTAGCTGTTTGTAGGAAATACTCAGGAGCTCTCACCAATAATCTCCCAGGATGAAGAGGATGGGCCGAAGAAGAACAAGAGTATCAATAATTGATGAAAACTGCATCAAACAGACACAGGAGTGAATGAATCTTTCCCAGACTGTGCACGTTTACACAGTGTGCTCTGCAGCAACTTTAGATCTTAAATATTCATCTTAATCCTCAAATTGATCATAAGCACAACTATTYTACAGAAACAATGTCTGGTAATGTTTACCATCAGAGATATTGTGCTACATGCACTTCTTTGGATGTGGGGTTTTGTGGAAAGGTTAATATCTCACATTTTACCTGTTGTAAAAAAACTCTAAATAACTTAAATTTTTAGAAATAATGTTTAATTTGGTTGGGATAGATGAGCTAACRGCTAGCCAAAGTGAAAAAAACTAAAACATATTTTTCTTCAAACATCTCCACTCTAAAGTGTTATAGCTGTCAATGCTAACAATGTTAAATCAATCTTTAGGCYGTAAAAAATATTGATACACTGAAATATTGGGACATTTTATTTCCTGATACTGTATTGATTCTTTAAAACACTGTATCCGTTTTTAATTAAGGTTTAAAAGTCAGCTTTCATGCCAGTGATTCAATTTTGTGATGTAATTTAGCCTACAACTACTAGTTGGCAGCAGTCAGTTAGCCATTTGGCTACTCCACTCCTAAAGAGCCAGAGAGTATAATGCAAGCTTGAATGTTAGCATTATGCGTAAATGTTAGCACCAAGTATCAATGGCTGAATTTGAGCAGATTAGACAGACGCTGCCTTCAAATCTGAAGTAGGGTTGCCAACTGTGTTGTATTAGTCGGGGTGTCCCGTATTTTAAGCCAAATTAAAGTGCCTTATACAGGATGCTCACGATTTGGCAGGCAGGCATTTGTCTAACGCCCTAAGCTGAAGGGGGTCCCCGAGGGACAGTGCTGAAGTGTCCAAATGCAAAGACCTTATGAAACATATGTACTCACCACTCCCCTTTATTGAAAAGGAACCCTGTGGCAGAAACTGTAGCAACTTCCACTCTGAAGGGGTCTGACTTACTACTGGCAATGTGAACCAAACTCTCGCACTGCTTGTACAGAGACTGAATGGCACATAACAACAGACCCACAATCCCATACTCACATAGCACCCCCCACAGTGTACCTYGAGGAACATATCCATATCTCTATAATAAGTTAATAATATAAATCTAAAAGATGTCACAAATATATTATCAAATTATTTAAAGGCACATCTGGCCTAACATTTGAAAACATGGATAAGAAAGTTACATAAAGCATAAAAAGAGTGACCTTTATAAGTCCTAAATCTATTTAAGATATTAGGGTCTATAWTAGACCTTATACATACGGTGCACAAGTCAATAGGTTGCTTGTGACGACATGAACCAAGATCGACATGCATAAACAGGCTTGGACCCCGATCATAAGTGCATCGCATTTCTTTTTAAATTTAGAATTTTTKGTGAAAATTATCGTATTGTGACATTTTGTGATGATATGTATCATATTACCAAACTCTTGCCAATACACAGCCCTACTTTACACTGTCATCTATTATTATTATACAATTATTTTGGGGAGAAATATTGAGATACAGTGTTCCAGCTTATCAAACCTTAGCTATTTATCAGTTCTATCTAATAGGCAAAATATTGACAAAAGATGCAACTTGCTTTCAGATAAAGATAAGACAAACCTAATTTTCCTCTATTAGACCACTATTTTGTCAAAATAGGTGAAGCACGGCTACAGTCMTGTGTGACAAAAATCTTCAGCCACAGCAGAAAGACTTCTGGATGAAGAGAGAAGTGGTGGGAGGAACACATTATCAGYAGGTGGACCAGTACAAGCTTCAGTAAATCACATCAGACTCATCCTGTTCAAAGGTAAGAAACAGCAGAAAAAAACGTGTTTTCTGAAAACACGGCTGTCAGATGATTCAGAGCCATAAAGCAGATGTACACAGTGCTCAATTATGTCCCACCAAATGTTCATCATCAAATAGCAAATTATTTTCCTTCTGAACATTGTGTTTGTGGGCTGCTTGTTCTGTTTTTGTCAGAAAATTTTAAATTAACTGAACTTTTAAAACGACAAAGTTATGGTCTTTGTGGTAATTCAAAAACAAATACAAATATTGACATCACTACAGCTTTTATCAGGATTCCATGATTTGAATCCTTTTATTAACAAGAAAAATAAAACAGACTTCGAGTTTTTAGCCCAAAAGTTCATGTTATCTTATAGTTTTTTTTCTTATTTTTCCCGATTATTCTCGATGCCAAATCTTCAAACTTGACAGGAAAAWAATCCCATGCTTACAGATTTTGGAATAAAATGTCGCTGCAGCAGCATTTATGCTTCAGAAATTTATCTTCCATATGGTTATAAGTGGATTTGCCGATGCCTCAATACGAAACGTAAACCATGCCAAGGAGAAAAAGTGATGAAGATGTGAAACGGAGCTGTTTTCAACAGCAATTACAGAAACATATTAAACTGTTACGGAACCAAAAATCTTTATCTGATGTTCAGTTTTCTACTGAATAAAGAAACTTTATTTTTAAAAATTCCAGATTTTGTTTTATTTTTTTAAATTTTTTTTGTGAAGCACCAACTGTGTCGACCACCGAGGCGAACGCTCTTCTGAGCAGAGGCGGACATGCAAGGGCCAAGTCAGAAGCTCTCTGCAAAGATCTGCCAATCCATCTGTCARAGAGGAGGAACTGGTCAAAGATTATTTTAGTTGGCAGCCAGTCTGTCAAGATGCCATCCAACATGGGAGGAAGACAGAAATCAGAAGAAGAGAACTTTTGCCAGCTTTGAATTTCAATTTTTGGTGAAATTTTTTCTTAAAACAATGTTTTTAGCAGGGATGAAGAATGCAGCTGCGTTGGTAGAATCAGCGCAGTCTTAATGCTTTACTCTTTTATTTCGTTGTACTAAAAATTGTTTAATAAATAAAATACATTTGTGTATGTGTGTGTGTTGAAACAGATACTGTATCCTCTCTTCTCTTTGTTTAGTGAACTCTGGTTGATTTAATGGTTTTGGATCAACTGGTCAGGACAGCTGCTGCAGAACCAGTACAAACMGAAACAAACACTGAAAGTGTGATTCAACCCGATAAAATGAATCAGCTACAATTTCCAAAAACAAAATAATTAATTTATGTTTTATTTATTCTAATGTGGAAACACTGAAATACTAAAACAGTGTCAAACACATCTGCAGTACCAGCTTTATGTATTGTTTGATGGCGAGTCAGGTTTTGTATTCTGTAATTTTAAAACAAGACCCATTTGCGGTTGTATTACATTGCATTAAATTTTAATGTGTGTATTAATTTTATTTAACCAGGCAAATCCCATTTGGATCACATACAGTATATCCCTTTGAAGTGAGTCCTGGGCCTGGAGCCAGATTAAACATGCCGGTTTTTGGACTGTGGAGAGAAACCAGAGTACCTGGAGAAAACCCACACAAACACGAGGAGAACGTGTAAGTTCTGAAAGAGCCCAGATCCAAACCCGGGGTTTGAAAATGTTTAAAATATTTGTCTTTCAGTTGAACAGGAGAATAACTTAAAAATGAGCTGAAAGAAAAGAACAGGTGTCTGTCTGTATAAAATCAGTAAATAAACTAACACATATTTTAATATGGACTCAGCTCCCACAGATGTATGGAGAACCAAAATTGACAAAAAATAAAAACAGAAATAAATAAATAAATACATACACTCTAATGCACCAATTTACTTAAAAACAAACTTTCACACACGTATAATTTAACTGACCATCATATTTATTTTCCAGCTTAGTTCCAACAAATGACATATTTTAGCACAAAATTAAAATTTTACTGTTTTTATAAAAATATTTATTTTAATTTTCCTTTCTTTTGCTTTTGTGTTTATTAAAATTATTTTTAAATAAAGTTTTGGATTATTATTTCCAAGTGTTGATTTTTTTAAAACAATGCATGGGAATAAAAACATTCAAGTGACAAAAATGCCTGTATAAGTAAATAGGAAAAACAAATCCACATATATTTTTAAAAAGAGTAAAATTTTAATTAGGTTTTAAAATATACAATTTGTTGGAACTAAGCTGGAAAACATAAATATGAAGGTCAAATGAATTATAAAACTTGAGATAATGTACTTTTTAAAAATTAATTGGTGCATTTATTTATTGGGTCGTTTATATATTTCTGCTTTTATTTTTAATTGTCAGTTTTGGTCCTCCATATTTCTAGTCCGAATTAAAAATATAATTTATTGTGTCATTTACATATTTTTGCTTTTATTTTTATTTATGTCAGTTTCAGTTCTCTATACAGATGAAGCCAGTGGTTTTCACACCAATTTCTTCTTCTCTCCATTCATTTCTCCCTGCTTCGCCCCTCCTCGGCCGTGTATTTGTTACTGTGCCAACAYACTGAGCTTCCTGTTAATTAACTTCAGGAGTATTACCACTTTGCACTGATTTTTACATGTTTGGAAACAGCTTGCTGGTGTGAGAGCCACCCTAAGGGCTTTTGATGGAGGCAGCTCTCACCTTTCTGCCTCCTGAGTGAGATAGCACTCATTTCAATGAAAACTGTCATCTGTCTTCAGACACTGCTGGTTAAGGAATGTATGACTTTAAAGGCTAAGTGGAAATAATGTTCACACTTGTACGGGCAATCAAGAGAGTCTAATCTTCCTTCTTGTTAGTGTCATTTTAAAGCTGTCAGGGTTCCAGATTATTAAGATGTTCGTATCACTGTCCACATTAATTAAAGCCTTTATCCAACTTCATTTAAACCAAAGAACATTAAAAAAATAGAGTTAGAATCTGGCTGCCACTGCATCAAAAATGACACATTTTAATCAGGGATTTGGCTGCGTTCAGGTCCACACATTCAATCTTTAAATGATCTGACCCAAGGGGTAAGTRTTCCTGCCTCAAACCAAGAATAAGCCAATTCATTTCAGTCAAGTTTGTTTTAGTTCACACTGACACATTGCTGAAACGCTCAGGATGCTGCGCTGAACAGGAAAACTGCTTCTCATAATGCAGATTTGTCACATGTTGTAAAAAATAAGTGTGCTTTGGTTTYAGCCTGTGCAGAGTAAACACTAAGAGCAAACACAGAAATGAGGAAAGTGAAGCTTTAGGCCAGAAGTGGCCCTTTSAACTAATTCTGTCTGCTCCTTTATGTTTCCAATTGAAAACATAAAGGAGCAGGGTTTGAACTTCGTAAAGTTCTCAGTTTCTAATGAAAACAAGTGTTTCATTATGTAGCATAATGTTACTGATGAAACATTGTTTTAATTAAACACTTTGAATATTTAAAAGTAATGCTTTCAGATTAAAACAGACAAGTTTTATATGTTTTCCAGACACATAATTCAATTCTACACAACAATCATGTAACTATATTAACTTCAGTTTTTATAAAAAATCTTGTTTATAACAAAAATAAATGATTTTGCACACCTTCAAATTAGCCTATGTCTCATTAAGAACCTCCTACTGTTTCTGACACTTCCACTTCAGCACATTTTCACAACAAAGTTTTATATGTTTTCCAGACACATAATTCAATTCTACACAACAATAATGTAACTATATCAACTTCAGTTTTTATAAAAAATCTTGTTTATAACAAAAATAAATGATTTTGCACACCTTCAAATTAGCCTCTGTCTCATTAAGAACCTCCTACTGTTTCTGACACTTCCACTTCAGCACATTTTCACAACAATGCTTCGGAGAAGGGGTGCTCTGGGGGGCTGCGGCTTGAGCTCCAAGGAGGAGTTTTGTACAAATAGGCGGAGCTTTGTAGAAATGGGCAGGGCTTTGTACCAGCAAATATTTGTGCAGCTTTACATGGCTACCACAGGAGAATCAAGGATTCCTAAAACATGCATGGGGTAAAGCAACACTGGGTGTGTTTTTGATGACATTATAACATGATACAAAATTCAAAAAAGTTGATTTTGCAAAATACCACCCCCCCTTAAAAATGAACAAAAAAACTCTCTATCATACAAGCATATTTCTGTGCTATTTTGCAAAATAAAGCATAATAATACTTTTAATCAAATAT
>NW_013952423.1:2120940-2123676 GCF_001266775.1 Austrofundulus limnaeus
CCGTCGTGCCGCCATATGGGTCCTTGTGAGAGCGCGGGTGCAGCAGAGTCATTATCCACAGTTACAGTAGAGAATGCTTTGCAGGATTTTAATGCTAAAATATGAAAATTGAGAGTACTGCCCCCTGGAAAAGCAATATGCACCTAAAAAATTGAAACATGACTGTGTTTGGCTTTCACACTTAAAAGGCTTTGCATACATATGCAACTCTCTTTGTAAGTACCTCACGGCATTCCCCCCACTTCTATTTGAGATTCTGGAGAGCTCAGCTGCAGGAGGGCAGGACTGGAAATAAACTGCCGTATTATTAAAGATCCTAAACAATTCCTTATCAATCAAATTAGCAGAAGTGCCCTGAAGAAGGACAAGAACAGATTAAGGAAGGTGGTGCTCTCTAATGTACACATTTATTTTCCTTACTTAATATTTGTATTTAAATCACGACCGTTCTTACTGAAGTAAAACCTGAAGGCGATCTGGAGTTGTAACTGTGCCACGCATTATTAAAATGATTACAGTCATGATCCAGATCATAAAAAAGTGTCACAGCTCTACAATAATACTGTAAAATATGAGTTTTATATCTTTAATAAAAACACTAAGCAGCCCATAGGAAGCTTTGCTAAAACATGTTACATAAAACTGCTGAGGCTTTAAATGTCTTCGTCTGCTTTCATTAAACCATTATTACAATAGAAAAATATGTTTAAAACTTGTAAAAAAAGGAAAAAGAGGAAATAATTTCTTCAGACATATTAGTTTTGACAATTTAAAATGGATGTTTTTAAGTGTTTTGTCAAAGTTCAGGATTCTCTGCAGAAACATAATTGATGTTTTGCTAAAAAACAGTGTAAAGCTGTTAAAAAGGTGCCAAAAAATACCAATTAAAAATCACAAATGGCTTCCAAACACATCAACACCGACGAGGCAACCAAAGCAGATCACAGCCAATGAGATCCATCCTCTGTGGRGATCTGAACATCCTCAAATCTAACCTACTTTTCCTAAACTCCACATGAACACGATGATGTAAGACTGAGACCAGCAGTCAGTGATGTCACTCTCAGCTCAGCTGCCAGGAAACACAATTACAGGAAACAAATCTGATCTTTGTGTAAAAAATGTGACAGATTCAACTTAACTGTGCTCCTTTAAGCCTCTCTGCCACCTCCTCTGATGCAGCTCAGTGTCATTTATACCTGACTTTAAAAAAAAAATAAAGATTTGGGCAGCTGCAGGATCATTTCGTCTCACTTCACCAGGGCTGGATGAGCTTTTGGTTCAGGGTGAGTCTGGATCATGTGGGGGAGTGAAGGAGATGAACAGTTTGTTTGGATTCGATTAAATGGGTCTGAAATCCAAAAAATATATAAAATGCATTTTGCATTCACTTTGTTTAATTTTAACATTAAAGGCCAACATAAGGTTATAATCCAATGAGATTAAAATAATTTATTTGCAATTTAACAAATATTTTTTTACCCACCATGGTGATCCCACTTTGACTTTTTCCCTGATTTTTCCTGTGCATTTTATTCTCAGAGATCCCTTTTTATTGTTTGAACATTTAATTTCTCTTAAACACACGTTTGATGTGGATTAACTTTCATCCTGATTGTTTTGTTTTGTTTTATTTATTCCTTTTGAGGTTTGAATTTTTAATAAGGTTTCTGCATCTTTTTTTCAACACACTCCTGTGTTTTTCTGTAATGCTCTTAGTTTTATTTTTTTCCCACCAGTTCATTTAAATAAGCACTTACCGCACAATTATTCTGCTCCAAGTTGAGCCTTCTGAAGTTTAAATGTGTTTAATCTCCCAAACAGAAAACCTGTGCAGTTTCCTAACCGGTCCCGTCAGCTCGTTTAACGTTTTTAAGGAAAATAAAATGAGCTGCAACCTCACAAGTTTAGGGAAATGGATGTTTGATGCATCAGATGAGGGAGTCTGCAGCCCTGCTCTGCCCTCAGATTTCATGCTGACCTCCACCTGTTCCTCTGAGCCAGCTGCCAAACTCAAACATCAGATCTTTTAGGAGAGCAAACCCAAACCTGAAACTGGCACCGATTAATTAAAGGTGTATGTGGAAAAATATCTCAGTAAACGTCCTATTTTTCTTATTTTCTTCACTCTACAGATTCAACAAATTCAACAAGATTTTTACAGCTTGTTCTACATTTTAATAACAATATCATGAAGTTATTAATGTCTTTGGCAAATGTTTTATTATTGCATTTCTGTTCTTTACGTAAATGTTACAGACTGTGTTCAGCTGGATTCAAAGTGCAGTAAAGTGAATTAAAATTACTTCTTCAAAAAGAAAACTTAACTAGATACAGCATAGTGGTAGCATATACCAGAACGCATATGTTAATGTCAATTTTATTTATAAAGCACTTTTAAAAACAGTGAAAAGCTGCAGCAAAGTGCTGCACAACAACACACAAGCATCACAAAACCACAAAAATGGCTAAAATACATAATAAATTACAACCAGCAATGCTAAAAACAAATAAATGACAATGCCAGGTCTTACTTTAATTAAATGCCAACAGAATTATTGTTTTGGGTGGGGGTCCAGAGGGGGTAGGGGGTGCTCATTGGTGGGCAGATGGATTGCCCTTCATCAGAGCGAAACAACAAAAAACAATCTGAAGCTTCTGTGTTCAACATATTTTAGTTACAAGCATTTTTATGTCCAGACACCCCCATCTTAAATGGAGCCCCCCCCCCCACAC
>NW_013952423.1:2124291-2125732 GCF_001266775.1 Austrofundulus limnaeus
ACTGTGAAGAATGAGGCTGATTTTAAGTTTTAAACAAACCGTCAGCAGATCGTGATGAGCTGTGCACTGAGAACGCTGGCGATACAGAAGCAGGACCCCCCCCCCCACACACCCACACACACTCCTCAAATATGGGGTTTATTGTAAAAAGGTTTGAAGTCAACCTGCTGTTGTTATGGACTTATTAATGTGGCAGTACATAAAGTGACTTTTGATCCTTTATTTTTTACATGAAATTACTCCAAATCAACCCTTAGGGAGAATTTGTGTGGAGGAATATTCAGTATTATTTATAAGAACATWGTCTAGTGTGACAATAAAAAGAAAAAAAAATGTTATTACTTCCTGTAACTACTTACCTTCTGCTGTGTTACATGTATAGTTAGACATTATTTTTATAATGGTATCTTATAATCATGACATTTGAAGAAAAAACAACATTTTTTCTATTTAATTTGTAATTAAAAGTAAAACTGTACAAGTGTGACAAACACTTGCAGTAAGTTTGATCTAATGTGAGGCAGTCTTTGTAAAAACTCAGCTCTTTTTGAGCAAATAGAGAAAAAAAAGCAGAAGGTCAACACCAGACTCTCAGCTGAGGTATTGACTCTGCCTGAATAAAACACATCTGCCAAGAACAATTTTCACTTCTCTTTCTAAAATGATTTCTAGGGTTGGGATGTCTTGATTTACTTTAACAGCCTCAGAGACGGGAGACAGAGAGGAAACAGAGTTGTGATGTTTAACAACAAAAGCTTCTGCCTGCAGTGAGGTCTTCAGAACTATTTACTGTCAGATTGCACAACTGTCTTTTATTTGACCACAGAGCAATCTCAATTGTCTTTTAGCCTGATAAAATAGTTCATTTTRTTTGTTTTTCAATGTGCAGAAAGTAAACAATGGCTAAATGTAATCAAACAATATGTAAAATACAGTATATAGTACAAGACAAATACTTGTCCCACTTATTTACTCATTTTCTGCACACTCCAAATCCTGTCGAGGGCGGTGAACRCAACACAGCAATCAAACCATTGATCAATATTACTGGATTGGACATCCCCAATAGCCGCTATAGCTAGCGACACGCCGTTATAGGAGCCATTGCTATGCATTGAGTCATGTCAACAAAACGGTGATTCAGTGCGGGATGTGCATCAATCTGTCACAGAAATATTCATGGCAACCTTGTTTCTTATCCGATTTTTATAAAATAGGGCTTAAATTAAAGCTGAGAAAATTGCCGATGCTTTCATGTATAAAAATATTTATTTGCTCAAGAGATAATTCTATAAGCAGTCTGGGAACTTTCTAGTATAGATTTGTGCTAATGTATTTACAGTAGAAGCCCCTTTCCGTCACATTCATTAGACATTCAACTAGATCTGTTACAAAAGGACAACTGATATTACCAACTTTTAAAAACTGTTATGGCCAGAGG
>NW_013952423.1:2126448-2130754 GCF_001266775.1 Austrofundulus limnaeus
GTTATGCTGAGTCAGGCTTGATTTTTAATAATCTTTTCCTGTTAAATAAATATATCAAATCAAGTCAAAATGGCTCCTATGACGGCGCGTCGATAGCTACAGCGGCTATAGGGGGTGTCCAGTCCAGTAATATTGATCAATGAATCAAACAACCAACATGAACACAAATAAAACATGGACTGACCAACAAACACACCACCCAAAACTATAAACCATACAACATACTGACAACATGCATTCAACCAACAAACATATCCACTAAACCATCCAATCAAAAACAAAAAAACAAAAAAACAAACAAACACCATTAATATATTATAACACTTTGATAAAAAGAAAAAATTTTTTTTTAAAAAGTAAAACAAAGATCTAACTGCTCATTGCACCATCTGGTATAGTGATGACCCAACATTCTCTAAATGGGTCACAGTAAAAGTCACGGCAACAAACACCTCAGCGAAACCTTACAGAACATCTGAGCCCTGAAAACACGTTTTAAATAAAAATGATGAGACTCAGTTTTGTATGAATCCTACAAGGTTAGCACCTCTGGCTGCTCCACACGACATGTCAGGAAAACTACTGCGTGACTTCAGGATCAGGAGAAGTTACCATTTTATCACAGAATGAAGAAAGAAGCTATTTTTGTTTAAATTTAAARTATGTTTCTATTGTGTCAATTGCCACGTTGAAACAAGGGCTGCACATTCGGAAAACGATCTTTGAACTATAGACTCTTCAGWGTCCCAACATCACTGCAGAGGAACTGATTTGAAGCTTGCTTTCAACTTGAATTGACCTTTTGCCAAGCTAACGTGAACTAACTGTGTCAGACGATAACATCCCCCATGCAGATGTGATGCAGGAGGAAGCTACCTGCTGCTGTGAGATTCATGAGCAGAAATGGATGGGGGAAGGACTAACTGCTGTCACACTGAACACAAACAGGAGGAAAAGAACTGACAAAAAGTCTGCTTGTTTAAAACAGCACCCTGCTGAGCCGGTGCCACAAGCGTGTCGTGTATTTTATTATGAAACTTGAAATAAAGCCAAAAAAATCTGCAGAGGAAAAGTTGTTTTTGTTGAAAACAAACATATATACACCAGTTCAAAATGGTAATCAGAGCAGACAATATAGCCAGAGTTGTGCAGTTTAAAAACCAGTGATAGAGTGGCCAAGGCAGAGTTATAGAGTCATGTGACATATTTCTGTGTTTTTTCTAATTGTCAGTTTTGGTCCTCCATACACCCACACCTGTTTACATGTTAAAACACAAAGTGAACAAAAAGTCAAGCATAGGACAAGAAACATMAACATCAGACACTTTCTGGTTGAATTTTGAATTTTGTCAACTTGAACAAGCTGTAAAAATATACAAAGAAATATTCAGTTTTCTGTCGAAGATCATTTAAATTCCACTGAAGCCGCATGAAAAACAAGCAAACCTGAAAGTCGGTTGAGTTTGTCAGTAGAGCCAATAGACTTGGAATGTAACAGAACATATGGCAGAAGGAAATTAGGGAAATTTCAATAAATGGACTTCCGAAAGCTCGGTGACATCCACTTCATCTTACAGAGGAACTATGTTCTTGCAAGATTTAACAGAAATCATCTCGCCAGGCTTCAAGTTTTGTGTTTGTTACTAAAATAGAAAAGGTTTTGGCCCAAAAAGTGTCCATGTGCAAACTGTTGGTGTCATTATTAATATTACTGCCGACACATCTCTGAAGCTGCACATGAGGGACTGACAAAATGTTTTCTTCTCATTATCGTCAGTTTTACTTTGTCAAAGAATGATTAATGATGCTTTAAAAAGCCACACGGGTGCTAACTGCAGTCTGTTTTTCTCTTCTCAATATTCTCCTCACAGGAAAAAAAGGTTTATTCAAAAGTACCTCTGACATGTTTCTCCCCTCAGCCTTATTCTAATGAGGCCTACTTCTAATTTAAGACAAACTCTCCAAGTAATTAGATTAAAGAGAGGCTGGTGTTTTAAATGTAAATGGTACTAATTTACCATTTAATAATCAATAGTCCTGTGTGGAAAATAAGGTGGTGCTGTCCGTTTTCTGCTCTTTTCTCTGCCTCCTGTTCAAACAATAAACTGCAGCTTCCTGCCGGGACGAGGGCCAAATTACTACACCCAATATTTCTGTTTTACACACAAGCTCGAGTTTCTGTTCGCCACCTTTTACAACAAGATTTAAAGTGGTCTTAATCAATAGTTCTCCAAGTTTTCTGGAGGTCATTTTAAGTTTTTTCACTCCGGTTTGTTTTTTCAGTCTCTGTAAATGTGATTCAGAAGAGGAAAATGGTTAAAAGGGAGGACAAAAGACATTTCATTATGAAAAAAAAGGTGGAAAAATAAATCTTGCACGTGATAGAGACACCATGCTTTAGCTGATTTAATGTTGGTCGATTTCAGCTCGCAGCTCTTTTGAGAATCGTCTTGCTGGAGTTAAATATGCTTTTTATTTTTGCACAGAACTCCGTCAGTGTCAAGCTTTTTCTTCTGACTGTTTTCTACCAAGCAAACTGCTTGGTCTTTATAGTTATCTAATGTTTACTTAGTGTAATTGTCACATTCAGYAGTAGCTCATTGCTTTATGTTGCATCTCAGTAAATTATCAATAGTGAAAATAATCGGATTTGTTGCATCTTAACTCTTTCTCCAAAAAATAAAATAAAATAAATCTAAAAACGAGTCAGTTGAGCCAAAAAACCTCCAATTTTAGCTTCTCTCTGTAAACTTCAGAATAAAACCTAACTCCTAGCAGATAAAGCTCTCAACAACCCGGCTACACCTCATAATAAAGATCTTATTGCTCCATAAATAACCTGAGCTGGATTGTTTTTACAGTGTGACGAAGCACATTACAAAACAGGCTAAAACTTGTGTTCAAGCATCGAAATAAAACAGCAGCTTTAAAGGTTGATTACATGTTGGATAATATTGCAAATGATCTGCACTGTAATTATGTTACAGCAATGTTCCTAAAATACTGCTTAACGTTCAGGTGATCCGGGGCCTTGTTGACAGGAAGCATTAGTTAGCAAAAAGCAGCTCCTCTTGTATAACAAGTTCAGTGGTCCTCATGGAACTGGATTACAGATGCGTGCAGCTGAAAGTGTGGGAGGCTTCGTTAGCTCAGCTCTCAGAAAGGAATAAGACAACAAAATGAGACAAACAGCCTCCTCGTTGCAGCGGAGCGTCACTTTCCTGCCTGCGCTCCCCTGCCGCCCCCCGCTGTCAGGATGAGTGTCGGGCCCTTTGCTCTCCCAGATGTTCACCGGCAGGAAGAAGCTGCGCGTCTGTCATCCGTCAGGACGAGTGACAGCCACGGCGGCGGCCTGTCACAGCTGCCGTTCCTCAGGTCACTGTCGGTGCCGCCGTCGAGCCTCCGCAGTCCCAGCGGCCCCCGCAGACCTACGTGGACCCGTCGGCGCCGGAGGAGCTTCAGGTGGGAAACGTTTGAACCGAGTCAGAGCGGGAGGAGAATGCAGATATGTCTGCTGGATGTTAGTGAGAACACCTTGAAGCTTTTAATTTTTACCTTTTCACCTCACTGACTGGTGGTTAAAGTCAGAAAAACAAGGCTATAGCTGTCTAAGCAATAYRAGATAAAAGMTTTGATCTTYTCTGCTCAGATTCAAACACCAGATTCTGGATTTTTACAAAATACTTAAAACATTACTAATTATTGTTTGCCTTTCACCTGATTAATAATAATCAGAATTGATGACACTTGATCACCTGCTAAACATTTCAAATTTAATAAAACAACTCACACATGAGAGGAAAGGAACAGAGCACACACCTGCAAACAACCCACAGGGGAACAAGGGGCAAAAACAAGGACAGCTTAGTGTCTACAAGAGCTCTTCTTTTTTCAAATAGCTTAAGAAGAAAAGAAAAAAAACATCAAGTGGCTCTTCATGTTGGATTGTTGCTTGTTCTTGTGAGCTGGAAAATGTGTAAAGTGAGTTTGTATTCCCAAAAGGAAATGAGGTGAAACAGACGGGTCAGTGTTTTACAATTCTGCTTTAAAATTTCATGAGAAAAAAACAAATGAATAAATAACGTGACCTTTTGTTCTTTTTTATTTTAAGTAGAGTAGATTCTCTTAAAAATAGAAATACTATCAAAAGTTTTCGTTAAATGTGTTTATTACATGTTATTTTCTGTATCTGGGGATCTTGTTCACGAATGGGGGAAGAACAGAGCGGGAGATCGACAGGCGGATTGGCGCAGCGTCTGCTGTAAAGCGGGCGCTGTACCGGTCCGTCGTGGTGAAGAGAGAGCTG
>NW_013952423.1:2131554-2143288 GCF_001266775.1 Austrofundulus limnaeus
TCCCTTCTGAAGCTGCTGCCCCCGCGACCCGACCCCGGATAGAGGAAGAAAATGGATGGATGGATGGATGGATGGATGTTAGCTTCATAAAACAAAGTGTTTATCAAATCCTCACATAATCTGACTTCCATCTCAACAGTGTGAAACTGTAAAAAATAAATGTTGGATTTATTTAATTTTTTGTGTCAACAGGTTTTAACCAAACTTGGTTGGTAAAAAAAAAAAAAAAAAACTCAAGGAAATACATTTTCTGTGAAGGACTCTGAGCTCTGAATGACTGCTGCTGAAAATGCTGAAACTGAGCTGGTAAATCTAAAGAAAGCAGAGCACTAGCTAAAAAAACTGATCACTAGCTAAAAGCTAAAAGGAACAGAGCACTACTTAAAACTTAAAAAGCAGAAAGCTGAAAAAATAAAAAGACTGAGAACGAGATATAAGAAGCAGAGCACTAAAGCCAAATGAAGCAGAAAACTAGAAAGAAAGACAAACTATAAATGTTAACTAATAAATGTCATTTTTTTAGAGATTAGAAACATAAACGTACATTTACACAACATGATGTTCTTGTCTTCAGCTGCAAAATCCAAATATTTTATGAAGACAAAGAACCTGAAGTAGTTTCAGCAATAAAATAAATAAATAAATAAATAAAATGTGATATTGTGAGTTTTAAAAAATGACCCAAATACAACGTTTGTAACAAACTGTGTTTCTCCAATTTGGTTCCAGAGCTGTTATCAAAGTCTACGCTGCGTTTTCATTTTGTTTGGAATGTAGAACTTTCTAAGTATAGAAAAAAAAAACACATTTTCATTTGGAGAAGAGTACAAAAAAATAAAACATTTGAAAAAGGCACTGAAATGTTTCCCAAGACAGCAAGAAAAAGAAAATGAGAGATGTGAGCGCTAAGCCAGCGGTGTCAACACTAAAAACTGCCCATACTAATTACTTCCCGGAGGGACTTCCCACTTTTTCTGTGTGTCTGTTGTCAGCAAAGTCACGGATTTAACTGCAGGAGAACGTTCTCGCTTCCACTCCCTGGGAGTGTTCTGCATCCCATTTCCATTTTGATTTACAACTGAAACAACAGAATGTTTCCTATTTAAACACCGAAGTGTGTACAGTGTGTGTTTGTGCACTTCAGATGGTGTAGCAGTGTGTGTGTGTGTGTGTGTGGGACCAGCCTGATCACTCTCGTGTTTATTTATTGAATTTGCTCAGTCGTCATAACTCATCTACATCAGGCCAACGACCTCTCTGTTTTATCTTCAATCTTATTTCAGCTCTTTTATTTTTCTTCGTCTACCTCCATTCTCATCTTTTTTTCCAGCAGGTTCTCTCTTTCTCTSTTCATTCCAGTCTTCATCAGTCACACACTCTGCTCTCCCCTCCCTCCTCCTACATCCCCTCTTTTCTATTCAAATTACTCACCTTCATTTCAGCAACCCCCCTCCATCCCCCACCCCCTCCTATTGGATCTCTATCCCCTCCTCCCTTCATATTTATGTCCACCCTCCTGCAAAGCGATGAACCAAGGACACGTTGGGTTGTTGGCAGTGGGATGTACAGAATTTCACGCCACCTGAATCTCTCCAGAACTGCGATAGAAGTCCTCTGAGTCGACTGAAGCCTGTCTAATACCACAAAAAGGTAATTAATCACACTAACTATAAAGACACATTATGATCTCTGCAGCTGGTTTATATAACTGACTGGTTAAATTAATTTAATCACACTGACATAATGATGGCAAAATAAACTTTCTAGAATCCTAAAYAAAAGGAAACTAGTACATTCTACTTCCATTTTTAACCAGTTTACAAAAGGAGTTTGGACTAATATATATAATCAATGTGAGCATTTACACTGCATCYGCAGGGCAGTGGCGTGGTCACATTAATCSACCAAAATTAGATCCAATCCTGTTTTTGCTGGATGGCCGAGCAAGTGCAGAGTCACTCTACAAAAATTACACTGCACCAACAGGAAAAGCAATGAGCACAAATAATTCACCAAAGACATCTACATTTTGTCAAAGTCCTAGCTATCTTAATAAACATATGCATATATTTATATACAAATGCTGTCAAAGTTTATCATTCTGTTTGGGAAGCAGATGGCAGCTTGCAGCGTACACATACACACAAAATGTGTGGATTTTATTTTGAAATATGGGTTCCAAAAAAGAGAATAGTGATGCAGTTTTAACTGTTGTTTCCAGTCAGTCTTCCACAAAAATAAATAAATATTTAAATAAAAAATCATCTGATTTTCACATTTATCACAGAATTTTTTTGCAGTTCCTGCATATGCATCTCAGAGCACCTCTGTGCTTCACACCGGAGCGGAGCCRCTTACAGTGTAAATTAGGGGTTAAAAAGTAATTTGCAGGTTTTTAATGTCAAAACTTCAGCCGGCAATAAAGATAAGTCAATGTTCTGGGAAAAAGAGAATATTAGATGTTTATTTAAGCAATGYGTACGTCTTCACACTGTTTTATTATATTTATTTTGTATTATTTGTAGCTAAAGAAACAGACTTTGTGAAACAATCTACAAAATGTAGTAACCAATTTAATCAGCTTTAATGTTTTCTTTGTGTATTTTTGCAGATAATGCTATTTATGATAGASAAAGGTGTTTAATTAATGCACATCTCCCACCATCTTTTATAAAAGAGATTTGTCTTTTATAAAAGATATGCATTCCTTTAAGGAAAGCTTAACTATTTTCACTGATGTGTGTACAGATGGCTGTAAAAGGCTGTAACAGAGCTCTGCAGTCAATCTGCAAGCCAGGATTAGTGATTTAAAAGTCATTTCTAGCAGTTAGTGGTGGTTAATGAGTAACAAGGTGACATATGTCCTTTCAGGATGATCAAACAGCCAGCGTTCTGCAGTGAACCGGACCATCTGCCAAAGTGAGACCTATGCAGCATCACCGAGGTGAGCCGTCACCGAGGCCTGGGCCCTGAGAGCTGGCTGGCTGCTCCAGTCAGATGTGGCCTGTTTTGTTTGTGTCTAGATGACAGCAGTTCTGTTAAAAAAATAAAATAATTCTGGGAAAAAAGCAGTTCACGGTCCTCATTTTTATCACTCTGGTTTGTTTAAAGGTGCTCACTGGAACAGAATGAAGAAGAGTTAAAATATCATTTATTAGGGGYGCAACGGTACAAAAAAATTCACGGTTCGGTTCGATACTTTAGTCTCACGGTTCGATATTTTTTCGATACAAAAAAAAAGAGAAATGTCCATGCCCCTTTTAACTTGTAATTTATTTAAATTAATTATGAACATTTGTTTAACCTCAAAGGTACAGTTTTTAAATTAAATGTTGCTGAAACAGCAAGTTTCTCAGTGGATCTGTGCTCCACAATGCAGCCTAGGTGGAGTAGTCRAACACAGATCCACTGATCCTTCAACACAGAGCATCTTCAGAAGAGAAGTTGATAAAATAAATTAAAAAAAATCTGTACTGTTCCATACAATTGTGTATTGAACGGTTCGATATGGATACATGTATTATTGCACCCTTAGCATATAAATGGTTAGTATGTCTTTAAAATAAAAAGCTGTAGRAAAAAATAGTGGCCGCTACTGTCACTTGTTTGTTTGCCTTCAAAAACAGCCAAAGTGTCTGAAAACAAATGAATGTTTATTTTGTTTGTTTGTTTCAAGGTCCTCCTTGAAAACGACATATCAATCTCAGTGGGGTTTTAAGTCTGGTTAAGTAAAAGAAATGAGTGGAGATGATTTTAAAATATAGGCATGTTCTCTCAGATTTGTTGAATGTAGGATGTCTTAAATCTAATCTAATCTAAATCTAAAAGTGCTTTTTTTACAGAGTGCAGACCCACTTATATATATATATATATATATATACTGAATCTTGAAAACTACTGAAGTAAAGTTAAACTGCATTTAATATAGTTCAATTACATTGTGTTAGAGTCAACATTTTTATTTGATTCCATATTTTCCAATGGTTCCCTTTAAAAGTGCCTTTCAGTCCAAAGTATCACCATTTTATTTTACTTCAGGACAAAATTTCAGGTCACAACAAATATTTTTTGAAGTCAAATTTAACATTTCATACTTTTCTTCCTCTTTTTCCACTTTCTTTGACAGTCACATAAAAAGAACAAAGAACTTTGTTGTGTTAATACAGCAAACTGAGGAAAAAAGCATCTCCACATTCAGAGCCTGCACCTGCTGCACTCAGTGGGGTACATCACAATAAACAGAATAATTACTTTCTGCTCTCTGATCACTTGTTTAGTTTGTCATTTATGTCAAATTACGAGTGGCTTTTAAACCAGAAATGCAGCAAATAAAGTCGGAAGCAAAATTGTTTTTTTCTAGAAACTGAAATAAACAGAGCTAATGTGCTTTGGCAGCGGGAAAAAAAAGGTTTTTGGGGCGTTTTTATTTTTGCTTTAGTTGGTTGGTTTTATATTTGTGTGCATCCAATCCTCTTTTGCAGCCTTKTGGCTCTGAACAAAGCTTTAATCATTCTGTTAACTCACAGGGAGGCATGGGGCAGGAGGAGACTGTGAGGCTAACAGYTTGTCTTAAAAATAAAAATAAAAAATGTTTTTTTAAACAAAAATGCACTTACTGCTACCTTTACTGCCTTATAAACATTACAAATCATCTAACAATGGTTTGATTAGATGTGTCATAGGTATAATGATGTGTAATGTATTTGTTTATTGAAACTTAATATAAAGAAAGAGGCTGCTGAAGTGAACATGTTGACACCGGTTAAAATCATAATATTTCTGCACTTTAGATTTTAAAACATGATGTGATTAAATTTTTATTTAAAATATATTTTTCATGATGACATTTAAAAGCAAGTCTGATATTTTAATTTATTCACTTGAGAAAACTTAAAATGCAAACACTTTTTTATAACGAGTCAGTGAAAATACCAAAGTTAATTAGCTACTTTATTTTTATTTATATTGTTTAATAATTGTTCTAAAGTAACTGAGCTTCTATTATTTTCTATTATTCTGTTCTTTGTATCTTTAAAAGCCTGGCTAAGTAATTAGCTAATGATTAGCTGGTTATTAGCCTCTGTATAGCCTGCAGTAATGTATATATTTCACTTGCTAACAAGCTAACTCTTGTAGCTCGTTGAAAATGTTTGTTTCTGAGCGGCAGTAGTGTGAAAAGAGAGATGGATGTTAGTTCTCTGGTGGACAAGCCAAAACTGCCTGGATTATTGGCTGCATTAAAAAAACAGCACTCTCTTTTTTTAACAAGTGTGAAAGTTTAGGTAGTTTGCAAATGAATGACGCTTCCAAACAACAGGTCAAGTAAAAAAAAAAAAAGTAAGAAGAAAACAAATCACCCTTTTTTTTTTTTTTTTGGCATTTACAAATGAAATGAGAGGAAACTATAATTGTTTTGTCATTGCGACGTTTAAACAGCTCATAGACCAACTACAGGCATACTGTGTATCCTACAGTGTTTGGATGATATTTGTATTCATCCAGGCTGTTTCTAAAGAGAACATGTCTGCAAAATTAACTTTTTTTAATTATTAAATGTCTATTGTTGTGGACTTGGAGTCTCTAGGAGGCAGAAGACTTGAATTTAGTCTCTTCCAGTATCTTTCTATTCTGTTTGGGTCGTATTTTTCAACCCGTTCAGTTTGCCATATTTTCTGACGCTTTCTGAATTATTATGTCACATTAATTACAACAGAACTGTCCAATAAGGTCTGAAATTACCAATAATTTAATGGTCTTCATTCTCCTCTGGATCTGGGTCAGACTCTGGWTCTGGGTCAGAYTCTGRCTCCAACACATAAGGCTGGAATCGACAAGTCTTCTCTCRTTCACATCTTTTAATTCATTTGTAAATAAAATGTTTCTGCGCAGCTATATACTCGTAAATCCCTCTATCTAAACTGGAATGAACCGGTCTGGAAGCTGGAGGGTGTGTGAAGCGCCTCGTTTGGATTTTAAGGAGACAGCCTCAAAACGAGTTCATCAGAAACACCTCAAAAAAGGGGCGGGGCTTATGGAGCTCCAATAAGAAGGAATTCAGACCCAAGTATTGCAGTTCCACTTTATAAAGACCCCAAATGAAGGATTTAAAAGCATCATGTGTCTACTTTAACTAAATTCTATTTCTTTTTGTGAATCAGTGCAATKAAGGCAGTGTTTTCTCCACTCAATTTCACTTGTTTTGACATTTACGATGGAGTGAATCAATGCTCTGAGAGCACTCTCTCCCACCTAGGTGGCAGATTTTACACTGTCAGTGCAGAACTCACTGACGTCCTCCCAAACACCCAAACAAGGAAAAACAACAGCTGCCAAGAGTGGAAATGCAACTGCTTGAAACCTCGTCTGCAGAGAGTGGGAGAAACCAAAAGGATGACGAGAGGCTGCAGGCAGCTTGGAGGTAAGCGTGCTCTGAAACAGTGAAGGTTAAATTCTGTTTAATTTCCTTCCCTGTCACCGGGCTGACCAGGAAGTTTTACATTTTTCAGCCTGGCTCTGAGACTTGACATGAAAAGAAGACGGCGGGTCAGGAGTCTGCACTGTTGTCTCGTCTGACTCCCTGTGCTTCAAACACATCAGCAGAGAACATGTGAGTCTCCCCAGAGCCAAGTGAGATGCTGTTCCATCTGGTGACCTTTAGCAGAAAGGTGAGCCGGCCAGGGCAGCTGCAGGGCAGGGAATTATTGCTGGCTGCCTTAAATCTGCCTCCTGCTCCCCCCCCCCTTTTTTGTCTTTGACTTCCTGTCTAGCATGGAGGCTGTGATAAAGGCTCTGTCAGTCAGAGCCAGAAAGCCTTTCCCACAGATTCATTTTACGAGTTTTCCAATAACTTGAAATAAAACGCTGTTACAGTGAAGGAGCACAGCCGCACAATAAGTCAATTTTCTTCAAGTGGCTTCAAGGTTTAGAGAACGTCCTGAAGCTACCGCCATCTTGGAGTTAAAACATTAATGCAACAATAATTTCAAGAAAAGTACCCAGACTCAAAGCTGCTGCTGGATAAGAATGAGTCCAGAAACTAGAAACTAAATGTACAAAATACTTGGAAAACTTTAATCAGTGTGCAAAAATTACGTCAGAACTTACAAGTTCTTAGCTGTGAGAGAAGACTGATGGTCACATGATTTATTATGATTGTTTTGTAGGAGAAATAAAGATTTCTTACTTTCAGTTTTGAAGAGAAAAGTATGAGCTAAAAGGTAAAAACTTTCAGATGGAAAATGGGTGAAAAAATCCTCACATTTTTATTTCAGATCTTAATACTTTAACAGTGTTTATTTTAAAATATATAAAATATATCAAAACACCAGCTCAGTCAGGTAAAGTCTGTGACCTGTTTAATTTAGAAACAAGATAAAACAGTATAAAAGAAGTTGCAAGAACAAGTARAACACTGGGGAAAAAAGATAAAATACAAATGTAACATTTAAGACACATAAGATAGAGTGTACAGGTGGGTCTTTAGCTTAGCTTTAAAAACTTCCACTGAGCAGGCCAGCCTGATGTCTTGAGGGAGATCATTCCACAATGAAGGGGCATGAAAGAAAAAAGCACGACCTCCGATAGTTTTACATCTGACCCTAGGGATTACCAACAGACCAGTGCCCTGAGATCGGACAGCACGAGATGGAATGTAAGGGTGGAGAAGGTCTGAAAGGTAGGGAGGAGCTAGGCCATGTAAGGCCTTATAGGTGAGAAGCAACACTTTGAAATCTGCATGAACACGGCAGGGCAGCCAGTGGAGAGAAGACAGCAACGGAGTGATGTGATCGTATTTCCTTAGTTTTAGTTAAGCAGGTTGTAAAGTTAGATAGATCGGGGCGCAGGTTCCAAGTGAAAAAGGCATATGTTGCAAATCAGCATAACAATGAAAGGCCACATTAAAATGATGCAAAAGAAGACCAAGAGGCAGAAGGTAGAGAGAGAATGGCAGGGGACCAAGCACAGACCCTTGTGGGACCCCATAGCCCACAGTATTTATCTCAGAGAGCTCRTTTTTAAAACTAACTCTCTGTGATCTTCAAGACAGACAAGATCTCAACCATGAGAGTACTTAACCATTTAATCCAACTGCATGTTCAAGTCTGTCCAATAAAATGCAGTGGTCTACTGTGTCAAACGCAGCACTAAGGTCAAGCAACAATAGTGCTGAGGGACTATCAATGTCGACATTTGCCAATAAATCTTTGACCACTTTGGTGAGAGCTGTTTCAGTRGTTTCACTGTTTCTGTCTGYTTTTGCCAAATTCCCACTGATCTCCATATTTCTGCAAACACGCCACAACCAAAAGACAGACCATACGATTSCTGATTGAGCTGCACATTTAGGGTTAAATTTAACATGTTTTATACCAAAGCTGGGCAATAAAACTGCCCAGAACAATACCAATGAGTATGGATTTGCAAGCTAAACTGTTTTATTACAAGTATTTTGTGCTCGATATAAACAGGTATTAAAACGTAAAAACACAAATCTTATAGGTTGGGAAGAGCTTGACAATCAGTGACTGTTGAAAAGCTGTAGGGCATCCGTTATGACAGCAGTCTAGACTACCATTACTCCAAATTCAATCAGACTTTAACTGATGCTTCTGCAAACTCGATTCAATCGATCCAATTTCCATAAAGAAATTATGTCATGTGGAGTCCAAAAACTGGATAAATCACATGGCTGTTTGCAGAACAAACACACAAGGTTCGCAGCTGCTCGGTGTGAAAAACTGAAAAACCATCCMGTTCAGCTGCAACATAACATTCTGAGAACTCACAGCCAATAACATAATAAGAGCATTTATTAAAGAGCTGCTGCAATCTCAGTGAAAAGGCTGYAAAGGTAAATTTAATTGCATGTTTGGGGTCAAGTTTAGATTTCCCTGTGGATCAATAAAGTATCCTGCTCCACACATCCATCAATCTGTCCATCTGGATCAGGAAGAGCTTTTTCTCAAGAACTTTTATATGAAGGTCCAATAAAGTAGCCGGCACAAASAACATGAGCCAAATTTATAGGAACGTTTTATGAAAAGACTCTGCAAACCTGAACATTTCCATTTGAATTTTAAATGTTTAGCTTTCTGCTTTGTGTTCATTCATTTTATAAGAATCTGTGTTGTCCCTGATTTAAAAAAAACTGATTAATATTTGTGGCTTGTGAACACTTATAAACTAATCACAATGCTAATAACTGCTCTATAATATACTGTATCTGAATGTTTTCACTCTTTTTATTTAAAAAAGTACAAAATCAAATAAACACTGCTGCATGAAAAGTCATTTTCTACTCCTGTAATGACCTACTGAGAGATTTTCCACTGGGGGAAACATGTGCACGCTGCTGCAGGCAGTACTTGTCACATTTACCAGTTGGTATTTWAAAAAAAAATAAGCCATTTATTTTCAAAGCAGAAGTCAAGCTGCTGAAAATGACCTAAAACAGTTAATTGTTCACATGGAGGACTGAACGTTATGCACCAAGTGCAGCTCCACTGTCATGAAGGAGAGCAACCAATTGTTGAAAATCGAGGGRTAATTTACCACCTGTGAGGTGTTTTGTGTGYATTTCTGTTTTTGTCTTTTATTGTTTGTTGTCTTTTTGGAAAGGTGAATAATAGTCATATTTTAATATGAACCAGAAGAGCTCACCACATGGCACTAAACCCTCCTCATCTTTGTTCTGTACTCRTTGTTTCAATAACAAAGTAAAATGTACCAGAGTGTCTTTAGATTTTGAGTTTCTCTGCAGTAGAATCAGGTTTTACTGTGCTCCATGGTAAATATACAAATACTAGGGGTGCAACAATGCAGATTTTTTAACATTTATTTTATCAATTTGTCTTCTGAAGATGCTCTGTGTTGAAGGATCAGTGGATCTGTGTTCGACTACTCCACCTAGGCTGCACTGTGGAGCACAGATCCACTGAGAAACTTGCTGTTTCAGCAACATTTAATTTAAAAACAGTATTTTGAGGTTAAACAAATGTTCATAATTAATTTAAATAAATTACAATTTTAAAAGGGCATGGAAGTTTCACTTTTTTGTATCAAAAATATCGAACCGTGAGACTAAAGTATCAAACCGAATCGTGAATTTTCTGTATCGTTGCACCCCTAACAAATACTGATGCTTTTTGGTTAATATGTATTTTTTAATCATTATTTTTGGTCAACTTTCTATGTTTTTCTATTTGTTGTTTTCACTTGTGTTTTAAAACTACAAATTAAACTGAGGTAATAATCAAATCATTATAAATACATACAAAGACAAGAAGCTGTTTTTAGCATGCAAATATGACTAACCTTTAACATTATGGCTTTTTTCCCCCCAAATTGTCATGCAAAATGTTGTTTTCTCTAAAAAATAATAACATTCCATGAATTTTATTTTAATTTATTTCCTGTATTTACATGTATAGAATATGTGAACTGCATAAATAATTCATAGTGTGGTTGGGATAAAAAGTAAAGAATAAATGTCCTGTCCGAGCCACTGCTGCATTGCAAATGTTGGCTCAGCTGGAAAGCATCATACTCAATATTAGCCAGAGCATTAGCTTACATCCTGCGAAAAGCAAGGGCACAAAGCTTTAAATCAGTGCTGCAGCCTGACCTGTAAACACAACATCTGACTTCGCTCTGCTGGGTAGGAGCAACAGATCATCCTGGCTTAACTTAGACAAATAACTCCCCCTCATTCCCTCTATCTGCTTCAGGCAGCTTTAGTCAATATCCAGTTCTTCTGTTCCCACTTAGTCTCTTCCTCCATCCTGCTCAGCTCTTTGCTGTCATTGTTCTCTGCTCCCCTCTTCATCAGAGAGCTGCTGGCTGGATCCACGAGCATCTCTCTCAATAGCATGAATGCTTTGACAAATTATCTGCCACAAGTGATTCAAATCTATTTTTCCAGCTTATTTTGTTTAGTAAAAGGGGTAATCAGGCTCCCACTTCACACGAGGGGACTAACTTTTGCCTCTTCACTGTATTTTATCCCCAAAATGAAGAAATGAATTAGTGTCAGAGTGATTTCCACGAAGAGCTGCTGCCCGTCACACGGACACACAGCCGCCGATGCACCGACGTGTCAGCTTGATGAAATTAGACAGCGCAGTTAGTGACGCCGCTTTGTCCTTGTTCATTTGTGGCACCATTCCCACCACACACGGCCCGATCAGCCCTTCCAGAGCCGGGGGATCAGGATATTGCTAATCGCTCACAATAGAGGGATTAGCAGGCCAGAACAATGAGGTCTAAATGTCAGAGCCCAGCACCTGCCCAAAGTCCCTTCTTTCAGACAACAGTCAATGAGCAACAGCTTGTTGGGAGGGGGGGCGGAGCTACAGACCTCCAACAAGAACAAAGCTCAGCTAACTGTAGTCCCATCAGTAATTTAGACTGAAATCTAAAGATAATCATTTCAGAATGTCAGGACTTGTTTACACAGAGACATGGTTGCTCAGGCAGGTTAAAGACCTTCCTTTAAGGATTTATTACAACCAAACATTTGATCTTCATCCCAAAATGTACAGACTAGAACCGTCATTTCTTCATGTTTTTTTAAAACAAGCAGTGAGAAATGAAACATAATGTGGTCATACAGCTATTACAAGTTATAGATAGGGATGCATCGATATGAAAAATCCAGCAGATAGTGATTCCCGATATTGTTATTACTGTTATAGCTGATACCCCATATTTAATGATATTACACAACCTATATATA
>NW_013952423.1:2143788-2152142 GCF_001266775.1 Austrofundulus limnaeus
GAGAGACTGGGGTAAGATGAGCCATTTTTCACATTTAGGATCACTACATTAAGCAACCATAATTTGGWTACTAATCTGCATATATTTCAGGGTATTATGCATCTCTTCAAACAATCAGAATGAGTGTAAACATAACTGTTTTGAGCATGTTCAAAAGAACTTCTCTCATGGCACAACTTACCCTGTATATGGGGTAAGATGAGCCCTAAACCCCACCCCTCCACACACACACTCCATCCTTCCYCCACAACTCAACCGCACCACTCACACACCTTCCCTCCCCTAAACAAAAATCACTTTTTGCCCATCAAAAGTATTTTATTGTACACAATGCAATGAGTACAGTAACTTTTTTTAATGTTACAAATTACCACMGCTAAAATGCTACACTTTTATGCTAGCTTTATGACCTCATGTTGTAGYTCACAGATACAGTAATTGATGTATTAAACAAATGTAAAAATATCTGTTATGGGCTAAACATCAACTTACCCCAGTCTCCCCTAATGCTTATAAATCATGCATCCCTTATTCGACATTAAAACACTAAAAGGTCACTGTTAAATATTTATCTACATTTAATGTTCACTCTGAATATTAAAATGCAGATTTTGTAGTTGCTCTATTTTCCAAATATTTTTTCTTCTTCTGATCAGGTTTTTACTTCTTCCAGGTTCTTTTACCCAGCTGTCCCAAACAATTTTCATGCAAAAAGCAGAGGTTTCTCCTGAGCTAATCCTTCTGAGTGTCGCTGCTAAAATATACAAACATCCTACTCTTGTAATAATGTAGCTGAACTCAAGAGGAAGGTTTCAGTCGTTAGTTACTGGCGGCTTTTGAAGCAAGAAAACACAGTTTGAGAAAAGAAAAATACTGTTTGTTCATGCTTTGCAACCCTGCCAGTAAAAGATGAACACTTCACTTTCAAAGATGCCACGTCTGTTTCTCCTTCCTCGTCTTTTTTTCCTCATGAATTTTTGAAACTTGACCAAAATTGGCCCTGGCACACGGCGGTAATTGTCTCACCAGTGCCATCCAAGGTACTACAAATGCCTCCTGCTAGCTGCTTCACTTCAATCCAAGTGCCTCTTCCGTCTCAGTAATGCTCAGCCTAATCTTGTAAGAGCAGCCTGCTCTCAGCCGACCACAGAACCTTGGGTCTGCTCTCACTTTATGATTAGTGGAGATCACTTCATGGAAATGGGAGAAAAATCCACCGATGCTGTTATCAGGAGAAGGTGATTCAGTGAGAGGTCAAAGAGTCGACTTTTTTCGACGAGTGGGACGGTGCTGCTTCAGGCTGCCACATCACGCAGATGAAGYCGAACAGAGGCCACTTTTAATAAATCAACTCTTGCCTTCAGTTCCAATCATTTGGTAAATGAGCTCTGTGCAAATAGCCCTCTGAGGTACATGACATTCAGTGTTTTTTTTCTCTAACAGAACTATGCATGAGCCAGCTGTGTGCTTTTAGAGGATCTGATCACCAGATTTTATCGCTTGCATGCAGTTTGTCTTTGAATTTCTTAACATCCTTTGTGATATTATCGTTATCTCAGTATCTTCACAATGTATGGTGAAAATACAAAAGAACAGGAATTTACAACTGGTGGCTCGTGGGCCAGATCTGGCCTGTGAGTGACTAAAATTCGGCCCGTCAATTGGTTCATTCATTTCTTAAGCCCAAACCCCCATTTCTCTCCTTTAATTACTATGAGTTATTTTAGAYAAAGACATGTGGTATCTACAGAAACATCAGAATACTTGGTTYATTTACWTAATGRCTTTAAAAGCTGTTCGGCYCGTGTGATGTTGGCCTGCAGTAACTGTGGCCACTGGATCAAGTTGAATAACCCTGCAAAACTGTGTTTTTCCAAGTGAGTCTAAGTCCACCTAATCCACTACAGCAGCTCAAACTCAGTCAATTTAATTGATTCTGAGCTGAAGTTTGGTGTGGTTGTAGCTGAGAGTCGTCCTCAACACATACTCTGAGCACGAACACATCTGGGATTTTGTCCCTTGTTGTCATCTGCAGAGTTTTAAAGTAACTAAGTACAAATACTTTGTTACTGTACTTAAGTAGAACTTTTGGTTATCTGTACTTTACTTGAGTAATTATCTTTCAGCATACTTTTTACATTTATTCATTATATTTTTACACTATCTGTACTTTCTACTCACTACATTTTTAAAAAGGTAAGCAGTAGAAAGTCGTTACTCCTATTTTATTCCGAGTTATTACTTATTAAAAAATACTATCCTGATTAATTGTGTCTCCTGGATAGAGTGAATTTAATTGTGTTTGGATGAGAAGTATAAATATATACCATTCTGACACACTATTAGCTTGTACACAACCCATCACAGCTGCACGCTGTTAGAAAATATATTTTTTGGAGAAGTCACCTCCCAATAAATGTCATTTTGGAAAATCTAACTGCTCACTTTTACTCAATACTTTTACTTTTAATACTTAAGTAGATTTTGTGTCAGAAACTTACTTTTGATACTTAAGTACAAAAATATCAGATACTTTTACTCAAGTAATATTTTTAGAGAAGACTAACTTTTACCAAAGTATTTTTATAATAAGATACTTGTACTTTTACTCAAGTATCACTTTAAGGTACTTTATACAACACTGGTCATCTGCAAGGTTTAACCAAACCGAGTGCAGCTTCATTCTTTTTTACCATAAAATTATTTTAGTTTAAAAGTCTGACTGAAAGGCTGCAGGAGTGATGAACCTCATACATACAGTTAATGGAGAAAAAAATAAAATTCACCAAATATTTTAATTACATCTTAAACGAAATGCCACACMAATGTGTGTCTGTGTTGATGAGTATGAGGATCATTTTAAGACAAAACACCTACATGTGGGGACAATATGGGGATCTGAGCCGAGTCTGTTTGGTTTAAATGCCATTGGTGGGATGGGGGTTAGGTTTAAGCTCAGGTTTGTACCTGTGAGGTTAGGTTTAGGCTAAGTGGTTAGGCTGTTGGAAATTAATGTAAGTCAAAGGAATGCCCCCATAGGTATAGCTGGACACAGCTGTGTGTGTGTGTGTGTGCAGGAAGTGATGTCTCATAGAATCAAATCTGTGTGGATGAGGTCAGGCAAAAGTCTGACCCATTTTATTTGTGGCAGAGTTAGCAAATCTGCTGCTCTATTCTGTTTGGAGTAAACCTCTTTTTTTATCTGTGAAGAGCTTCTAAGTTCTACTTTAGTGCATCACAGTGACACATATCTTGTTTTAATCATCCACAGATCTTAAGTGGAGCTGACACCCTCATAATAAGCCCGGGTTTCCCGGGAGCTCATTTGACACGGTGATAATTTGTCTGCATAATACGATTAGCTGTCTAAACAGGCACCTGTCGATCAATCACTGAGATTTACAAAAAGACAAACAAATCTACATATGCAAATTGCTCAACCTAGTAATGAGTTCAGTTCTGCTGTGGATTGGAAGCAATGGTTTGCAGTTTTAATCACAGACACGGTAACCTCCAACTGTCAACCGAGTGCTGACTGCATAAAAGGAGAGAAACCCCTCGGAGGGTTCGCGGTTTTGAAAACTGATATAAGAAAGAAACAAACAAGACAAGTGAAAAGATTACAGGAGAACTTTGAGGAGGGGGACAAGATCGGCTGAACAAAACAAGCGTCACGATGAGAGAAGCTCAAGTCTATTCTGAGCAAAACCCAAAGTTTTCATGTGAGAAGGATCCCGAACATTAGTGTGAAAAATTGATACGGCTGACAAAAAGAGAGGGACCGAGGGGAGGAGAGGGAGCGGCTGACTGATGGGTAATGCAGCCCCCCCCCTCCTCACCCTCTCCTCACATGTGCTTAGGAGCTGCCAAACCTAGTGTGATATTAATGTCATCTCCCCCTTTGTGATTTGACTTGGGAGTTCAATTCTTGTCTCAGCTTTGCCTTTCTCTTGTCTGCGGGGTCTAACTTCTCCAACAAAGACGAGAGACGAGACGAGCTTGTTGGGTTTCAGTTTCAAGCAGATGTCAGACGTGCTTCACTTTCTGCTATAAACGGGGATGAGCCTGCGTCTTGTGTCAGGGGAAAAAAAAGGTCATTTGACAGCTCGCGTGGCATTTCGCAGCAATATGTCTTGCGTATGAAGTGGTAAATGGGAGCCTTAACTCACAGACGACACACTCTTTTGTGGGAGTCATAAACCAACTGCTTCCTGTGAGGGATTTGTTTGTGTCACACACCTGATACACTTCAAGGTTGTGTTTGATACTCCCTGACAAGGCCTGCGACAGGAACTTGGCTGTTTCAGGTCGTTTACTTTAATAGAACAGATAATGTTCCTACAAAGACAGGGCGATTCTAGTTAGATTTTTCAAGCTAACTTTTTCCTTGCAGGAAGAATGCAAACATGTTTCATGAGTGAAAATATTTACTGAAACAAACCAGTTGTAGCAATAAAGAAACAGTGCAATAATATTTTGACTCAACCTGCCGCGATAAGCAATTAATCAATTAATTGCATGATCAATTAAGATAAGGTTGATCATTTTAATTTGCCTGCTTGTTTGATTTCTTTGTGTCTTTCTCTTTTCTGCTCCTTAATCTGGGTTATAGTTSAATACGACGTGAGACAGCGGGTTAGTGATTGCGTCATTTTGGACGTTTTTTTTTCCTGAGTGAGTGTAAATGAGCTGAAGACACAATGAGCCATAAATTATCATAATTTCTCCCTCTGTTCTTCCACAGATCATATAAGTTTATAAACAGTAATGATGGATTTTTTTTTTCAGTAATGGGAGTATTATTTTTTGTTGTGTTGGGTGACAAGGAGAGGATTTTTTTTTAACGGAGGAGATGGAAGAAAGATGTGAACATCAGCTGCATGCTCACGTCCAATAGGATCAAACCAGCTGCTCTTCTAGCTCTTCTAACAATCAGATTCAGAAAAACCTGCAGAAGGAAGATGTGCTCGGAGTCCTGCTCCTCAGCGCTGCTCCTCATGATCAAACACACCCACAAAGTTCTGACCAATCACACGCTCTGAGCTTCAAGGTCTGCGTCGCAGAGTTCTGACTGGGGGCAATGTACACRAYGGCTGCTCCATGAACARATATTAAATTAGAGGAGCGTCTGGTGAACCTTGGGTTTGCAGAAAGTTGTTTTTTTACACTACATAAATTTCATAAACTTCCTAAGCAGCTTGAGAGTGGCCGCAGTTATTTTATGAAGCCAGAGGTAAACAAAGAATAAATTGCGCCGGCTTAAATAGACGAGTTGGGAAATGATTTTACAGCTTCAGCTGAYGTTTTCACAATCTCCAGTCAGTTTGTACCATTTTTTAAGTACTTAAATTTCATGAACTTCATAAACAATATCGTTTATCGCAATATTTTCTGAAAAAAAATTATCATCCAGCAAAATTTGGTGTTGTGACAAACTGAATTTGGACTCTTGAACCTCTGGTTTAAACCCAAATGTTTACGTTTTRTAGTTTGGTAACTATCAGAAGAATCTATCACTGTTAGTGGTGAACGGATAAATCAGATGGATGATTTATCAGCACTGATTTSCTTAATTTTGGGAGATTAGCCGAACGGTTTCTCTACAACATCCCACCTGCCTTTTCCTCTACATCACACCCTGACCTCTGAACCTCTGTCAGAAAAACTTCTGTTAAAAACCGCCCCACATCATTAAGAGATCCTGAT
The DNA here is from genome assembly GCF_001266775.1 of Austrofundulus limnaeus. Taxonomy (NCBI): domain Eukaryota; kingdom Metazoa; phylum Chordata; class Actinopteri; order Cyprinodontiformes; family Rivulidae; genus Austrofundulus; species Austrofundulus limnaeus. The sequence goes on from NW_013952423.1 coordinate 2,149,495, forward strand.
GYGTTTCCTTCCCACCATCTTCTTTTCAATCTGCTAAACCTGAAGAGTTCAGTGAGGACACCGGGGGTCCTGTAGGCTGCACTTTAACACCAGATTTCCATATTCTGATTCATGTTTTGGCACTTCTCAAATGAGACAGTCAGCCTACACAAAGGCTTAAAACATCAAAAGAGCCCAACTTCCACCCGCAGATGAATATCTTAGGCTGTGAGGCTGAGAGGTAGAGGATGATCCTTAAAAAATAAAAAGAGAGAGAGAGACAGAAGAGCAAACAATACAAGTGTAGATGAGCCAGAAGCCAATATGGAACGACTTGGTATTATGCAGAGTGTACGTGTGGAGGCGAGTGTTCATACTGCAGAATAAAAAAAGGAAACTCAGTAACCTGCTGAGCCACTGAACTAGTGAGGAAGTAGAACTTCTTCTGGATTTTAGAGCAAAAAAAGAAATAAAAATAAATCAATATTAATAGGACCTCCATGACATGAAAACTGTGCTGGATGTTACTTTTGGAGAAACACAGAACACCCACTGCAGCAAGCAACAGCTGTCTAAACAAACAAACACTAAATATTTAGAATAAAATGTATTTCAATGTGCATAACTAACATAATCTATCTGACAACAGCAACTCATTATTAAAGTTCTATAAATTGTTTGAACAAATGAGGTTCCTTTAATGGGAGATATTTCTTGCTGTCCACACATCATGTAAGTCATTTCTTTTTTAATCGATCTGACCTTAACTCTAGAGGTGAGGAACATAAAACGATTTATAACTAATATCTTGCCCTTTTAAAAGCCATTCATAACAAAAGGTCAGATTTCAGTGTGCAAATACTCCCATTACTGAAAAGCCTTTCTTATTTAAAGCGATGAATTGCTCTAAACTTGTCAGATTTCCTTAAATTAAAGGGACAGAAAAAGCTTTAATGTTTTACTTTCACGCGCTGCCAATATTTCTTCTGTAGGTCAATTGCAGCTTTTGTGAAATTACAAAGTGAAAAAGGGTGAAATATTAAAAGTAGACTAAATCAAATATTGAACTCTACATGATAACATGAAGACTTCTGACTCTTTCCTTGTGTCTAAAAGGGCAGGGATGCATTCATGTTCTCCGGCAAATTTAAAAGCACAACTGTTTAATGGATCAAATCAAATGTAAGCCTGGAAAAATTGCATCTTCATTCCCCACAAAATCCATCAGTGGGTTTTATTTTTGGGTGCAGTAAATGGATTGAGAAGTTTTAYGGAAGGTAAAGGGGGGCACGGTGCAAGCTTTGGTCCCTAATGGCCCTCATGTAGTATTTAAAGGAGGGCAGAGCAGTAACTGAGACCCTTGGGGTCCCGGCTATGGGGTAAACACGCTGCAGGTAATGGCACTGCAGCAAATGGCTTTGTATCACTGCTCCTTTCCAGCGAAGCATTAGCACATGCAGAGACAGCTGCTGTAAAGCTGTCATATTAAATAAGACATTAACACTTACAGGAGGAGACAATCAGCACATCACCGTCCAAATGACTTTCCTCCTGCACTGAGTTCTCCTCAGCTGCATGAAGGCGATTGATCAACGTGCAGGATAATGGAAGGCACGTTAAAACCTTTCCTGATCTTTATCTGTACCCTGAACTTTACTGCACTCACTGAAGCTACGGAGGGGACAAAAGTCCTGCACTTTCTGCAAAAATGGAAATAAATAAATGATCAGAACAAACGTTGTTTTGATCAACTTTAAGGGACTTGCATGCCGGCTCGTCTTCGCCGAAGCTCTTATTTCGCTTGACGAGACTTTTGCTGACTTTCTGAAGAACTGGTGACATTTTAAAAGCTTGGCTCCATGTTGCTTGAACTGTTCATTGTGCATGAAAYATGGCACAAACACCTGTTCTCAGTATGTTTCATCTCCTGTCTGCTGCTCCTTAAACAGAGATGAGAAAGTTTCTGTTYGAAAGTAAAACTTGACTTCAGTTTGATTCCTGTAGCAGCTAATGCTAAAATTGAAATAAATCTTTAGAAAAACACAACAAAAATGAGACTTTTGGGTTTAATTTCATATCAAATTTGTTCATTTTTTACTGTATAAAAAAGAAGTAACTTTCTTCTGATAATCCCTTTGTGTTTCTATGATGTATTAARATATGTTACGGGAAAATGTCACATCATGTTTCTATGTATCAGAAATTGGAGAGAAAATTCACAATTCGGATTGGTTCGATAAAGTTCGACATTTTTTCGATACAAAAAAGAGAAATGTCCATGCCCTTCTTAATTAATTAATTCAAATAAATTATGAACATTTGTTTAACCTGAAAACACAGTTTTTAAATTGAATATTGCTGAAATAGCAAGTTTCTCAGTGGATCTGTGCTCCACAATGCAGCCTTGGTGGAGTAGTCGAACACAGATCCACTGAGCCTTCAACACAGAGCATCTTCAGAAGCAAGTTGATGGAAGAGATCATATCAGTGCCAGCATTGATACCATCAATAACACGATCAGTATCAGACTGAAACTAGCATAATGGAATCAATTCTTTTGTTTACATTTTGTTTGCAGTAAAATCTTTACAAGTAAAAGATGTAGACAATAGTGCACTATCCAAATTATTTGGAGTTACTCGTTAGTCCTCTACATCATGCCTGCATGC
>NW_013952423.1:2152317-2153885 GCF_001266775.1 Austrofundulus limnaeus
TTTTCAATTAGAATTTATTATTGAAAACAACAATTTAAGATTATTATCTTCCCACTTGACTGTAACAGTTATAAGAGAATGTTTTTGATGGTAAAACAACAATATTAGTATATTTAATTTGASGAGGAATAAAATCTTGTATTCCACTTCACATTAGTCTTGTTGGTTTGTGTTTCCCWATAAGCAGGTTCAACCTGCTGACGCTCCCGGCTGGAAGCAGCTGCTTCATGGCAACAGAGACAGAGGAAAGCAATAAAAACAAAAGAATAACAAAGTTCCATTATTCCACAATCTGGTCATCAGCAGCAGATAAAACCCAATCTTTGTCTTTTCTATCCTTTTAGTGYAGATCAGATGTATCCTCGTCGTCCTCTCTGAGCAGCTGGATGGATTCTGTGGCCTCAGCCTGCAGCTACGTGCAGTTTCAAGGTAGACAGCTAATCAAGATGAGTGTCGGGACAGGGACAAGGAAGAAACACGGGGGAGGCATAAACAACACTTCCTGTCTGGTGAAGAGAGGAAGATGTGGGTTTTATCCCTGTAGGGGTCACTTCAGTCCTCACTGCTCTGCGTGCGTTAGCTTTTATCRTTACACATTTCTTTTTCTTTACGGTTTCGGAGTTGATACGACGTCCTCTAATTATCTGATCTGAAGCCAAGATCTTCTCTAAAATGTTAACGGTACCGTGATGGATGTGGAGCAGCCTAGAGCTCATCACACAGGCAGGACAGCAGCCAGAAGCTACATTTCAGCCAGCATTTAAAAGCCTTTATTTAATTAGGAAAAATAATAAAAACATCCAACTAATGAAGGCTGAAGCACCTCTTATACCTGAGCTCTGCGAGGGGACGTCAAGTAGGGATTTTTAACCTTCCATCAAATTGAAAACAAAATAAAACAAGAGCTTTAACAGTAAATAAAGGGACACATTCCAGGTTTAAAACAGCACAAAGTCCAAATTCAAGGATGCAGAGCAGACTGTCTTCTACAGATGTTTGACTGACATGTTGTCAAAAACAGAAGTAAAATGACCCCAGTCTGATCTGCCAGGGTCACTGCTGGAGCTTCAGCTCCTTCAAATAAAAGTCAAGTTTTTCATTTGCATTTCTGAAATCATCAGAACATGTCTGTATGGTTTATTTATCTACAACTGCAATGATAACCTTCAGTCAGACTATTTTTAGAACACCAGTCATGTGACTATGTTCGCTCGACACGGGTGTGCGTACAAACATCCGTAGCAGCTACTTATGGATGATGAAATCCCTAAATTTCTTGTAATTTTATGTTGAAATTGGATCTTAAAATATAGGACTGTTTGTTCACACAGTTGTTTCTTGCTTGTGAATGACTGAGCCTTTCAGGGATGCTCCCTTTATACCCARTCATGAYGCTCACCTGTTTCCAATGTTCACCTGCTGAATGCTCCACACAGGCGTTGTTTTGAACATTCCTCATTTTGTTGCCCCCGTAGCTCGTTTGGAATGAGTTCAAGGCATCAAATTCAAAATATACCGTATTTGTTCAGGTATAGCATTTATCTGGTTAGAGTAACAAAGTTATATAT
>NW_013952423.1:2154325-2186044 GCF_001266775.1 Austrofundulus limnaeus
GAACAGGAACCTGCTGTAAAACAGCAATTATGCTGAGTCAGGCTTGATTTTTAATAATCTTTTCCTGTTAAATAAATAAATCAAATCAATCTTTTTAAATGTGGCTAACAAAAAAAGAAACCTTATTTATTCACTGAACCTGTGAATTCAATAAATTATTGAGCAAAAAAAGCAAGAAATGAGAGTTATAAAAATGCAAAAAAGTAAATTTACTAGATGCATTAGAACCAGGTTGACTGATTTGTTGTTATTGTTGGTTTTCATGGGCAGGACAAAACTTCAACTTAATCTTAATTTTCAACACTTCTTGACTCAAAACTAATTCCTTTAATACCTATAGAGGATTGTGATTCAGGTCAAAACCTTTCAAGGCTTTGTGTTAAAACTGAAAAAGTGCAAAACAGTAAAATCAGTTGCAAACCCAAATTTATTTTGTTCAAACAGATCAAGCATCTCTGCAGAAGATCTGATTGAAACAGATAAAAACTTCCCTGCTGAAATATTTACCAGCTGCCATTGTGATAAACTAAAACTCATCAAAACCAAATGGTTGACCAGTAAAAATGTAACAAATGCATGATAAAAATAAACAAATACCATGTTCGCAGTGAAAACAACATTGCTATTAGGAAAATAATGTATTTATTGCAGTTGCATTTAAGTTGCCATTATTGTGCATTTATTCTATATATATCAAAAATACTTATATTAGAAGTATCATGTTGCTGGAGTCATCCTCATTATCAGATAAGAATCGCAGGTAAATGGTAACAAATACAGAGCTCTGCGAGTGCAGATGAGTCCAGATAAGATGTAATAAAGTTATACAGGCCGTCTGCATTTATAACCGATTCAATTACAGTCTAGTGTTAGCCAGTCTGGGMTCAAATAAAAAGAAGAACTGCTTTCCAATAAAAAGGACACCTCATCCCAGCTGTAATTTTAAAGCTCTCCGTGTCGCCACAATTAAACCTTTACTGGTAACTGAGTTAACGCTCAGTGAGCATCCTATAGTCTGAGCAGAGAGGAGGAGATGCTTTAKTTCCTTTGATGTTCAGGCCCATAAATGAAGAGGCTTGCCAGTTTTGTCTGCATTGTTCATTCAGCAAGTGTTGGGCATTTCAATTCCTTCAGACGGAGCGCTGTACACGTGTTTAAATTAAATTGGGAGTGGATTTTTGGCCGTGCGAGGGAGTAAATCAAGCCAAGTGACGTGACAGGATGCAGAGATGGCTGCCGATGCTGATACAGGATTATCCCCTGCTGGATTCTTCACATTATACATCTCATCTCCTCCTGCAGGAGCCTGATTGCATAATAGCAAGCGCAGGCTTAACAAACTGATTGCTCAAGAATAGATCCCATATAGGCTGTAAGCCGACCTCTTTATCTTTACATTTTTATTTCCTCTCTTTGCTCTTCTCTGTTGGCTTTCTAGGCACACTGACATTTTCAACCATTGCCTTTTTCATTTAATAATGTCTGTAAACGGCTCTGAAGAAGTGCTTCAATGACTAYCCTGAAGGGTAAGGCTGTGGTGCAAGAACTGAGAGACTTTTTCAGAGGAAAYACAATCTGCTACGAGCATCATTCAATGTTGATACTCAAAAGTGTCTGACAAAAGCAACTTTATAGTCCGTCCCAAACAGTTGGTGCTAAGTTAGTAATGGAACCAGGGGYGGAGCCAGAGGGGTGGCAGGTGCCAACTCTGGCACCTGATTGGCCACYTCAAGTGCCACCCCARATGACTGACAAGTGGGGTTGGGGATCACATTTGGCAATAAAAGACAGTCAATTAATGCTAAAGCAAATATCTGTTATACAGATGTATTATCGGGGAACATATTAGTGTGTGAAGAAAACAATAACTTTTCTAAACCACTGAATTAATATRAAGCAAAAATTCCAYYAAATTTCAGCTCAATATGTATAAAAACATTGCTGAATTTTAGTTATTTGAATTTAGTTTTGGTGGAAATCTTGTAATCTTTTATTGTTAGGCTCTCAGCTACCACCTCGCTAAAYGTCAGCTTAATATTTCTAAAAGCTTAAAACTGAGATTTGAAAATAACACGGGGACTGCTCTTGGTGACCATCTTACCAAATTTCAGCTCAGTGCTTCCTAAAAAACGGCTGAAGTCCAACTATTTGAAATTAGCTTTGGTGGCCATCTTGTATTTTGTATTTACATTCAGATGTTGTTAAAAATTATTCTTGTCTACTGTTGAATTATAGCCCCATGTAAAATTAGCATTAGCTTAAATTGGGACTAGCAACCATTCTTGGCTACACMACCACAAATGGCTGAATTTTAGCTGTGGTGGCCATCTTACATGTTCAAATCCAAGGTGGTTTTCTTTATTTATGCCCCCCTAGATGACACCATGGCCACCCCATGCCACCCCTTATAAAAAAGGCTAGCTCCGCCCCTGACTGGAATTGTTGGGTCAAGAATACAAAACAAGACATGTTGCCATACAATCTCATATGAAGAAAGGTATTACACAATAATTAAATATAGTTATGGGAATTTTTGAACACAAACTACTGCTGAGCCAAAATCCAAGTGTGTTTGAACAAAAGTATGTTTATATTTATAAGAAATGATGTAGTTGTTACCAAGCTACACCCACAGGAAGGCAAAGACAACTCTTATTTTTCAAAATAAATGCGTTCCCAAAGACAGCGCCTTAATGCTATCTAGTGTTAAGGGAAGGGAAACATACATCAAGTTAAGAAACTAAACATTTTTCTGTTTATCTTGTTTTATTTTCATGTGTTCAATGAAACTTTAAAGGATCAGAGATAATAAAACTGCAGTTTGATTATCTATTTTAGATCCCATAAATAAAACTATACATCTGCATTTGGAAGGTAAATTAAATTACATTTATTTTCTAGTCTGCAGTTCCTCCTAAACAAACAGCCGCCTGCTTTGTTCTGACTCTGTGGCACCTAATGTGAAACCTGACCATGTGCATCGCTGCACAGCAGCTCCGGGACAGAGTGCAGCTAGGTGAGGGAACAATGCAGAGGAGCTTGCAAATTAGCAATGGCCATTAAAAGCCTGCTTGACATTTCTAACGAGATGCAGAAATCTCCTCTGACAGAATATAGGCTGTGGGTGGAAGGGAGTAATGATGGTGGGAAGGCGTAACAATGTCATGGTTCAGCTGGTCTACCCGGCAGCTGTCAACCAATCCCCTGAATTCCTCAACGTTCGCTCAGAATCGCAGCAGATTTTCAATACAGTGGCCAAGTTGTTCATGGAAATGTCTTTTTGATGTTTCAGACTTAAATTGTTTCTCAAAACATCACGAGTGAAGCTTGAAATTGTGAAAACATGCAAACCAAGCAAAAACAAGTCTGATAGCTTACCTCTAAAGTAAAGAGATTTGATCAAACTTTTTCTAAATTATGATGCCAGCCTACACAAAAAAATAAAAAATACTTTCACTTTTCATGATGGCTTAAGGAAAAACAAAAGAAAAAAATAAACATTTCAAATTTGTATTCATTTAAAAAGCAAACTTTTCAAAATAAWCTAAATGAAAGTGTTTTATTGCGGCAAAAATTTGCCAATTAAAAAGAAAAATATCAGTTTTTTTATATTTTAGCCTTGAAACTATTAGGAATGGGACATAATTTTTAAATATAAGTCTTGGTAAAATGAAAAAAATATGAAGACTTAATGCAGCTGTCACATATTTTCTACATTTTAATCAACGTTTTTATTCTACACCAACATCTGGTAATGACATGAGGAATATTTCCAGTTATTCTACTATTGTATTTTATTTTGAAATAATTATAAATTGGACACTATGCTCACTGGTGAGCTCAGAGTGCATGCATGCCCCTCTATGCTGGGGGAACAAAGAAGTTTGAATAGTTTTATTTTATGCACTTGTCCAGAGGAAACTGGGTTCCCACAGTGGCATTTCCAGCCAGTGTAGAAAAGATTTTGTAGATAAAATAAAATAAAATCATATGGCAAATTTAGGTTGAATTGACAAATTGTGGTCAATACAGTAAGTCTGACAGGCTAAAAAAATCCATTTTAACAGCAACAACCTACAACTAAAATAGAAAATTTCTGTTAATGCAGTAATTTTAGTCTCTTATCTAACAAAATGTTGATGCCTGTGATAAATTAGCATGTATTTTTAAGCTGATATCTCTGTCAGATCTTAGTGATGTGGGACTCTGGAGAGGAAAAGCTGCACAGTTCAGCATCTATTAAATCATACATCATAAAGTGTGACACGAGTCACCATCAAGATTTTATAGCAAACATCAAGCTTGCACAGGGTGACATGTACAAGTCTTTATCAATTTTTAAAACAGCAGTGTGAGCTGTCCTTAAAGCTAAACATGACAACACCAGGAGACAGTTCATTTGTTTTGTTTCAAACTTCTCTTAGCTTCCAGGGAAATGCAGAACTTTACACGTTTCCTTCCATCTGTTCAGAGGTTAAAAAGCAAACAAACCTATTAATGTGTCATTATAACAAAATAAAGGAAGACTTTATTGATGGGGTTGGATTAAATGTGTTATTTCCCACACCCACATTGTGCCATCAACATTTGTACTTACACTAAGCTCAGCGCTCGCTGGTAAACATGGCCGCCCCCTCATGCTCCCTGGATGCTCATTAAAATTTGAGCACCGGCTCATCTTGTCAAGCAGCGAGACCCGTTTCTGTTGTGGTCTTACAACCTAATAAATATGATGAACTGAAGTGATCTGTGCAATGTGCTGAAAGACTTTATGAAAGCTGCACCGATTTCAAGCTTTTAAACCATCTTTAAAAAAATAAACAAAGGTTTTCCTCCATCACTCCTTTTGCATTTCATTAAGTGAGAAAAGAAAAAGTGAAACTGTGAGAAGAAGTGAGATAACTTCCAGTAAACTCTTAATGATCCTACACATAGTGTATTTATGTTACTGATTTCATTATAAATCAGTTGTTAATGTCTGTCATTTTATGTCATGGTATGAGGGCCAAAATTAAGACTATTGTGCAACCAGTGGTTGCTACATCCTTGAAGCAGAAGGCTATATAGTAAGTAAGTAAAGTTTTATTTATAAAGCACCTTTCACAGAAATATATATTCACAACAGGCTGCACAATCATTAACAGTATAAAAATGGTGGAAAGAACAAGATGAAACAGAAAAACATAATTAAACATAAGCAACAAAAAATTGAAACATCCAATCAAGAAAAAAATAATCTAAAAATTGTAAATCAAACACAAGGTCAATGCAGGGCAAAATATACAACAATACACAAAAAAACATAATGAATACAGGAGGGAAAATTTTGGCGTGAGTTCAAAAGTTAAAGACAGATTGATGAACATTTACATTTGAGGTAGGCTGGCATTAATGGTGAAAATGGTTGGCTAAACTCGAGTGCAAAAGTGAGTTTTTAGGAGTGAATATGCAGTATATCTGCTATCCACGATAGTCACTACACTGCAAAAACTGTCCACCTAACCAAGTTTTAAAATCTTATATCAGCCCAAAAGTCTTTTTGATCTTGTTTTGAGACTGATTTACTAAACAAGAACTGATTGTGTAAGAATAATCATCTTATTTTCAGAATGTGTAAGATTATTTGTCTTGTTAGTCTGAAATTTTGACTCAAATTGAGTCAAAAATTTGTGCCAATGGAGTAAGAAAATTTTACTTGGTAAGATTCGTGAAATACTTGGACTCATTTTTTTTTCTTATATCAAGAATCTTACCAATGCTAGTCACTAGCCTCTACGATGCTAATGCTAATGAATAGTCTCCTTCTCATTTGCCAGCACCGGCCTCACAGTTAGCAGGGCCATCCTCCTGCTACAAGGATGCAGAAAACACTGGTTGCACAATAATTTTAATTTTGGCCCTCATACTGCGCAATATCATTTGTCCAAACCTTTTTTTTTTGGTCAGATTACTTGTTGTAAAACTTTAAATGCAAATACTTAGGGAACAATTCAGAACACTCAGGAACAGGAGAGGGACAAAACAACAACAACAAAACCAAACATGCATTTGAAACGTAGGAATAATATGTAGTGYTTTAGACCAGTGTTTCCCAAAGTTGGGGTCGGGACSCAAAGTGGGGTCCCGAAACATCAAGGTTGGGTCCTGAAAAGATTTTCTGAATTAATTACATTTTTGCCTTTGTTGTTACAAAGGAGTGAGGTTAGTATATTTAAAATGGATAAATGTAGTATAAAAATTGTTACTATGCCCATGTTTTGTTGACCTGATACAAATATTTATCATCCAAAAATAGCTGGGGGCTCAGGTCTCTACTATTATTTTGTGGGTCAAAAGTTGAAAAGTTTGGGAACCACTGAACTTTGGTTCCCAAAGTTGGGCTTGGGACCTAATTATGGGTCATGAAGCACCTTGGATAATCTCCAGAAATCAATTTAAAGGGTAAGAAAATAATTGCTGATGTAACATTTTCCCTATAATTATTACAAAAACACAAAATAAGTATAAATAAGTATTTATATTTGTGTACAAGCTGTTTAGATTGTCAAAAAGCCTGTGTTTTTAGAGTTTTTAACAAAGTTCGTGTACTCAGACCAGTAATATTTGGGGGCACAAGCTTTTGCCATGGATATTTTGTGGGTCAGAAGATAAAAAGTTTGGGAACCACTGCTTTAGACACCACCTAACATCCTATTCATGGTATAAACTGTCCATTTAACCAAATCTTACAATCTTAAATCCAGCATAAAAGTATTTTTGATCTTGTTTTCAGACTGATACACTGAGCGAGAGCAGAATGAGTTACGTTAATAATCTTTTTAGCCTATTTCAAGAAATCAAAGTGCAACTGTCAGTAATTAGATGGATGATTTCTTTTACAACTGTTTGGTGGAACTCTTCCTGTAGGTCTGATCAGGTGTTTGGCATTTATCCTGAATGATGAGCACTTAGCACTCAGAGAGACGATGTGACACAAGTTTCACTTTGTCAGACATTTTGAGCAGCGTGCAGATATTCCCCGGTGTCTCTGGAGTGATGATGAATTTTAAATGTAACCTTTGGCTCTGGAAGAAGCGAGCCGTGATCCGACCCTGTGCCTCTGAGCTTTCCTTCCTCACGTCCTCCCCCATCAAACGCTCAGCCACTTATTAGATATGTTCCTGAAAACAACCCTGTCACTTACTGCTGCTAATTATCTGCAATTCATTCCACTTCCTACAAGCGTCGGGCCATTTTCTCTCAAGGTTAAATTACAGTGGGCGAGTGTGTTTGAGGAGGTCACCCCAGTCATTACGGATCTCATAAAGACGTTTCAAACAGCAGTCTGAAAATAACTGCATGTGTATGACTTACCTATACGACGAGGGCGCCATCATTCAGCACGGGTCAACAGCAAATGGAAAAGAGAGGGAGAAAAGAAATAGTTACTTGTGGTGAAGAAGAAGAAAAAACAGAGCAACTTCACACAGTGGGAGCAGATTTAGACTCCTGTCGTCTTGAGAGCAGCAATGATCACACTCGCCTCCTCCATCATCCACTCCTAAAGGCACTCTGAGTCAGAGGAGAGACACCTCTCAACCTCCACAGTCCTAACACGGTTACTCAGGCGGTCAGCTCGACCCGACTGTCCATCTCTGACCGGAGACATTTTCAGCTCTGATTACTGCCGACGTGACCGAGCTGCGAGCCATCATCTCGTACAGTGCAGTGACATTTACTCATGAACTCAATCATTAACTCAGGCTGCGTTTGAGTCATTCTGGAGAAAAACAGATTCAACAACAAAACTTTAATGTTTGATTTGCCCTTCGGTTCCCACTAAAAATATTGTTTTTTTTAAACCCTGAACTAGAATCTGAAGTAGTAAAGGGTAAAAATTTAATGCATTGACTGTGAAAACTTTAATGAATTCTGTAATAATTTGTTTTATTATTATTATTATTAGCTTATGTAGAAGTTATGTCTCAAAAACTGTGACGTAATATTTCATAAAACATCATAGAAAACAAATATTTGAAAACTATGACACAAAGAGAATATAAAGGTATCTATGCAGAAACAGGAGACTAAATTCAACTTTTCATCACTCTTAGCAACTCCAAGTCCACAACAAAATGAATTTATTGGCTCAAAAAGTGGATTTTACATKATTTGTCCTCTTTAAAACCCTGCATGTTTAGCTGCCTTCAGGCCCAGACCGCCCTTAAAAAAGATTTGTGATCTCGCTGGGATTTCCTTGGTTAAATAAAGGTTAAATCAATTTCGTTTAAAAGTCTCCCATGTCTGTAATCTGTTAAAGAAATATGTTTACTTCGMAGACAAATCCTGATTAATTAGTTATAACCTTGTTTGTTGATATTTAGTTAAATGTTGACACAGAGTCATTCAGTGCCTTTAGTTAAAAGCCTCACTTAGAGAAGCAGAGAGACTGTTTCACGAGCAGCAACTGACAGTTGTGGAAGCAGATTGCACTTTTGTTGAATGTTCTCCAAACACAATGGAGTTCCAGCCATGCGTGACAAAAGCAAGCTTCCTCTGAATGGTAAAGTAGGACAACATCTGGTGTAAAAAGTAAGAAAAYGCCAGTGCCAGGTCTTGTAACAAGTTTTTTTTTTCTTTTCACCCTCCACACAAAAAATAAAAAATACATATATAAATCTTTAGTCACATCCCTCACTGCCACAAACTGTAGTTTTAGTGATCGTCAGAGTCGTTGGACAGAAAATGTTCTAATAAATCATCAAACATCCCCCCTGAGACTGATGTGTTCTCCATGAAGACTTTTGTGTTGGACTATCAAAGGAGTGAAAAGTTTGTTGACACCTCTTCAGGTTTATGGTCGGATATAAAGTGATTGCAGCGCCTCATGAAAAAAGAAGTATTTTTACAGTTTTTTGTTTTGGTGTCGAGGGTAACTCATGTGCACGCAGCGTTATTGAGACTCCCCCATCACTGCCCCCCTTCGGTATTTGGATGGTAGCAAACTACAAATGTAATCTTCCACATCAAGGGTGCTGCTGGAGCCGAGGAGCAGACTATAAATTTCGCTGCGCAGGAAGTCTATTTATTACCATATCACCAGACTCCCCTTTTCCCTCTCAGTTAGCTGTAGGCACAGGTCCATCTTTGCACTACTGGGGAATCATGAGAATGATAAATCTGACGGTACTTTAGCTGTGCTGCGTGTTGCAGCCTGCAGGACGAGCGATGAATTGCTGATTAGATTTGGATGTTGTTTGTTTGAGTATGTGTATGTTCACTTTTACAAGGGCATTAGGCGTGTTTGTGTCTGCTCTGGGACTCATTTGTACAGTCCTGGCATAGAAACTAAACACTTATTTTCTTCCGTCTTCCCTTCTAAAAAAAAGCAGCCACCCCAGACTTAATCTGCATCCAATTTTCTAGCAGACCATGAAGCAAAGATCCCATGTGGTCAGCTTGTAATGGTGCTGACAGATATTCAATCCAAAGCAAAACACAGTGCTGGATTTGGTTGGAAACGTTGCCTGTGGGTAACCTTTACACTTTGTTTAGAAATCACCTCAAGCCTTCACACTCATCTCAACAACATGCTGAGTAATATTCTAATATTTATAAATGCTTTATTTAATCTTCACTTCTTGTTTGAAAAGCAGGAACAAATTGAAAATCCATATTTGTGCCCAAAACCTCCTGAGGAGGAGATAATCTGGGGAAGAAGTCTTTATGTAGATCAAACATAAATTGGTAAATTGGTTCCCCTGTGGGGTTTTCTTCCCCTCTCTTCTTCCCTTTGTGCTTTTTATGAACAAGCAGCAACCTTTGGTTTGTACTGTGCCAATGCAAACGTTTATTCCTAAATCATGAAAACCATTTAATAAAGAAAACATTTATTTTCAACCTCATGAAGTTAGAAACAAAATCTGAACCATATATTACTGATGCCACCTGCCTCGTGTTTGTTTACCAACAGAAGCAGCCGAAGTGACTGAAAAGAAATATTTTTAAATTTGAGCTTTATATCATGTCATCAAAAACATCCCCAGAGTGTTGCTTTGACTCAATCATGCATGTTTGAGAAATTCTTGAATCACCTGTAGCCATGTGGAGCTGCCTGAACGCTTGCTGCTACAAAGCCCCGCCTATTTACACAAAGCTCCACCTATTTACACAAAGCCCCACCTATTTGTACATACTGTATCTCTACCCTGGAGTCAGTCTGCAGCCCCACAGAGCCCCCCTACCCCAAAGCATTGCTGTGAAGATGTGCTGAAGTAGGAGTGTCAGAAATGGTAGGAGGTTCTTAAAGAGACAGAAGCCAATGTCAAGGCATTTAGATAGAATATGAAGCAAAATCAAATTTATTGCTTATATATACAGCTTTTTCTATAACAGATGAAGGTAATATAGTTACTTGATTGTGGTTTAGAATAGAATTATGTGCCTGGAAAATACACAATACCCACCCCCCACCCCCTTAAAAATGAGCTTTAAGACTTTCATTTGCTTGCACATCTAATAAACGTATCGCAATGAACGAGTGTTGGTTTTAACTTAATTTTAAGATAATTACCTTAACTTTCAACCAAACTTGCATACCTTATTCTCTTTACTGCATCTGAACCACTAAAAAAGCCCATATTCTCAGCTWACCTAACAATAATGTGATGTCTTTCCTTGTGCAATTACTCCCGTATACAGAGCACCAAGGCTCATTAACCTTCTGGCATGGAGCACTTGTAGGCCACTTTTAAAAGCCCTGCCACACTGTTGCCTTCAKTGCCAGCTTTAGTCCTGCTCTCTTAAAAGCATCCATCTCAATCATTACAATCATTGTTTGGTAATGGATTGCTTGTGAAGTTTTTTTAAGGCAAAATGCCGGTATGGATGGACTACAGCGTCACTAAAGAAAATTAGGWACAGACATCTGTTTTGTGCTGGTGTGATTAAAAACGGTCCAGCAGGTAGAAATTTTTTACTTCAAATCTATAAAAACCTCAAACATCCATCCATTTTCTGTACACGCTTCTTCCTTTCAGGGTCACATGGGTCACTGGTGCCCATATCCAGCAGTCACAGTGCAAGGGGCGGGGTACACCCTGGACAGGTTGCAGGTCCATCACACCTCAAACAACCTTAAAAATATAAGTTTTTCCTTTGAACTATTCTTGCTGTGCCTCAACTTCTTAAGTTTTTAATAGTTAGTGGGCTGGTTTTGTTTGACTTCTGAAATTAAATCCTAATATTGGCAGCAGCTCATAGGTTTGGATGCCAACACATTTAGTTAGGTAGAAAACAAACAATGCAGCTGAAAGAAGAAGACGGAGAGAAACCGTGTYGCTGTCGACGTGAACGAAACGAACAAAGCTCTCACACAAGGTCGATAGATTTTCTCAAAACTAATTAAAAGGTGAATGTAGAAACGGATAAAACAACCATCAGCCTTGGAGATTACATGTGTTTTTTTATGTTTTGTGTGTGTTTATTGGAAATATTGATGATTCACAGTATGGACTCTTATTTAAAAAGTGAGTTTGTTTTATCGTGCTGCCCTTAGAGAAAAAAACTCTGGTTGAAAAACAAAAGGAAAAATATTTTCATTAATTAGAATTTGTATTTTTTTATTGTGTGATTTCAGGTTTTACACATCATAATTAAGTGCATATTTGCAATCATTTAGGTCAAACCTTATCTTGTAGTGGCGGCCATCTTGAATTTTAAATCCACTTTTTGGCATTTTGCGATAAAAAGCTGAATCCATGCTCGATCACATCTCACTTCTACTTTTCTGTGAAGAGGAAATAATAAATTTCCTGTAACAATCGAACAACAAGAATTCTTGTCTACTGAGGGATATTTCTCAGCTCTTTATGGAGGTCCTGGTGTGAGTTTTCATCTTCGGTTTACCGTCCGTCAGAGCAACCGTCATAAAGAGCTCATTTATCAGCCGAAGATCAGCTCGGCCTTTATTCTCCCAGCAGCAAGCCCGATCAAATCCTCATCAAGAGAGTCCCAGGACCTCCTCACCCCGTCCCCCCTATTCCATCATCAGTCCAGAACTCTAATTCCCTCCTCCATAAATCTCTGTTTTCAGTCCTGGACTGCTGGAAGAAAAGCYACACTGATGCTGTGACCTGAGGACTTCAGGAGGTGCTCTGTAGAGAACCTTAAAGTGTTGTAGGTAAAAGGTTAAATGTACTTTTTTATTTTTATTCACAAACATCTTTGTGGTAAAAATACACATGAGCTCCATCAACACCTGAAAAAAGCCTCAGTGGGGCCAGAGCCGGCAAATTATAGATAACAACATGATTAKACAGTGTACATTCAGAATGGATTGAATTTAGCATTCTGAAAAGCCTGCCTTCAATGCATTATGCAAAAATAAAAGTTTCTGATCATCATCACCATGTGTGCACACAATCAAGTTAGAAAACTCTGCTTTGACCTGTTTGTTTGGCTCAAATCTGGTCCATCAGTTATCTGATACCAGGGCAAGAAACAGCATCTCTCCTGTGTTGGTGTCACCTCACCAGCTTCCTGGTAAATAAAAATTTTTTTTTTAAATGATTGTGTTTTGTTTTTAAAGCTGGAAGCTGTTCATAAATCTAAATTTATCTGCCTCTTTTCAAACTCTTAATCTCTCAGACCCCTCTGTGGAGGCTCCCTGTAACTTTCACCAAAAACAAAACTAACCCAACATAAATATCATTTCTTTTGAGAAACCAAAATGTGGTTTGTGGAAACATACAGCGGGTTTCTTATAATGTTTTGCCTCTAATGAAAGTAATTTCTTGGACAGCTGTTTTTTTACTTTTACTTGTATAAATGCATAATAACTAACTCTTGGTCCATTTCAAGCCCAAAATTCAATTAGTTGGCTGCTGATTCGTTAGCTACAAGTATATAAAACAATACTAATGTTAATGATTTATGATATTCAATAAAACACAAAGTATCAAATATTTTTAACTAATATCACTGTAGAGTTAAGTTACACAGTTCTGTATGTTTAAACACCATAAACCCRCCATTATAAAGATGTTGAAGTAGTGTTACTTTTGAGTAACTTTTGGGTGCTGTACCACCTGTGCTGACTGAGCACCTAATAGGGATGTGTGTTCACCAAACTGTGTTCTGTAATATTAGCAGCTCTGATTATTTGATGCGTGTCAGTATTGTGCTGATGAAATAATGAACAGATGTGTTTTTGCAAACTGAAAACAAAAGCAAACATGCTTCTCTTCTCGTGTCTGCAAAGCTTAGAATAAAGACCTCCGGCCCATCTGTTCCTGGAAGCACAGTATTAATTGAACACCTGTTTGTTTGTTTTTTTTCATGCCTTCACTGTGTTGCAGGAAACACTTGTGACTGTTTCAGTGTCTCTGCWAGAAGACAGAGCTGTACCTGCTGGATGCCTGATGCTTTACCTGCTCTTATATCTGATTACTGAACAGATTAATAAATGTGCATAAAGATGAGCAGCCTTGTGAATACATGCAAAAAATCTTTCATGAATACAGGGAATGCATACCCACCAATCAGTGCATGGTTCCTGATTACATGAATTTATGCATGAATTTTCTTTTTTGCAAAGATTACATGAATTTCTTCAGTTACGTATAGATAACTGATTCTTCTGATTGATGCTTTTAGATGCATCATGTTACCACAGGTAGTGCTGCATTGATTTATTTTAACAGTATTAGTAGTTTATAAAGTCAGACCAGTTTATTGGTAGTTTAATTGCCATCGTTCTATAATATGTAAGACCTTGATTTATTTAAACCATTTAGGCAAAAGCCACTTAATTACATATGGGATTCAGCCCATTCCTTTCCAAATCACAGAGATGCTTATTCATGTTGGATTAGTATCAAAGGACCTCGGAGTTCAGCACAATATAGTAGGTCGTTAATTTGGAATTGGGAATTTTTACTTTACAAATTACTGACATCTCTGCAATTACTACAAATATCATGTGGTCCCTAGGTAAAACTACTCCCATCAGAATAGGACCGAAGAAATACTTTTCCAAGTTGGCAATGTGTTTGTTCTTCATTCAGTGAAGATACTTACGGTGAGTAGAGTATTCAGAATGTAAAAGTAGCAATACCTCATAATAATATTACTCAAGTAAAAAGTACAGTGTAGTAGAACTCCTGAAAGAACTCCCCCAACCCCAGAAGTTACTTAAGTAAATGTATCTGAGTAAATATAAGTAGTTACTAACCACCTTTATGTCCTTCTGTCTGCTTTTTTTACCCAATTATCTGAAACTACCAGAAAAATCAATAAAACATTTAAGAAATACTCACTGAAAGTTCATCCAAAATGTATTCATGTTTGGAGTTAATTTAATTCAAGATGTTAATCATCATTAGCCAACTCAAAATATGTGTAAAACAGTCAGTTTTACAAATTTTAAAGTTTTACAGATGAGCTAAAATTCAGTGTGGTAGTAGCTGAGAGTCATTCATGAGACAYACTCTAATGAAACCACACACAATGTATTTTCAAGATTTGACCTTAACATCCAGAAATTCATTGTTTACCAACATAAGATCTTAGATCAGAACTTTGGTTTGAAATCTACTTCAGTCAACGCGTTCATTTTAGTCTAAGAACCATTTGGCTGCATTTTCTGGTAATAAGCTCATTTAAGATGATACGCATGAGAGACAGTCATCCACTTCAATAAGTAACATAAAACAGACACACCAAGGACACACACAGCGACGACACACACATTCTTATGGTACAAACAAAGTCAGGGATGAGACATCAGACTCTAACCAAGAGGGACACAACATCTTCATCTCAGCCATGATCAGAAAGCTTTACAGATCTTGTTTTGACATGTTGGAGCGGCCCCTCTGGTTTACTCACTCGGCCTCAGTTCCTGATTTCCCATGAGGTAGGAGAAGGCGCCCGCCTGGCAGACCCCTCCCCCAATGCTTTGCTCAAACCTTGCCTGTTTATCACCCCATTCCTTTGACTTTTCGCTTCTCTTGTCCACAGAGCCCATTTCTTCACATTTACATCAGCCTGTGCTCTGATGTTCACAGCTCACTCATCCATCTCAGGCTGTTGTGCCGGGGGGCCCCCAGGGCAGACCATTAAGGGCCAAGGATTAGGGGACATGCTTTCCCAGCCGAAGATCCAGGACAACCTGAAACACTCAGCGCTCAGCGGGCCGTCACACAACACGCAGCCTGTGTCGGGTCGACCTGAGAGCATGTCTGCATGTACTCATGGCTAAATTAAAAATAGTCATGAGGACATTCAGTACAAGCGCAGTGATGAGGTCTTTAGTTAATTAATTTTTCATTGAATGGTAGGACTTAATCCCCAAATTTGTGTAACATTAAATAAATATGGTGGAACAAAACAGGCTACGAGTCTGGATCTTATTCTGGGTCATGAAAAAAACAATCAGATTTCAATGAAACATTCAGGAAACTAGATACCACATAGTGGTAATCTATATGGCCCCCATACGTACACAGTGCACCAGAACTCAGATCACCCAAACAGATTTATTGTTTTGGGTGAGGGCCCGGGGTGGTGGGGGGGCTTAGTGATGCCTGTCGGATAGCCCTTCATCAGAGCTAAACAACAAAACAATCTGAAGCTCCTGTGTTGAATAGTTTTCAAGTTTTAAGCATTGTTTATGTCCAGACATCCCCTTTTTAGATGGAGCCCCCTACTCAAATATGGGGTCTATCATAAAACGGTTGGCTGGTGCAGTGTAGGTCAAACTCATCTACATTCCTGCCAAATTTCAAGTTGATCGGTGAAGCTGTTTGTGCTACTGTTGACCAAAAACCACTGGAAAAAAACAGTACTAAAACAACATGCAGGGTCATAATAATCATTTCAAGTACATTCTCAACAAACTAACCTAMCACACCAGAATACAGCTTAATATTTACAAGACTCTCTGAGGTAGTAGTGGAGAGTCAAACATATCCAAGAACTAACAGATCACTTTCAACAGATTGTGCTTTGAGGCTTGACCAACATGAAATGTCTGTCAGCMTAAAATGATCTTAGTCCAAAACTCTGGAATGAAAGGTAGCAGAGGATGTGCATTTCTCCATGCTACTTCTTTATTTAAAATGATTTAAAGAGAAAAAACCTCTGCTTGTTGTTTCTGTTCAGGTGTCCTTGGACGTTTCACCTTTTGCCTACTGCAGGAAGTGTTGTGAGGCGAGTGGAAGGTAATCGGAATCACCATGTGCCTGCAGGCAAACACAGCCCATGTCCCAATTTTGGTTTGTCAGCTTGTTTTATTTATTTTTGCCCTCAATCGGTACTGTCCCTCTTTGTTTTTCTATACCCAATCCCATACTATCTATTTGTCAATCCAGGTCTCTATCAAACAGTCCGATCAGAGGAGAAATTATGTCATTTCAGAGTTCAGGGCAGCACAGTCCTGTGGAAGAGGAAGGGGAACCTGAACAATGCATATTTAGAGATTGGTAGGAGAACACAGCCATASTGCCTGTAGCAACTCTCAGGATGCTATCAAACCTGAGTGCAGCTTCCATCTGGGTGGCAGTGATAAGAGGCATTGTTATACACAGAATGACTTCATCTACAGAGCCAATTTCCCTTAAGGTTGGACAAATCCATATGTTCATTTTATATGTGGTCATTACAGTAACACAAACCAATTTAAAAACAAAAAAAACAACTGTTTGCTAAACTTGACAAAACACATTAAATGTTTATTAAATGAAGTTAGAAACTCTTGAAATTATTTAATTTTAAAGCTAAGTGGTGGCGTGTAGGATGAGATTTTCTAGATGTCAAAGCCCATACGTAGCTTTAGTCTAACTGGATAAAATGTGGTTCTGATCCTTTTGTCGTACGAGCTCATATTCTCTTTGTGTGCCTACATAATCCTAGTCTTAAACACAATACAGTTAGCTGGCTGTGGGTGGTAATCAAAGCACTCAACGGTGAAAATCACCCTCTCATATAAAGACGCTGAAACAACAGGCAGCGTGAAACCTCCATGAGTAGACTGGGAGGCTCCAGATCTGTAAATAAAAAGAAAAACAAAGAAAAACCCTGACACATCTAAAGAGGCTGCTGAGGCTAAGAACGAAAGGAAAAAAAGTCTTAATGGATTATTTAGGAGGACACATCCTCTTTGCATGGCTGCTCACCGGCTGTTACACAACCTGTTTTTTCTCCAGCATCACTGCCAAGTGTCTCGGTGTGACAGCTGGCACACCTGATCTATCTGACTGGATTAGTGCAATCAGTGGGCAATGTGCTTAAAGCTAACCAGGGAGATGGTGGCACGAGAGCTGCTGATCGCTAAATCAGGTATGAAAATAACTGGAAAAGCTCCACTGTGGAAACGCTCCTTCAGAGGCGTCACGGACCTAATTTAAGCATCTCCTTTAATTTTTAAGAGGTTTTACATAAACATGTTGACATCACAGGAATGTGGGGTGGAACTGCTTTATCGATACTCGCAGTAGAGCCAGTATTCATAACGTTCAACTCTAGTGGTCAACAAAACCTGCCCTTCATTTGTAGAATGTTGGGCTGCATCTTTTAAATAATAGGCAAAGAAGTAGTGTTGTCCCAAGAATTTGGCTCTTAAGTCAAAGTTGTAAAGTATGATTATTTCAGGTTACTGGGTCAAAAAGTCAGAACTCTGCTGGTTGTTTCCATTTCCATCTTCTGCTGCTTATCCAACAGGGCGCAGAGGCAGCAGATCCAGCAACACTTTCCAGCTCGTCCTGGAGGACCTCGAGGCGTTCCCAGGTCAGAGAGGAAACATAATCCCTCCAGCGAGTTCTGAGTCTTCCCCGGGCCTCCTACCAATGGGATGTGCCTGGAACACTTTCCAAATGAGGCATCCTAATTAGATGAACCACATCACCTGACTTGTTTCAACGTGGAGGAGCAGCGGCTGTAGTTCGAGCTCTCCCCAGATGAAGCTCCTCACCCTRTCTGAGGCTGAACCAGTCCACACTACAAAGGAAGCTCATCTCAGCCACTTGTATCTGTGATCTCATTCTACGCCTGTACGTCTCATGACCACAGAGTGTTGGAACGAAGACAGACCAGTAAATCCAAAGCTTTGCCTTTTGACTCAGCTCTTTCACAACGACTGACCAAAGCAACGCCCTCATTACTGAGGATGAGGCTCCAATCAGTCGATCCATCTCCCACTCGTACCATCACTCATGATGAAGACACCCAGATACCTAAACTCCTCCACATGAGGCAGATACTCTCTCCCAGACCTAGAGGGTGCCTTCCACCCTTTTAAGGTTGAGAAACATGACCTTGGATTTAGAGGACCCGACTCTCATCCMAGCCAACAGAAACACATCATCTGCATAAAGCAGAGATGAGACCCTGTGGCTCCCAACCCAGACCCCTCCTCTCCACAACTGCACCTTGAGGTCCTGTCCATAAACACTATAAAATTATCCGAAACCAAAGACAGCCCTGGAGTCAAACCAGCACTTAGAACGAGCTCCACTTTGTTATTGGTTGTTTCCAATTCCCAATAAACTGCGGATAAACCAGTTGTAAGCCTGCAACAGGTTCATAAAATGAGTTCAACTTTGTTAGTAAAAAACAATACTATTTTTATGCTTGTTTAGGAAAAAAAACTATAATACATATAAAACTACACGATTCAATAAAACATGGTAATGATCACATAAAGGAGACGGTACAAGAGCATTTAAAACTTTAAAAGCAAGCAGTAAAATATAACAATATTGTGTTTCAGCTAAAATCCAAACACACAACACCCACACTTTTTAAAGTACACAAATTCTGTGTAAAAAAACACATTTTCTTGAGTTTAACACATGTAAACAGTTTCAACCGAACGAATAGTGGGTTTTATAAAATTTCCATGTGGGCTGGAGAAACTGTGGAACAGARTTGAACAACTCATCCACCCTTCCAAAAACCACAGCCTTTTTGAAAGCAGCAGCCATATTGCATGGTTTTTGTGTGCACACAGCCGAAGGTCTGAGCTGCCGCGTGTTTGTGTGCTTTTTTAGCTCGGCCCAGTCAGACAGACCTGCAGCTATGACACCGAGCAGTGAGCAGAGACGCTGTCCTTCCACACATCAGCGGGCTAATTCGCCTGATCTTTGTAGGTCAGACCGCAGAGGAAACGCAGACAACCGCAGACTGACGGAATCTTTTCAGTTCCTTGAATAAAAAAACTGAAACATGGAACATTTTTGGCTTAGAATGACGTGAGTGTTGGTGATGAATCATGATCCAATGATCTATGAGAAAGAACTGCTATTTGACTTCACTGACAAATATTTTTATACTTTTTTTATAGATTTCCTGAAAGAGAAAATGCAAATATAAACCTAGATAAAACAATACATGCTGTTGTGCTCTTAAATACCATTTAGCTTGAATAAATGTTTCAGAACTGAACAGAAAAAGGTTAATCAGTGAACAACACAGCAGGTTTAGGCAGTCAGTACCTCCAACCTGCGAATCTAAGGTGTTAATCGTGCCATTAAAGCATTTTCTTCAACACACTCAACCTTTGTACTACTAATGTCCTCTTTCTAGATTTTATAAAACTAGAAGCACTYGGAGAGTGCAAACCTTTATAAAGTTTGAAGTCCGTGCAGTCCAATCCATCTCACTGCTTTTTACAGAAGCCCTGTGAAAGCATCACAGCTTTGCTGATCTCAGAGTGTTAAAAGAAAAAAAAATCCTGTATCTGCATCGTGATCTGGAACATCACCAAAATTTAAAGTTGTGTTCCTTGGCCCAGTACCCGCATGTGGTAAAAATGTCATGACAATCCATCTACAAATTTTTGAGTAATGTTGTCCACAGACAGAATAACAGACAGACAGACATACTCAACCGAAAACATTAGCTCGCCCTTGGCGGAGGTAATAATCAGTTGGAACCAATACTCCTCCACAACCATAAGAGAATGATCCAGAAGGTAGTTACTGAGAGCTATTTCAGATAAATGTGATTCTACCAGCTGCTGGATCAAAAGCTGGATGTAGTTCCTCATACACAACGTCTGTATTTAGTTTATGTTAAATAAATAATGACACATTAATGTACCACGAGTTGAAAATGGCTGCAACAATCCAAACCAATCAGCTGATGTTTTGACTTTGAGCAAGAGTATTTTAAAGTAAAACAAGGACTCACACATGAGCTTTACTTTTTTATAAGCCACTATCTTGTTTTTAAATGTTGAGACACGTTTTGCTCCTCAGCAGCTGTTTCCATCGTCTTCCTGCGGTTGGGTTTGTTTATCTACATTCCTACTGTGCAACCTTCCTGCAGAGCTACTAAGACCCATAGCTTATGTGCATTCAATAAAATGTCAGATGGTGATGTAGCTCCTCAGAGGTAACGTAGCTCTTTACAGAGAAGCAGGCATTAGGTGGCCTGTTAAATGATGAAGCGACGTACGCTCATATTGGAATGTACCAACTGCTTTACGCAGCGCGCGCAGGGGGAGGAAGCTCCTGATGGTAGGGCGAAGTGATTTGTGTTACATTACATGCATGAGCACACCTTCCTGGCTGGAGAGGAAACTCTGGGATTCAAAATGACAACAAACAGCAGATTTCTCTGTTTTTTTCATTAACTATGAGGAGAACAGTTGTGTCCCCCTGAATAAACACCTGATACCTACATATCTGCAGAAATAAGAGAGAAACTAAAATGTTTAGATGCTGAAAACTAACGTCCTGCATGATCAATATTAGCAGGAACTCAAAGTAARAAGGTACTTTCCTTTCCTAAAATGCAAAAGTACTTATTTTTTGTTGCAATCTGTGTAGTTTCTTCTGCACACATTAGATATCATATTTAGCTCTCTGGGAGTTAATTAACTCTGTCACCAGCCACGGCAACAAATGTCAGGGGAATTTCTCAATTTCATGCTTGTAGACAAATTTTTAAAAAATGGAAGGGAAAAAAAGTAAATCAATAAAAATGGTCACACCTTCTATTGTCTGTGTTTTGTCCCTGGATGCAGCAGTGACTTTGGTGTTTTAAATAATAGAGGAGGACTGAATTTTGTCCTGAAATTTTAATTGTGGTCTGGTCTAGGTATGTGCATTTGGGAGCAAGGATGGAGCAGTGGGCAGGCAGGAACATTAGTGCTTTCCAATTGCCTCAGGCCTCATTACGAAAGGGAAAGGAGGGAGACGAGGGGGGAGTTAAGGTACAGGCTGGAAGGTAAAAAAAAAACAGACAAGAAACAAAGAAAGCCTGGGAGGATTTCCACTTACTGTCTTCTCAAGAGAGTCGTGTCCCAGAAGCTGCACTGGCCCGCCAAAACCATTACCGTCTGCCACGGTATTGATTCGTGGTGAGGCAGACCACCCTCCGACAAAAAGTTCCGCAATCAGCTTCAATTAGGCCACATTTATGACCGCAAGGCTGGCGCCCCGCAGATGCTCACCTCTTGTGATAATTCATAAGTAATGAAATGGCTAACTGAAAGGGTTTGACCAGGAGGCACTGATTGGTTTTCACAATGACTTATTCACTCAATCAGTCTGGATAGAGTGCACCGCTTTCAATTAGGTTCAGAAAATAAAAATATTCTTGTTTGATGTTTTTTCAAAGCCATTGACCTGAAATCAACCAGAACGTATCACATTCATCTTATAACATTTAATTCATTCAAAAAATACTATTTCTTAGATGTAGCTGATATGTTAATTAAACAATTGACATAGCCTTAATGCCGTATTAACATCACCACAAATATAAGAGGACATCTTTTAAACTGCGTTGCTGCTTCCCCACAACCCCTCCCTGTTAAGTTATWAACCGCATCTCGTCTTGAGCTGGAGTGGTAAACTGAACAGTTTACAGCTCTGTWTACAGCAGATCAGAAATGACCTACATGTTTATTAAATTGTCTCCTCTGGGGCTCTCTCATCTGCAATGCAAAGTCCATTGTTGCTCTGTAAGCAGCTTATAAAAGTCCTTATGCACTTCTTGTTCCACATGGATCCACTGAGAGGACTCCTCTGACTTAATTATATGGCATCTCTACAAAAACTGGAAAAAATATACAAAAAAATAACATTAAAATCAGGTTCTTCYGACTCCTTTAGCTATTTTTAATAAAGTCAGTGATAAACTGGTGATTCTGATCTTTTACTTTGATTTCTAACTTTAATTATTTGCAGGTGGTGAATGGTCAGAGAGAAATTTACAGATAACTGGACATATTTCTGCTTTGCAGCTATTTTAAGATGTTTTACTACAGGGTTGAATATGAGCTGATTTTATTTGCATTTTCATCAGCCATCACTCCTGAGAAAACATCAAATGACAGAAGATCTCTAAACAGACGCCGGAGGTAAACAAGATAAACAAGATCAAAGAGATTTCTTTGTTGGAACCATGAAAAAGCAGCTTTTTAGCTCAAAAGATGAGCCTCTGTTTCCTTTCAACATAACAAGAGACGTGTTTGAATTATGTAACTGCTGACCAGCAGTCAGGTTCATTTGATTATTAAATAAACATAAAATGTTAAATAAATACTGGTTTGTAATTTTTGCTGAGCAGGGGTAGAGCTAGACTTTTTTGCAAGGGGTGGCACGGGGGTGGCCAAGGTGTTATCTAGGGGGGCATGTATAAAGAAAACTACCGTGGCCACCACAGCTAAAATTGAAGGAYTTTAATTCATCCATTTTAAGATTGAGCTGAATTTTTTTGTGGTGTAGCCAAGAATTATTGCTAGTCCCAATTTAAGCTAACCACTAATGCTAATTTTGCTATAATTCAGCYATTAAATACACAGTTGAATATTTATATAGTRGTAGCCAAGAATAATCTTTAACAAAATCTGAATGTAATTACAAAATCTAAGCTAGATGAAGAAGAAGATGGCCACCTAAGCTAATTTCAAATGGACCTCAGCCATTTTTTAGAAATACTAAGCTAAATTGGCACTGTACCTTCCTCGAAGACCTCAAGTCCTTTGAAATCAGTCCAAACAAGGCTAAAGTTTGTTCGCAAGAGATCAACCCCATGGAGATTTCTTGCCACATAATACTACGAATGGTGCAGGAGGAACYAAGCTAAGCTAAGATAATGCAGCTAAAATTTGGTATGATGGCAGCCGAAAACAACCCCCGTCATTTTGAAATCTCAATTTTAAGCTTTTAGAGATATTAAGCTGAAATTTAGCGCGGTGAAAGCTGAGTGATRCCTAACAGATTCTAAAATTCAAAATTTCTGCAAAGCTTAATTCAAATGGCAACAATTGAGCTATTTTTATTGATATTGAGCTGAAATTTGGTGTGGTGGAGCTGCTGCTTTATATTAATTCAGTGGTTTAGATATTTTTTTTTCTTTCTCCTTCACACACTGATAGGTTCCCTCTATACTAGAAAGTACAGCTTCATTACATATTTATTTTGTTTTAGCTCCAACTGACCATTTTTATTGCCAAATACAACCCCACCCCCCACTTATCAATCATTTTGGSGTGGCACCTGAGGTGGTCAATCAGGTGTTTGGGGTGGTGCTTGCCACCCTGGCCACCCCWCTGGCTCCGCCCCTGTTGCTGAGTAATTCTCATCTTTTTTTTGTTGTACATGGAAGTCTGGAAATATTAACGGCTACTGAAGTCTTCCTGGTACCGTCATATAGAAAATACATCGGTGAAAAGCATGACTCCATATATGAGCGAAACAATTATTCAGGGCTAATAATGCTGAGGATTTCACTCTCAAATGCTGGGAGCAATCAATGACAGAAAGGATGAGAAGCAATAATGGCCTGCCTGCATGATGAGGTTAACCCCGCTGCCCCGTCTTTGGCCATAAAATAAAAATAAGGGCCCAGAGCGCATACCTCACTCTGCCATTAGCCTCCATCATTCAGCACACAGACACATAACTCCAGCAATTCTCAGGAAACGATTGCAGCACAATTACACGAGTATTCAGACATGAACCCAGAGCCATCTCAGGGTGTCATCCAGCAAGAACACAGTCCTACTAAAGGCTTGTTTTTTATTCCACACAATCTGTTGTTTTGTGTTTCTGATTGAGAAGTATAGATCTAACAGTCTTTTTAACAGCCACACTTTTATTTACCAACACAAACAAGCTTGTGAAAACCAATAACTGATTTTCACTAAAAAAGCTTTATGTCAAGGCCTTGTTGAAACCAGGGACACACATACCACGACCTCTGGATATTGTGTTTAAATAACCRGCAAATCACTGGAACTCGTCGAAAAAGAGCTTTTAGAAACAAAACCTTCATCAGTGAATTATCTCTGAGGGAAGAATTTATCCAATTTGTGAACTTTTGCACATTTGAGACTAAACATTTTGTTGCAACAGCCTGCAGAAGAGAAGCTGACTGAACAAAACCAAACTACAGCATGCTGGGAGTTATTGCTTTAATACGAGGATTGAAAGTAATATGCAGCAATGAGGTCTGTGAAAACWAAACTAAACTTTAGACCCAAATCTTGGCAGGGTTTAGTAGAGAAATTAACGACATTCAGAGAAGTCCTTAATTATTGATAGTCGATGCAAACTTGGCCCTWGCAGGCTCCTGTATTCAGCCTTCAGTCTGCAACTAATAACACGCTCAGTGGACCTCGACCTGCACACGAAATGGCCAAAGAAAGAAACACAGTAAACGAGGATGATGGGAGATCTGTGAGCACTTGTGTATATTTCCTGTGTTCTCACATTAAATCATCATCAGGTCTGACTGAAGCATTTGAAACCCAAACACACCCGACCCTTTGAGAACTGGTCCACATAGCCTCATCTGTAAAATCAGGCACTGATCCACATTACTGCTTTGAACTGACCAGACTCATAAAGCTCCGAAACTTTGCTGTTTCTAATTTCTGCAGCTCCATTTATTTTCCCTCTCTCTTGTTTTAAAGAGCACAATTAGAGGCAGATATTAAAGTGGAGAACAAATAACCCTTAAGATAATGTGCAGCCAAGTTTATCCAAGCGGATTTTTCTACCCCTGGCCTCAGCAGGGACTACAAGCAGAGCCCTTTTATGTTACATGACCTTGAATTATGAATAACTGGCAGCTGAGAACAGTGAGGTCGGAGCAGGTTAATTTCCTCACTCACGTCACCTGCTCCCCTCTCAAGTCACACCAAATATCTGTTGTAAAAACAGATCTGTATTCATGTCTCCAGTTCTGCTTCTGCAGCTCACATACTAATGAGCTGGGACAGACAGATTACAGCAACACTACAGAGGGTGTCTCCATCATTTCCTTCCAAGACTGCAGCTTGTTGCTGCTGTTATGATSCGATTCAAAGATGCTAATTATTGGCAGCCAAGACTGAAGAATGCTGGAACGCTTCTTAGAGCATTTGTGTTTGTTTCTTTAAGAGTAACTACAGAAAATCTTAGGTTTGGTTGACTRAGCTATTTGCAAAAATTGCATTTTGTCAAAAATATAATGAATAACAATACCTTATCTGTGGGTTGTTTTATTTAAATACCTGAAATACCGTCTTGAATCACTTTTTCAGGCACTTTTTTGAGCAGTACAAACAATAAAAATGATTTTGAGCAGAAACATTTTTGAGGTTTTCCCTGTGAGCTAGCAAACTTTTTTTCTTTCAAGCTGTGAAATCACAATATCCAARTATATTATTTGATGTTTCCTCTTTAAAATGACAGCAAAAATGCCTCCGACCAAATATTAATGTATTGTCACACAACAAATTAAGCCATATCTCTGCAACCGCTCATCATATCAGGGCGACATTAGGACGATCCAGGTATCAAAATGTAGCATAAAGTGTCTTAAAGGTGCCCCAGGGTAGCTGTGGCTACAGTGTAGCTTACGACCATCAGTGTGTGAATGTGTGCAGAGTTGTAAAGTAACCAAGTACAAATACTTTTTTACTGTACTTAAATAGAAATTTTGGTTATTTGTGCTTTACTTGAGTAATTATTTTTCAGCCTACCTTTTACGTCAACTCCTTACATTTTTACACAGTTATGTGTACTTTCTACTCCTTACATTTTTACACAGTTATGTGTACTTTCTACTCCTTACATTTTTAAAAAAGGTAAGAAGTAGAAAGTGATTTATCCTATTTAATTTCAGCTTGTTATTGTTAAAAAAATATACTACTGTGAAAAATTGTGGCTCCTGGATTGAATTTAATTGTAGCTGGATGAGAAGTATAAATATATGCCATTCTGACACTGTATTTAGTTTGTACATAATTCATCAAAGCTGCATACCTTTACAAAAAATATGTTTTGAAGATGTCACCTCGCCAATAAATTTATTTTGGAAAATCTAACCWTTCATTTTTACTCAGTACTTTTACTTTTATTATTTAAGTACATTTTATGTCAAAAATTTACTTTTGATGAGTACAAAATAAAGCAGATACTTTAAGACTTTTACTCAAGTAATATTCTTAGAGAAGACTTTAACTTTTACCAGTCATTTTCTGGTAAGATACTTGTACTTTTACTCAAGAATCACTTTCAGTTATTTTATACAACACTGAATGTGTGTGTGTGCAAGTATGATGCATGAAATTCTCGGACCTCCTCTGTGCTTTGCACCGGAGCGGACCGGACCGGAAGCTGTATAAACTGGGGTGAAAATGAACGGCGGGGAGCTGCCCAGCGGACCGGCACCACATGCAGTGTAAATTAAGGGTCAGAGGTCACCACCAGATGTCCTTTCTGATGCAACTTGTTCAATCCAACCAACCACACAAAACAATAAAGCCAGACATTTTAGCCACTGATCTAAACTGCGACCCTAGATGCTAACGGCTGCAGAGGCCTTGCTCTTGCACCAGCAGCACTGTGTGGATTTCACAGCCAAAGACGTATCAGTTTACTAAACTCTCAACTTCACCAGAGAAAGCAATCGCTCTCAGTGGTCCCTGAAGCGCCGAGCTCTTGCCGAGTAAGGATTTCACGGCTCTTTGATTACTCTGGAAAATATCTCAGCAAAATCAATAGCGTGAATGCCTGGCTGGTGGCTGGACCCCCGTATCAATTACCATAACAGCAGTCTCCAGGTAAAATCTGATGCTCGCTGTGGGCTCTGATACAGTCTGCAGGCAGGTTTCAATTTCCTGTCTTTTTATCAAAGTCTGCGGGGGTGATATTCATGCCCCTGTCCCTACAGCCTAACTACCAGCACATGCACAAACAAGCTGAAAAAAAACTACTGACATGCATATTAATTGTGTTTATCTTCTACTTTGTAGTGGAAACAGTTTGAGCCGTCATCTCGGGAAGAACTCTTCAAAGGGAGAATTACTGCAAGGATGCATTTTTGGGGTTGATTCTGCAAACAGACTTAAAAATCTGAAGCAGAAACATGAGCCGTTGACAAAAAGCATCAGAAAAATGGATGGGCATGAGGAAACTGGAAGGCTGAACTCTCTGATGCAACAGAAACAGGAGATGAGCAAACGTCCAAGACCCTGGCTCCAACAACAACAACATATCAAATTAAAAGTTTGCACTTCTCAAAGGACTTTCCTCTTAACTTTCTTATTTTTTTTCAAAAAGTTCATTTTTAAAGATCAAATAAGGTCTTCAGTATACTCACATCTAATAAAACTATTTTATTCTGTCTTTGTTTTGAGATGTTTATTTTCTTCCTAATGTGGAGTTCTGGTTGTAATAAATCCTGAAGCTGGCTGTAAAACAGTTCTGTTCATACAAAGCCTGCAAACATAAAGCAGGTGATCCTGTTAGCAAAATATCTCATCAACCAGTGAACAAATGTTATTGAACTGGACTCAAKTTGCCTGCAAAAATTAATTACTCTTTCTTACATGCCTGAAAAGACTGTGAAAAATGATCTAAACATTTATTTGTCACCATATATTTTATATAAAACAGTGAGAAATTATATTTGACTTCAGTTGGACCATATTAAATAAAAATCAAGTAGAAAAAACACAGTTTATAACAAACTTTGGTATTTGCTCTAACTTGCTTTAAAAAAGCCACATTTTTCTCTAACAGATTTGCAACGACATCATTTTGTACAGTTTGTKTACTTTCTGATTCAACTGCTTGACGTGTGAACGGTGTTTGGCGAATGTAAAAAACATTTCTGTGAGCTTTTAGCTCAAATTCTGATGTTTCTATTGATACCAAACGTGTCCAGGTCCAGCTGACAGATCTTAAGTTAACAGAAGCTAAAAGAAATAGAAAACAGGAAATTGCTGTTTTGCCCCGGGTACTTCGTTTTTACATACTGTTCTAGAACTTGGTGTGGTAGTAGCTGACAGTAACCCTTATGAGTGCAAACTGATATAATGGATCTTTGTTTAAAAGTGTAGCAAGGCAGTCGTATCAAACTGTACAGTGAAGGTGAAACGAGCAGGAAGTGAAAATAATTTGCTTACAGAATAGAAAATGTTTTCAAAGCACAACATGTGCAAACATAAAATATGTGTAAAAGTACTGAGAAAGGGTCCACCAGAGCAAGAATTAACTGATCTGGACAGGTTTTACAAAGATAAAATGTTCAGAAGTAGAAAATAATCATGTCTATTTTTAGTAAGAGGAGGTCTCTGTGTGAAATTGTGACCTCGTGGAGTTTCCTCTCAATGTTCATCTAATTACTCTCTGGGTTTATTCTGACAAGTGTCAGCTGCCTGTTGTTAAAGATCTAAATATATCCTGGTTCTCCTGATTCCTCGCAGCAGCCTGACCTACAAACCTGTTTCATGTGAAAACTTTTTTTTACTGTAAATCCCACGGAGGCTGCATGAGTGAAGCAAGCCTTTCTGCTTCATTTCAGTGATTCATCCTCACCGCTGTAAAGAATTGTCAAGGTGATGGCACTTGGTCTCACACAATCACACTGAGCTGGTCTCACTCCCAACCTGCCTTCACAGCAACAACATCCTTAGTGAAGGATGAAGGTCAGGGACGTGTGCATCCTCTGGTGGCCAGGCTCACACAGTGTTACCTCACAGTTCATCAGCATAGATTCAGCCTTGCTTTGAYTCTTTGTATCTGGATGTTCATTTSTGTGTTTTTCTTTTYGTTCAGTAAATGYTCTGAATCAGTGAATAAATAAGGATGGGTGCGGTAATGTTCCCGGATTAAAATCACTTCACATCTGATTAGATTAGTCCACTGGTCCTCAATCTAACCTGCATGTTTTAGATGTTTCCTTTCTGCAGGACATGAGCTGAATGAATGAGTGATTAACAGGTTTCAGTGGAAGTGCAGAAAAATAAACTGAAACGTGCAGGACGGAGACCCTCCAGAACTAGGACTGGAGACCACTTGAGTCAAACAGGACCACTTTTTGCACTGCTGTCCTGATTAACTGCAGCTTTAAACTGCGACAAAAGACTCTGATAACTTTGGCAGAGAACGACTCTTTAAATCCTTCTTTTTCACATTTAAATTTTAGATATAACTCTGGACAACAAACTTGGAAGCCTAACAAAGAATGTATAAGAAACAAAATTCCAAAGGAAAATTATTTAAAATAAGATTTAATAAACATAAAAAGCATGTATGTATGTTATATAACACTCCTTGATTATGTCTTATTTGTCAAATTACTCAGAAATATGAGGAAATACAATTAAAACAACTAGTGACATATTAGTTAAATTACAATAAAAAGTTTAATGTAGACTGTAAATATTTTGTTTGTAAAATAGTGTTTTATTTAGTTTCCTTTTTCTCTAAGGTTGCACATTCACCAAAATTAATCTAATCTAAAAAAAGAAATAAATCCTTTATTTGGGGTCCATTGAAAGTGGAATGTAACGCTTCCGTCTGAATTTCTCCTTACTGTAACTCCACAAGCCCCGCCCCTTTTCTGGGGTGTGTCTCAGATCAACTCATTGTGAGGCTGTCTCTTTAAATTCAAACAAGGTGCTTCACACTCYGCCCCCTCCAGTTTTCAGACTGATCCATTCCAGTTTGATAGAGGGTTTAATGACTATATAGCTGCGCAGAAACTTTTTTATTTACAAAAGAAATAAAAGATGTCAAAAAGGGAAGACTTACATGTTGGAGCCAGAGTCTGACCCAGAACCAGAGTCTGACCCAGAGCCAGAGTCTGACCCAGAACCAGAGTCTGACCCAGAACCAGAGTCTGACCCAGAAGCAGAGGAGAACGTCCAGACCTTATTTTTGTTTTGTCGCAAATAATTTGACTTACTCCTCGAAGTACATGCTTGATATGTCTCATTTAATCTGATAAAAGCTAAAAAATAAATAAAAAGAAATAAAATGTATTTTTTCTGTTGTAGGAATTAAAATATGGAATGATGCAAGTATGGCCTTACGAGAATATAGTTCATTTTGGGTTTTCAAAAAAATTCAAAAATATATATTTATTTGAGGGTTACAGGTGAAAATAACTTTAAATTGTTATTGTATTTGTTTTGTTGAGGATTGTTTTCATTATTTGTGTGTTTTTAATAGCAGTGATTATGAGGGGTAGTTTAGTTTAATTGGATGTGTAGGACAGGTATAAATAAAAGCCTTGTGCTTCTGCCTGCACCTTTTCAGTCAAACTGTTCACATTTTTGTACTGTTTTGATTTGTTGCTGAACAATTTTGATGACTGAATAAACAATAATCAATCAATAAAAAACTAATAAATCAGACAAGTTAAAAAATGGCTGCAGTGTGTTAATACTGACAACACCTGCTGATCTACCTGTTGGAAACATCTAATTTCCTCCTGCTACATGTGTGCAGCTGTAAAACCAAGCATGTCATGTTCCTCTTCAGATGGCTGAGATGTTGACTAACTGTGATCTGGGGTTTTACTCATTATGCAAACTTTTTCTTTTTTCCTCCTAACTTTGATCTGACAAAGAGATAAATTATAGTCATGGACACATTTAGTTGCATAGCAACCTGTAATTATCCGTGCATGGAGAGAAGACCACCACATCCTGCAGCATTACCTCCCAACTACACCTGAGCGCCTCCTCCTCCACAAAGAGGTGGACCTGACAAACATCAATGAGTCCTATCAAGAACAAACAGGGACGCAGCGGCGTAGGACCGACAGCACATTTTAGCTGCCAAATCCTTTCACATCTCATCCAAAAAAAAACTTAAAAGTGCATTTCTTCAAAAGAACAGAGTGGTTAGATCAAAAGAAGGAGGTCTGAGGGGGAGACTGGCTGCAGTCAGGAGGGAATCAAATTAAGCATCCTGAGGGGAGGTGTGAGACTGAGATGGAACCACTCCACATCACTTCAACGACACTAAATCAACGTTTCTAGCAGCTGATGCCACAAAGATGGGCAATAATGTACCGTCTTTTATTTTCTATTAGCAAAATACAGTATATCATGCATCTTAYTGAGTTTGAGGAAATATCAGTTATCTTTACTGATTAGTTTGAGTTTAATGCACTGTATGTCTCCGAGTGCCCGCCTCTTAAATATTTGAATTTTTCAATTTTTTTAATTCAAAGAACGTATTTATTTCATTACAAATATCTATATACAATAAAACAAAGAAAATGCACAAATCAAAAATCTAAATAAAATGAAAGGTAGCAGAAGAATAAATCTTATGTCTGCTCCTTTTAACCCCAGAATATAGTCTAACAAAAAATAATTTACAAAACAATACTCGATAAAAATAAAAACATCAGCTCAGACAACAATTCATATAGCTTCACATTTTACTTTTCTATATACATTTAACAAACAAGCTTTTATCTGTCTGAAATATATACATA
>NW_013952423.1:2186085-2189993 GCF_001266775.1 Austrofundulus limnaeus
CCTCCGGCTTCCAGACCGGTCCACTCCAGTTTGAGAGAAGGCTTTACGTTTTCTAGCTTGCCGAAATGTTTTATTTAAAATTTAATTGAAAGATGTCTTACTCTGAACCAGAACCAGAGGAGAATGAAGATGTGGAAATTGTAGTTGGTAAATCCAGACCTTATATGGTAATTCTGCTGCAGATAATCTAACGTAATAGTTCAGAAAACATCATAGAAAATAGAGAAAACTGAATTGTCTGAAAAATGTGAGCCAAACAGAATATWAAGATATCTTTGCAGCAGCAGGAGAGACTAAATTAGTCCACAAAAAATGTTTTAACAGCTAAAAAAAATAAATTTTGCAGACATGAACATTTGTTTTTAAAGTTTTGGTTCATGTTGTGGCTCAAAACCTGCTGGTTGTGAGACAAATCTATCAGACTAAAATAAGATGCGTCATATTGACATACAGAGCAGGATTTATGAGCTCCAGTACATTAGGGAATGGCCCTAAACTATTTTTCCAATTATGAACCTCCAACTAAAGTAATGCAGCAGGAAGATTAATTTAACATCGGATGTCTGCAGTAAACTGCGTCCATTAACTGCTTATCTGAGGGAGGGCGGAAAAACAATTCAAATAATAAATATCCCGGCTTGTTTTCTCATCATAAACAACAACTGAACTGACCTACAGCTGATCACTGACAGCTTTATACTTTGAGAAGTGTAAAAATAATTACATTATCTAAAAATCTGAGGCGTTTAAAAGGGAAGTGTTAAGTTGTGTTGTCACCACCTGGACACCAACGTATCAGTGATTACAACTTTTAGTTTCTACGCTTCTGTTTATTTCTTTAGGCCGAGCTGATGTGCGGTTCAAAGCGCCGCATGCTGTGAATCTATTTCAGTGTTTTAACTGGGTGTAATGAGGCACGTTTGATAGCTGGCATACACACAGTAATGGATCAGACTTTCTGAGGCAGATACGGATCTCTCAAAAACGCTCGAATCACCGGCGACTAATGATCCCACAGATCAAAGTCGGCATGATCAGTGGAAAGTTCGGGACAATGATAATTATCAGTGTTTGATTTTTTTTTTACCAACGACAACGCAGCTCTGCTCATTTGTGTGCTTCATTGTGGTCGCTGATTAATTTCCTCGGAAAATAAAGTATGTACTCGATGCGAGGACAATCAGTCTCCGGAGGGAAAATGGAGGATGAGAAAGCTTTAAAGAGTGACTTGAAGCTACGTCGGTTTTTATTTAATTTATTCAAGTAAACTCAGAAAAAGAGTTTTTGCACTTTGTGTAACAGTGCGCTAAAAAAAGTTTAGGTTAAACAAAAATAATGTGCTCTGGTTGAAGCTTTAATCAATAAAGAAGTACCTAAACTCATGGAATATATTTAGCTTAATGGGTTCAATCAGCAGATTCATTAGCTCATGCTGTGCATCAGTCAAGTGATACAACAGTGCTCATTAATGAAACCATAAATCTGATTGTACAAACCACTTGGATCTAACCAGACACTTTGTTCACTCACAGCGAGAACAAGCCTTCCAATTATTTTTGAGCTGTAGGGATGAATGATCTTAGACGTTTTCACCCACACTTCAAACACAATGTAGAAGAGAAACCATCCCAAGATGTGCTCAAGTAAACATTTTATTGTCTAAACAATTAATGTATCGTCTAGTCTGGCTTTAATCTAATTTATTACCTTAAGAATTATTTTTCTTACCAATTACAACTCCACAAGCCCCTCGTTCACCCCTGTTCTGAGGTGTGTCTCATCAACTCATTTTGGTGCTGTCTCTTTAAATGCTACTGAGGCACTTCAAACCCCACCCACCTCCACCCCGTTCCACAACAAATACTGACATTATTGTYGAAAAACATATTAGGGTTTATAACACTCATAGGCCCAAACTGATTTTTTTTAGGCAAAATCAGCTTTTTAAAGCTTGAAATCATGTTATATCATCCTCTCCTTTAAAAATATACCCAGATTGTTTGATAGTGATGCTTTGTTGATTATAAAAAAATGTTTCTTGTTTTTTTTAAATGAATAAATGAATAAAACTAAATTTAAAGCTTTGACTCATTCATGCATGTTTGAGAAATCCTTGAATCTCCTGTGGTAGCCATGTGGAACTGCCTAAACACTTGYTAGTACAAAGCCCCATCTATTTACGCAAAGCTCTGCCTATTTGTACAAAGCCCCTCCCTGGAGCTCAGTCTGCAGCCCCACAGAGCACCCCTCCCCCGAAGCATTGTTGTAAAAACATGCTGAAGTGGGAGTGTCAGAAAAGGTAGGAAGTTTTGTGTAATGGACTAATTATCTATCTGTTCACTTGTTCAATGTTAATCTGTTTATCCAGACATCAGGACTCCGCAACGGACTGACCTCTCTTGTTTGATAAGACACTCTTTGAGCTGGRAGCCCTGTGATAGGCTGGAGAGTACATTGGGCTATCTGTGATTGGTCATGCGACGGCATTCTTAAAGACACAGAGGCTAATTTCAAGGCATTTTGATCAAAATCTAATTTATTTTATAACAATTGAAGGTAACATATTTACTTGATTGTGATGTAGAATTAAACTGTATCTGGAAAACAAAATACCCCATCACCAGGAGACGAAATTCACTTTTTTTTGCCCTCCTGCAGACTTAAGTACACGATAAACTGTGTTTAAGAGCTAAAAAAATGGATTTGCATTATATATCCCCTTTAAGGACAAAATAAACATTTAAAATCTAGGGTTAAAGGCAGCAGGAACTGAGAGTCATCCTTGGTTTATAACAACTATCTCATTAAGTCCGATAAAATTAACTGCGATTACCGAGATGTGTTTGCCGAAAGGAGGCTGCGGGGATCCTCAGCTGTCCTTCAGAAAAGAACTAGTTTAATGGTTTAGCCGTGCCACCACTCCCCAGAACTTAATGAAAAGGGACTGCTCACGATGATTTTGCTCATTAGTCTATCCACACAGGGGATTCTGCAGCTCTGCTCCTCCAGATTTCTTCTATCGAGCTTTAATGAGGTCCACATGGGAGTTGTTCCCTGCTCTCAGTTAGGCTCTGAGGTCAACAGTTGTCATTTCCACTCACTGAGGGCACTGGAACGCTCTTACAGAGCATGGCAGCGATTCAGCGCTGCGCCAATTGACAAAAGAATTACACTCTTCGCTATAATGCTATCACCTCCCCTGCAGCCAGTTATCTCTGCTCTCCTCTGATCTTGGATAGAGGGTTTCGTTTGAAAAATATCAACGCTCCAATAAATGGCACTGACTTAGAGAAGTGAGTAGGTGGGAGGGTTATGTTGACAGATAGACAAGCTTTTAAAAACTAGTCTTAAAGTCTTAAGCGTGTGTTGTGTTACACAGCTGCGACTGATATAAATGCAGGGAAGAGCTTTGCACCATCTGCTTAGCCTCGCGCAGGCAAATAAACAAACGCGTTTTCAAGCACTTGATGAAAAGTAATAAAGATCCACTTAATTTTCAGCTCGCTCTGCAGCACTCGCCTGATTGTGTTTGTACATTTCCATRTGACAATTCCTTAAGTAATGATATCAAAAGATAAAAAGCTGCCAACATAAACACTCAAAACGCTCCTCAAAACTCAAAACTGACTGGCATTCAACAAATGTGTGATGAAGAGTACTGAAATGATTCACTGAGCTCTCCTCTTCATTTCACTTTCAGCTCTTTATGTGATACAAATATATATGCTAGATGTTTGTGAGAACAAGATTTTTGCAGCTTGGATGCTCCTCCATGACTCATTAACAGTTTCCTTTCCTTCCTTTGGAAACTCCACCCACCAGTTTGGAATAGGCATTGGTGGGCACCAGTCCGCTAAAGCGCAAATCCGCTAATTGCAGACCTAAATATTTTGTTTGCGCTTTAGCGG
>NW_013952423.1:2190591-2209299 GCF_001266775.1 Austrofundulus limnaeus
CTTCATAAGGACCAAAGTGGCGTACGAGGACGGCTTGGTGGCGAAAAAAAGGCTGGAACTGACTGAATGGTGATGCACGGACTGGGACGAGAATGACAGCTTTCTTCTGGAAGGAGACGACTCTGAGAGAGGACGTTAAATGGTGGACAAGAAGGTCTACCGGGAGCATGATGGTGGACAGGACAGTGACCAGTCAGAGACCTTGGTGTGGAGGCAGACCTGGTACTGGACCACACACTTGAAATGGTCCAGGTGGTGAGACAGAYGCTCTGTGYATCCAGTGTATGGAGCACCGAGGGCGACACCAAYTCACAGTTTTTTTTACTCCTAGACACTTTAATAAATGGCCTTCTAAAGGTTTAAACTGGCATCCTGTGTCGTGTTTCCAATTATGTTATAGCTCTCGAGCCGGGTCGTAACATAATTCATAAGCAGATTTGTGCTTTCTAAACTTAAAATGCAGTACTGCTAATAGCTAATTATCTACCAGTCATCATTATCTTGAACAGCAGAAGGTATGGCTGTCAATGAATCACAACACACATGATCTATCCAACAGTACCCCTCCCAGATAAACACACTTATTGGAAACGTATACATCCTCGCTGACTGTTGCTTTCGGCCACGGTTCTCATTTCCCACAATGCTTTGTGTCTGCTTACGTAGCAGGAGGGCAGTGTTTAGATCTCCCTTTCCCAGTAAAAACAGTAAACATTTGTAATCCATACTAAAATTTTGTATGTATTGATTTATTTTGCAATCGGAGCTACTTTTAAAAAAATATAATAAAGTTTAAATGCTGGAGCTCAATACTTGACGYAATTGGTTAAAGCAATCGGCCAACGGGGTTATAAAAACAGCTAATGGTCAACTGGAGCAACTACATGAAAAACTTTAACATCCAAGCTCTTATTTTGAAGTGAAGATAGTTTCCTGTACTCTGTGCTTTCGTTTCCCGTCACAAATCAAATCCGTCATGTACCCAGAATGCATCACTTCAGTTTTCCAATAAACAGTTTTAAAATTACTTTGATGCTTCCTTATTGAAAAATCAACAACAAACAAAAGAAAAAGACAAAGAAGCAGCCGAACTAGCAAKCCTCAACAACTTTTTAATTTTTACACCAGGAGCTAAAGGTCTGTTTCGGGAAATCACATCCCCAGCAATCGGCAGCTGTAGGATTAAACTGTACAACAGTCCATACACTGCTAGTTGGCTGTGTTGTGCATATACTGTACATGAATTATTGCTAGCTAGTAAGTGTCAAATTGAACTTGCGCTTTAAAATTAGCATCTGGTAGTTTTTTTCTATGGCATGAGAATTTTTGAAGTTGCGGACCTAAATATTTTCATAARAAATTGTGGAGATAATTTTTGGATTAGCGCTGCCCACCACTGGGAATAGGTCATGTAAGTGTAAGAATACTTCTACTTAATTTACCAACAAGCARTCAGTAAAGCTGAAGCTTTAACCTTTTACTAAGGAGATGCGGAGAAAGGCCATGTTTCTAACGACCAGCCAAATGACAGCCTGTAAACCTACGACAGGATTTTATTTATTTATTTATTGCCACCTTTTTTCTGCACTCATTTTAAAGCTAATTAATGCATCGTCCCAACACCCGGTGTTTGCTGGAACTTCCTGTGGTACGGAGCAGATGGTGTGGGTCAAGCCGTCTTGCGGAGCTGCCAAGCCTATAGGAGTTTTATTACTCTGAGGTTCCATTTGATAGATTTAGTGTCCCATGATAAATGACTGAAGGTGTAGACGTTTACCTTTCAAAAAGGCTGCAACACCTGGGTTTAAAAGCCTCGTCTCCCTCTGTAAAAATGGATTAAATTATTACTTTCCTTCCTCTTGACCTGAAAACAACCTCAGTGACGTGGTTGTCAAACTGKGATACTCCAGGATGCTTCTTGTGGTGTTCAGAAGAAACTTGACTTGACAGATATGAAACGTTTTGGTGCTTCACATGTGGAAAATTACACAATTTAACCCCTAAAAACATATTATAACACACTAAACATGTTGTGCATGTAATAAAAAAATAAGTTGTGGTTAGACAAGGCCACACTGTGCAAAAGAAACAGAATGTTCTGAAAACCTGCTTATCTGTGAAAACGTCCATCTGTCTGACAGTGTGGTTTTATTTCACCGCCTGAGAGAAGTCTAAGTATTTGTTGTTGCAGAAAGAAGCAAATTACAAGATGGTCCACATCATGCTGAATTGAATAAAAATAAATCTCTGTTGTAAACATTATAGTATTTTTTAATTAATGGTGACGTAAAATACCCACAGCAGAGTTTTCCACATGTGAAAAACACGGTAAATGTATGTACCTAGCCTCTTCATATTCTAAAGTACAAATAGAAACCAATGTACCAAAACCTCAGATTTATAGCCTAAAGATGMAGTTGTTGTCCATCCATCCATCCATCCATCCATCATCTTCCACTTATCTCAGGTCGGGTTGTGGAGCCAGCTCCTCTGGGGGAATCCCAAGGTGTTCCCAGGCCAGCTAAGACACATAGTCCCTCCAGCGTGTCCTGGGTCTTCTTCTGGGTCTCCTCCTAGTGGGACATGTCCAGAACACCTCACCAGGGAGGCGTCCAGGAGGCATACTTACCAGATGAACCACCTCAACTGGCTCCTTTCGACGTGGAGGAGCAGTGGCTCTACTCTGAGTCCTTCCTGGATGACTGAGCTTCTCACCCTATCTCTAAGGGAGAGCCCAGACATCCTGCAGAGGAAACTCATTTCGGCCGCTTGTATCTGTGATCTTGTTCTTTCAGTCACTACTCAAAGCTCGTGACCATAGATGAGGGTAGGAATGTAGATCGACAGCAAATTGAGAGCTTCACCTTTGGGTCAGCTCTCGCTTCACCACAACAGACCGGTACAGCGCCYGCATCACTGCAGACGCAGCACCAATCCACCTGTTGATCTCCCGCTCCATTCTTCCTTGATTCCTGAACAAGACCCTAAACTCCACTTAGGGCAGGACCTCTTCCCCGACACGGAGAAGACACTCTACCCTTATCCGGATAAAGACCATGGTCTTGGATTTGAAGGCACTGATCCTCATCCCGGCCGCTTCACACTTGGCTGCAAACTGCTCCAGTGAGAGCTGGAGATCAGGATCTGWTGAGTCCAATAGGACCACATCATCAACAAAAAGCAGAAATGCAATCAGAAGAACAGAAAAACGAATCCCCTCAACACCTTGGCTGCACCTGTTCAGTCCACAAAGGTTATCAACAGAACCAGTGACAAAGGGCAACCTTACATTTTTACTTTATTTTAAAAATATAAAAACTGCTGCAAACAATGTAAATGGTTGCAAAGCTTTTAAGTAAATTCAAGAGTTTAAAGTCTCAAAATTAAACCTCTTGAACCTAGCATTATCATGTGTTTGTTGTTTTTCTTGTCATCAGTGGTTAAAGTTAAAAATAAAGAGGGTATGTCAGGGAGAAGAACAAGTATATGCCATTCAAGACAAACAAACCCAGGGCTGATGGCTGACAGTATTTATGCTATTAGTGCTGCAAAATGACGCGCAGCAGAACTGTGCT
Organism: Austrofundulus limnaeus; assembly: GCF_001266775.1. Classification (NCBI taxonomy): domain Eukaryota; kingdom Metazoa; phylum Chordata; class Actinopteri; order Cyprinodontiformes; family Rivulidae; genus Austrofundulus; species Austrofundulus limnaeus. The sequence goes on from NW_013952423.1 coordinate 2,194,167, forward strand.
CAGCCACTTATTGTTCCTCGCTCAGTCACCAGAGATAAATGCTGTCATTTCATTTTGCCTGCACTTGGCAMTACGTGCATATGGAAGCTGCAACAACCAGCAAACAAGTAGAGCTTGGGGTGGCGGTGCAAACAAACAGATTTTCATCCATCACATTGGTTTATGCCTTTTTCCCTGCAATTTCCAAAATGCTTCAAGGTTGGCAAAAAAAACAACTTATAACAGCCTTATCCTCAAGGTAGACAAAGAAGAAACCTTCCACTCAAAATTCTCCCGCGATGATTCAACATCAGTCAAAGGAAACTTAATTTGCTCCTAAACCATGTAAACAAACCACATAAATCAATGTAGAAAAACAAATGTGCATCATCTGGAATATTTCTTCTGCAGCTGAGATTCCAGCTCACTGTTACAGAGACTGTTTTACAATTCTTTAGTTTGTGTTTTAAAGAGAATTTTAGAACAGTAGAATATTTGAACCTGGACTCTGCATCCAGTTTTGCCTGAATGCGTCAGCCATGTAGATATTTTTACAAACAGATGCATCACTTGATCATTTGAACTGACTGCAGTTCAAGAAAACAGAAACAAAAAACCCAGAGGCATCTGTGTGAGGCCCTCTGAAAACCCTCAAACCCTGATCAGATCTACTGTGGTCCAGGGGCCCCTGGTTGAAAACCCCTGATTTATACAACAGTTTCCATCAAGAACTTTTAAAGTGTCTTTAAAAGGGAYAACAAAATAAGAACATGTAGGAACCCAATCTACTGCTGACTGGTGCTTTTTGGATAAAAACTGCACGAAAGGCAGAAACACTGCGAATCAGACATTGTATAAAATGCTACAACTGCAAAAGTTTTTTTAAGGGTTCTAAACAGATCACTTGCTCCATGTTTGCTGGGCTCATGCTTACATTTCAACAGACCCAGGGACTCCCATATCTCTCCAACATGAGTGTTTTGGGTGTTATTGTGTTGGGTTGYATGAGGCTGCAGTAAACTACAGCATCAGAATTAAATTATGTTGTAGCACAAAGCAACAGAAAGATCCGGTCTCATCTGTTTAGTGGCTCGGTCCTTTCTGCCCCTCTGAGCARACTGACACCCCGGCTGCCACGTCGSCTTTAATTAGCTGCCCCTAAACGTGGATTCCACTCCAAACTCTGATTATTACAGATCCGTAATGCCGACTGCTGAGCTGTTTCTCCTCAGTGCCTGAGGGGGTGGGTTAGRATGAACAGGTAAGTCAATGTTGCAGAAAGAAAGTGATTTATTCTAAAACAGTATTATTGTGGCCCTCAAAGGGCCAGTTGTTTAACTTCTATGGTTACTGTTTAACTTTGGCTAAACTGAAACTGTCACGTTCCTCATCTCACTATGACTGAGCCTCGCTAACAAACAATAACTTAGCTCTACCTGGTATTTCCTGCAAAGAAAATGCTTCTTTACACATCCTCTTATAAACACTGAAAATTACTACGTGTATAACTGACTAAATGTAAAAAAAATAAAACAGAAATACTATTAATTTAAATTTAAGTAAGAGTTTTGCTCACTGTTGAGTTGTGGTAAGTCTTGAATTTTGAACTCATAATTTGCAACAGGGAATTCCCATTTATAATCACATGCGTCAATGCTGGCTTTAAAGCAGCTTATCATGACCCCCGCACCCGAAGCGTAAGCGGGGGTCATATTGTTTTAGTACTGATTATTTAATTATTTATTTATTTGATTGTTTTTTGTTTTATTTTTCAGTGATTTTTGGTCAACCGTAGCACAAAAACGGCAGCACCAATCAACATGAAATGTGGCAGAACTGTAGATGAGTCTGACCTACACTGCACCAGCCAACGGTTTTACGACAGACCCCATATTTGAGGGGGGGGGGCTCCTTTCAAAGAGGGGGTGTCTGGACATGCAAAAACGCTTATAACTCAGAAACTATTAAACATAGGAGCTTCAGATTTTCTTTGTTTGTTTAGCTCTGATGAAGCTCTATCTACCAGGCCCACCAATCAGTGCCCCCACCTCCACAGACCCCCAATTTATCTGAAAAAGGAGTATCTGGACTTACAAAAATGGTTATTGCTCAAAAACTATTAAACATAGGAGCTTCAGATTTTCTTTGTTTGTTTAGCTCTGATGAAGCTCTATCTATCAGGCTCTCCAATCAGTCCCCCCGACCCCCAATTTATCTGAAAAAGGAGTATCTGGACTTACAAAAATGGTTATTGCTCAAAAACTATTAAACATAGGAGCTTCAGATTTTCTTTGTTTGTTTAGCTCTGATGAAGCTCTATCTATCAGGCTCTCCAATCAGTCCCCCCTGACCCCCAATTTATCTGAAAAAGGGATATCTGGACTTACAAAAATGGTTATTGCTCAAAAACTATTAAACATAGGAGCTTCAGATTTTCTTTGTTTGTTTAGCTCTGATGAAGCTCTATCTATCAGGCTCTCCAATCAGTCCCCCCTGACCCCCAATTTATCTGAAAAAGGGATATCTGGACTTACAAAAATGGTTATTGCTCAAAAACTATTAAACATAGGAGCTTCAGATTTTCTTTGTTTGTTTAGCTCTGATGAAGCTCCATCCATCCGGCCCACCAATCAGTGCCACCACCACCCCCACCACCCCCGGACCCCCAATAAACCTGAAAAAGTGGTATCTGGACATACAAAAATGGTTATTGCTCACAAACTATTAGACATAGGAGCTTCAGATTTTCTTTGTTTGTTTAGCTCTGATGAGGAGCTATCCATAAGGTCAACCAATGCCCCCCCACACCCAATAAAAAGACCCCCACCCAAACCACTACAATTTTAGGATGCACCTAGTAGCATAACATTTATTAGTAATAAAGACTTCTGAGTTCCAGTGCATTTGTGCGTGCGGGGGTCATTATGTTACCACTATGTGGTGTCTAGTTTTGAGACATTAATACAGGGCTGTTCAACTAAATTACTCAGGGGACCACAGTTACTCAAAGCCAACAGCTCAGGGGCCAGACAAATATTATCATCATTCATTTTTAATTAAGTAAAAWATATATATTTTGTTGTTCTTTCAGGATGGGGGCTTTGGCGTGCCGTACAGAAGTCACCTGCGGTTCTTGAATAAGACACGTGTTCTAAAAGTTATCGGGCATTTCTTCAGGTGCTGTGACTCCAAGACTAAAGTTTAGAAGTCAGGTCTTTAATAGTGATGCAAATTTACAAACTACAGTAGCTTTAGTTTCAATGACTGGTTGGAGGTGAACAAACAAGCCTGTTTAGAGTCACCAGAAGGTGGAAGTAAAGGCTTCTGCTTGTATTTGAACACAACAGGAACAATTTGTGGCGGGAAGCCTGAACTTCTTATAAACTCCTCCAACATGTGCATCATCTGTGTGTCATGAATCATTATGTTCTCTAATAAGTGACAAAGAAAGAGTCATGGGCTGGGTTTCTAAATGTAGAACGACTGCAGTGAGTTTGTAGAGGTTCACTAAACTCCACAAACAAAAAGCTCTTTACAGACAATCCACCATATTTTGAATTTACGCAGCTTTAACAAAGGAAGCTAAATCTATACACAAACCAGAACGGCTGGTTTTTTTTAAAGGGAGGAGAGCTGCTGGCCCTTTTCTCTGACTGAAGCCATGGATATATGTTTGGCTCTGCTGCTGGTGATCAATAGTGGAGAAGCTTCAAAGAGGACAGAGATGCCAGAAGACTCCGTGGAGAAGAAACGTTGGAGCAGAAAGCATCGAGGTGCTTTACTCTGATTGTGTTGTGTTTGTTTGTCTAACATGTGCCTGCTCAGAGTGAGAGAACCCACGCTTTCATCCACACCTCTGCTGTGGACAGAACACACACTCCGGAGAGAAAGTCATGAAAATAAGCAAAAAAYAAGACGGGGTTCTTCAAATCCAGAATATACCGTCACTAATGAACAAAGTTTGAATAAAAAAGTCTAAATTCTGAATAAAAGCAGCAAAGCAAAGATGAGCTGGTTTCCTGTTTCATATCATGTTATAAATCCTGGAAATCTGCTGGAAGCTGGGGTCAAGCCTGGGTCCAGGTCCAGTCTTGTACCTGAGCCGGTCTGAGTCTAATATCCAAGTCTGAGAATTGAATTGATCCCCTGCTGGTTTCGGTCTCATTTAAACATGATGGCAGCACGGTGGCTTAGATGGTAGAGAGGTTGCCTCTCAGCAAGAAGGTTGCYGGATCAAATCCTGGCCCTGGTGCCTTTCTGGGCAGAGTTTGCATGTTCCCACTGTGCCTGTGTGGGTTTTCAACAGGTACTCCAGCTTCCTCCCACAGATTAAAAATATGAATTGTTATGTTAATTGGTAACTCTACATGTGTGAGTGAGAGACTGAAAGGTTGTTTGTCTCTATGTGTCCCTGTGATGGACGGGACCGGTCCAGGGTGGACCCCGCCCCTCGACTCTGAAAGGAAGACGTGGGTGTAGATGATGGATGGATGGATTTAAACTTTATCTTCCAACAGTAGTATCCTTTTTTAACCAGGAAAATAACATTGAGATTAAAAACCACTTTTCTAAGAGTGACCTGGTCAAAACACAAGATGCACAAAACTAAGAGCATCACATAACTAAACTAAACTGTACATTCCTATCTTTGTTTCCTTTACTGCATATTTTTTTTATTTGTACTTACCACAAGTTTGTATCATCTGACGCTATCAAATGTCTTCATTTTTTAAATATAAAACCAAAAGATATTTATCTTACTGACTGGATCTATTGGATTCCTTATGTCACTTCTTATAAAACAATCTCAAAGCAAAACCAACACACCTTAATTCACAACTATTTCTATCAGTATTTTATGAATCTGAAGCAATATTTCCCTTCATTGAATGYAAGTAGGTTTATAAAAAATACCAGCCCAAATGGAACGTGCACTAATATTCCTCTTTGCTAATTCTTCATGAGGAACTCAGGAGATTTATCTCCCTCTGAATTAAAAAGAATCYGTTTCTAGACTCTCTCTTTTTATGGCCCTTAACTTCATTTGTACAGTTCTTGAAGCCGCTCCTTAATTACATTACAAAAGAAGAAACAGCTAGAGAAAATAGCTGGTGTTATTAGATTTGGTGAAGTAATTTTCAGAGCGTTGTGCTGTTAACAGCCACTGACTGCTCGGGCAGTCTGTGGGGACTTCAGGGAGTTTATAAATTTGTTTTTGGTGCATCCTAATAACTGTAAGCAAGCTGTAGCCTAAAGAAGATAATGATTGTCCAGGACTGTGGTGAAATATTTGCTCATTTTCTCCAGCAGTTAAATGTTATGAAACCACACACAGTCGTAATGAACAGGAAGTTTGTCCTCAGTGGGCCGATACAACAACTTGAACTTTWGCACTAAAAGTATCCAAATCCCCCCGTGATAAACACGCAGCATCAACAGCTAAACTTCTCAAACAGGGCTGCAAATATCCGATTGTCTCTGATTAGAACAAGAAATATGACAAGTTCWGAAGAAAGAAGAGCGTGTGGAAGACATCTCCTGTGGAGGTATAATTAAATCTGCGCTTGCTCAAATTAGACATTATAAACTGCGAGTCATTAATGAGAGGAGATGGAGCTGATGCTGAGGAAAGATGGGTAAGGAAGTGGGACGCAGAAACACGACAGGATGCAAATTAGTTTATCACCTACATTCGGTATTCGCAGATAAAAGGTTTGGAGAAAAGAAGTTTTAGAATTAATTCAAAYGTCAGCTGATGCATTATGTAGAAGCAAAGAGACTGATTATCATGGATATAACTGTCTCCCAGCAAAACAGGCACCTTTTTWATTGGGTTTAGTTTGGTCAAATCACAGTTTGAAACCTAGAATTCCTTAAAGAGGTTCACATTGCTCGCTGGCTTTCATGCAGATTTGGGAGTTGTTTGTTTATTCTGGCTGTGAGGAAAAATAAAAAAAAAGAAAACATAACTGATCAATATGGAATAATGTAGAGAGAGATGGATCTAAAAATAAAATTAATACTAGGGATGTCCTGATCAGATACTCAGTTTCAGTATCGGTGGCAGATGTGGTCATTGTTTGAAAATCAGGCAGAATCAGATGTAGTCATGTGATCTGGCCCATCCAGTTTTCAGCATCATCACGGTTTACAGCTGCCGTTAAGAAGTCAACACACACAAGTACACAACCATGTCCACAGTGTGGGAACACTTTTCAGTGGAAAACAATGATGCTGAAACTGCATCTTGTAAAATCTGCAAACTGGATGTTTCTGGTGRTGGGAACAGAAGGGCTCGCTTTAATACYACCAACCTCGTCACTCAGAAAGAAATAAAGAAATAAAGCTATCGGATCGGTATCGGAAAGACCTGATGAGTTATTTTAGAAAACATTAAATACAAATGAACATGCAAAAGAGAGGAGAGGAAAAGCTGRCTGGATTTTAGTGACATCAGCGCCTGAGGCAGTTTTTCTAGTTATGAAGTAATAAAACCGATGTGAGGCTGACCTTGAAGAAACGGCCTTGCTAATAATGCTATTAGGATGAAAATAGGGTCTGTTTAATCACCAGACTTATTGCTTCTAATATTCCAGACTCACAATGTCACTAACTTTTGTTCTTTCGAGTCAAAAATAATAATAAAAACCTGAACAGCTCTAAAATGAGTCACACGGCTTTAAATCGTCGCTCACTTCGGGATCAAATTTACTTCCTGCACTTTGTGCAGCGGCTGAAAGCTAAGCTTCTGCGTCGGCTTCATGTGAAACAAATAACGCTCCTAATCCCGGCAGATTCCCTGACAGGTCGGCCTGCCAGGCGATGGATCCCTGCCACACGTTCCTCTGTTTACACGAGCCTGCTGTCATTCAGCAGCACAAACTCATCAGGCTCCACTCCTGCACCGTCACCCAGCCAGCTCCTGCAAACTCACTGCAGCGCTGCACCTCCCTGTCCCATTTCCAGCCTGAAATATGACATCCACTAATAACCAGACTTCCCAGGGCTCCCTTGCACTATTTGATGTCTTTGTGATCACAGGCGAAGACATCTTGTCATTTGTACTCTAAGAGTCTGTGGAGTAGTCCTAATTCCTGCTCTTCTGAAGGAGGAATTACATTCTAAAAAGCCTTTCTTCTTGGAGACAATGCGGGCGAGAGGGAGGAGAGCTGACGAGTCTGTGGTGGGTGATGGAGACAGTAATTGGTGCTGCGCCTCACTAACCACATAGCAAAGGTGTAACAATGTGTGATAAAGGAGCATGTGGTGGCAATAAGGGAGGAAAGGATGAGAAAAGTTGAAGTTTGGTCTATTGGCTATTAAAGTGAAGTCCCTAAAGTCGAACAAAAAGTCGTTCATTTCAGCGTCAGATAAGTTTTCATCAAGTTAATGAGCTGAACTTTTATTGGACAATAAAAAAGGTCGACTTTTCAACAAAAACATTCTGTCTTTAAAAGTCTCTGTCCAATTGTTCCGGCCCATTAATCACTCCAACGGGCCTTAATGCTGCCATTTTCTAAATGCTCAAATGCAGAAAGAGATTTAGCATCAGCTGCTAATGCATCAAATAAARCATTTGGTAAATTTCCCAGTCATCATCAAACACTTCCATTTACCACACCAAACCACAATCCTCCACTAAACACGAGTCGTTTTCACTCTAAAGCTCTCCCCGAAGTTATAATTATCTAAATCTAAGCCTGTCACTTGATGCGTTTTGCTCCCAGGTTCCAACATCATTATCACACGCCTCGAACGACACCAACAACAAACAAAAACCATTGAGTTGGTTTCTGGAAATCTTGTCTCGTTCAGAGATTCTGCAGGTTTGTTTCCAGGAATCAGCAGAGCTTCCATCGTTTGTCCAAAACTTCAGGAAGATTTCTGATTTCATTTTAGGACAACAGAAAACAGAATCTGAGCTAAACACACAAACCAAACCAGGTTCATTTACTAAACTAAAAAAAAAACAAGTTGTGGATGCTGCCAAGTAGGGGTCTCTGCGGACGAGTGTGGAYGAGTGGGCGTGTCACAAGGAAAGGCGATTCTAAAGCAATACACCTGATTTGATGGACTTTGTTAAGGGACACACCTGACTGGACAAGCAAAAAAGGGGCGATACTGTACGACACCACCTCATTGGACAAGAACAAAAGGGGCGTTACTGTACGTCACCAATTTTTTCTGAGGAACCCAACTTGGGTCACATTTCTCCTGGTTAACCTCAGTGTTGGGGTCAGGGTCAGGCTGTAAAGAGATCAAGCAGGATCTAAGGATACCATCATGTAGGTCTCGTAGCCCACAGTGTTTATGCTTTTGACACGCCCACTCWTGTGACACGCCCACTTTGATTCCGCAGATAACCCCTTCTCGATGCTGCACTGAAATCAGCTGACAGCAAACAGAAACTGGAACTTTTTAAAAAATAAAAGCCCTCATGTCTCAAAAATAGCTTCAAGTCAGTCAATTTTACAGATATTGAGCTAAAATTAAACCTGGTTAGAGCTGAGAGTGGTGCCCAACACAAACACAAGTTTGTTGTTTAAAACTATTTTTATTCAAGGAATGCTAGTTTTATTTATAGAAATAATTCATTGTCTTAAATCACTTTAGTCAAATTTTAAAAAGGGAGGAAATTTTGAAACCCTAATACAAAAAAGTTATTTTTCGTTTAGGAATCAGCACATTTTCAACTTTAGTTTAAGCTATTTTACAGAAACGTTTTAACTTTCTAATTTATTTTGTCTAAAATTGAAAATATTTCTTCACTTTGTCACAAACTGGTTTAGGAAACATTATCCAGAAATGCAAATCAAGACTAAGACTTTTTTCCTCGTGTCAAAATGACTTTTGCCTGAATGTGCACCGAAACCAAGCATCTAATTTCAAACTCAAATACCATAATTTGCATTAGAAAAACTAAATATATATATATATATATAGGAAACAAAAAAAAGACTTTTGGTTCTTCTTTTGCTTCATCTCCATCCTGAAAAAGAACAAAGCAAAGATCACTTTTGCTCCGTCAGACCCAAAGAGCTCCTGGCAGGCTCGTGATAACGGACTAATGAAATAAATCAAAGAGCATTAGCTAATGCAGAAGATAAAGAGCCAAGTTATATGCACCTCTGTGGAGCCAAAGTAATACCTGGCCCTTGTTTCTGCAGGAATACTTTTCTCAAATAGGTGTGTCCAGATCCAAGGAGCTGCTGTTTGGAAATCAATAGAGGCTAATCTTTTCCTTATCCTCTGCTCACACTTGGCACAAAAAGCAGCCTCATACCTGATCAGAGGGGCTTTGATAGGCTCAAGGCTCCTCCATGGGTTTTTGTGCCGCAACAAAAGCTGCGGCCCCGTAACCTTCTGCACGGCGTCGACCATTCCTTTCACAGAAACACTGCAGCTGGAAATAAAAATACCTGTTGAAATGACTCCGGCAGCAAAGTGACGCTGCTGCAACGGCTCCTTGTTCATTACCTTGTAGCCATTATCACAAGTGTCCATTTTTAGCAGCTTAATCTTGGACTTAATCTGCAATCTGCCGGGATAGCTAAAGTAAGCAAACTTCTCAAATGAGATCCCGACTCTGACCTTGATAAGTGCATAAAACTGTCAAAGGCTGCTTCCACTCGCAGCTGTAAATATACGGTGTTGGGAACACAACAGCCAGAAGCTCTTCCTCTCTCACAGGTACTCAAATCTTTGGCCGAGCGCCACTTTGGAAATAACAAATCATGGCAGCAGCTGCACTTATCTGTGGATATTTTTCCTGTCCTCTCACAAAATGAGAGGAATAAAAAGCCAACTGTGTCCTGCAGTTKCCTTCATTTTATGTTTTAATCAAGCAGAAGCCGAACAGAACTAACAAAGATGCCTTATGTTGTCGGGGAGCTTGTAAAATCACCTCAGACTGTAGCTAAAATATTTTCAAGAGTTGAGCACGATGGATTTAAATCTTGCTTTTCTCAACATGACAGGATCTTAGTTTAAACTCTGACATGTTAGGCGGCAGGTGAGGCTGCACAATATCAGAATAACCTGTGATGTGCGGTAAAGGAATATGCAGGATTGTTCCTTTCTCTGGGTTCCGAGCAAAAAGAAAAACTAATTTATTTCTATTTTAACATGACAGTTTTACTCTTTGATTGCAACTAGACACAGCTGCTGTTTTAGCAGTGAAACAACAAACTGTATCACAGTTTAACAGCTGAAACATCACCCAATCAAATCTTTTCTGATGTTCTAAATACTGAAAAACGTCCCTTACTACATGTTTTTTATAAATAATAAAAACATCTAAAAACTAGACAAACAGTATTCCCTGCAATAATGCAGCGTGAATGATTGTTGCTGAATAATTAAGCTTAATCTGATAATACTTGGTAAATTTTAACAGTTGAGGAGAAACCCAAAGTTAGCTCAATGATTTCCAAAACTGTGTAAATTAAAAGGTTCAAGGGGGCTGAAAAACACAGAAATATGCAAATAAAAGTGAACGGAGTAGAAATCCAGCTGAGAGGGCAGAAATGTGAGCAATTTTTTTTAACCCCTTAACAAGCTTTGCTCCACCAGCGGACAAAAACTGTGCATTTTCTGCTTTTAAACAGTTGTCACCCTTATAAAAAAATTTTAAAATGTCAAAAGGCTTTTAAGGAATTTCAGGCGCAACTAAGGAGTTAAATTAGCAGAAGTTGGAAGCAGAAGAATGGCAGAAAAGATCAGAATAGCTGAAAAAGTAGAAAAAAGCTAAAATTAGTAAACAAGCTGAAGGAAGCTAAAATTAGCACAGAGAAGTTAAATAAAAAGCACAAATAGAAAAAAAGGTGAAGAGTGAATTAAAGATATATGAACATTTGTAAGAGTTAAAGMCGGCTTCAGTCATTTTCAATAGGAAAAAATAGCTGACAATGCTAAATTATTTCTAAAAGTGGAAATTTTTGAAATACCAAAAGTCATAGCTGGAATGCCCTGAAGGTGCTGAATGATAATGTTTTTAATTTATTTTATTTTATTTTATTTTATTTATTTTTGGGGTGGGGGTTAAGAATTGTTGAACAAGATATCTGCTGAAAACCATACGGAAGAAAAAAAGACGCTTGATAAGCAAAAAATTTAAATAAAAGTTCAACCTGTGGGATCTCAGGTTTGTTTTGTTGATCAGACCGATGCTGACAAAATGCAGAAATGCACACATTTGAGCCAAATATTTGTTGCAGTTTACAGTTGCCTACTGTGCATACATTGTGCAGCTCATTTAATCAAAGAAAGCTGGGCTTTTAATGCAGAATAGTGTAAAAATTTAGTTATGTTAAAGTGACTCCAACAAGAACAGATTTGGCAGGAAAAGGAGAAAAACAGAATTAAATCAACGATGTGACCATTAAAAAGTCAGAAACTAAAAAGTGCTTTCAAGTGAGTGGATTTGTAAAAAATAAATGTCTGCAGATGTTAGAAATAAAGCATTTCTACCTCTCAATAAAAGTTGTATCAGACATTAAACAATAAATCCAGGTGAACACAGACARTACATGCAACATGTTTTACTGCAGGATGTTATAAAAATAATTCAGCAATGGGCGATTAGTCTGAAAACCATGACTCAGAGCAACGTTACAAATAATATTGAAATGTAAACAACTCGCAGTAATAATACAGTCTTTTAAAATCCAGACACTTGACCCGAGGACCTGGCAGTCTGTTCATTAGTCTCAAGCTGTGCGACATAATTTAACGACCCGTTTGTGTGAACCCAAACTGCTKCAGCTCTGCTGCTCTTCTGACGCCACCACTTCTGAGCTGCTACACTTAAAACTACACATTTACTGCAGTCTTCTGTGTTTGTAATGATCTGCTCCGTCCTGTTGTGTTCTATAATGTGTCATAAAAACTGGAAACAACAGGAAAAGCAGCTGCAGAGAGGACGGTGGCGGTCATTAACCCGACAACACACCTGAACCTGCAAGTCAAAGTCAACATTTCATAACTGTCGGTTCRATGCTGACGCCTTCAAATAGAACAGATCTGAAAACAGCTAAGTCATCAAAAGTAAAGTGAAACAGATGAAAACTAACAGCTGTCAAGGTGACGTGACTAAAACAGAAACGCTGCCTAAAATAGGCCCATCAACCAGTCGCTGACTCCAGGMTGTCAGAGGTCTCATGAGCAAGGGATTTGTCTCGTTCTTTGTTTAAAGACAGAAAAAAACTATTCAATAAAACTAACTAGAAGCACTCGGAGAGTGCAAACTTCCACCAAGTCCAATTTCCCCCATCYTGTAATGGAGTTAAKGCACAAAAGCAGAGATGGAAACACATAGTGAACATTTGAGCAGGCAGTTTGCACGGRATTTCTTCCCGGTGGAGTCCAATGTTGAAAAAAAGGAAAAAAGTCAGACTCATCACCTGGAGTTTTCATCACGCTTCTGATYACACAGACACACACGCGTCTTCCTATCTTTGTGAGGAACACACAGCAGTCACAACCACGCTCTGCACATTCTTTATTCCCCAAAGTTTGGCGAGAGGTGGATAGAGGGGCGCACAAATAGCTCTCGACTTAATCTGGCCTCATTTAATTAATAATAAAAATGAACAAACAAACAACCTCCAAGTCTGAAGTCCACCGCGTCCCTCCTCTTCCTCAATCTTCATCAATCTGTGTACAAACCTACGACAATGTGGTGTGTTTGATGAAGTGGGAAAAATAGGTTTCATGGTGCAGTCATGCACTTCTTGGTCACAAAACGTTCTCTAMATGCGCACCAAATGTGTAAAAATGCGCACATTATGGCAAAAAATATTCTTCATCACATCTGGTTTTAACATTACTTTTATAAAGTTTGAAGTCCAAACACTGAAAGCTGTCAGTTTTTTACAGAAGCCCTGAGAAAGCATCACAGCTTTACCGATCTGAGAGGATTTCAAAAAATTCCTGTATCCACATCGTGATCCGGAACATCACCAAAATTTAAAGGTGTGTTCCTTGGCCCAGTACCCACATGATAAAAATGTAATGACAATCCGTCCACAAGTTTTTGAGTAATGTTGTCCACAGACAGAACGACAGACAGACATTTGCGACCAAAAACATTACTTTGCCGTTGGCGGAGGTAATTAGGAGGATTTTTCATCTGGTGTCAGTGTTTCTCCATGTTTTACAGTTTTCAGGACTCTGTTGTGTGTTTCTRCATGAAAAGACAGACTGCTTTAGACTTGAAGCAGATTATTCTGCAGTTTGCAGCTTGTAAAGTGTTTCTCTGGTGAACATCAAGCCTTTTACTATTTGTGTGTGTTTATGGGAGGCTTGTAAACACCCGGAGACACATGAATGAAACTAACAGCCTGGATGAAGGCTGAACAGTTTTAAAATCACTGAAGCAAAGTTTTGTTTAATATTAAGCTGGAAATTAAGTCCTAGACAATTTGGGAAGGATGCTAACTTGTCAGAAGGTCTTTAAGAAGTACATGTTTAAAATGTTTACATTTAGCATTCATTAAATATTAATTTTAAATGTAAATTAGGAAATCTATGAAGCTTGTCGACATAATAAATAACTTATTTTTTTCTGTGCTAAGTCAACAGACAGGCTTCATAGAAATCTCTCTAAAAAATGTATAAATTACAGAGAATTTTAAACCTAACTTTTCTGAATTCTTGAGTCYAAGTGTTGGAGAACATCATCACCATCTATTACCTCAGCAGGTTTTAGTTCATTATTTTTTCAAAGCTAACCGAGTCGAGTCGTATCAAAGAGCTCAACCTGTCAGCAGCATCAGGATTAACGGTCAGTTACAAACGTTTAGCTCAACATCTCTAAAATCAACAGTTTTCTGTTTGATAATTAGCTGTGGTGGCCATTTTGAATCTGTTTGAGTCAGATATATAATTAGAGTTTTAATAATTTCCATCCCGTGCATCATGAGATATTTCAGAAAACAAACTGAACAGGATTTGAAGCATTCTTTGAAGCAGTTTCTGTCTTGTTGCTATCAGAACTCGAGACGCCAACAAACATATTAACACAGATCTAATAAAGAGAAGTGTTTTAGAAGTGAATAAAAACAGGAGCTGCAAAGCAAGGCAATGTTAGTTTAGGTTCTGTGAGTCCCGTTTTCTAAGCTTGACTAAACCTAATATCAACTGATCACCTGATCTGAGTGGAGCTGCAGCTGACATTTGCAGATTGCATGCATGGTTTCATATCCACACTGGCATCCCTGAATAATTGCCACGAGCCACTGCTGCACTCACGCTTCGTCTACAGCGCTCCATCACTCCTCACCACTTCCTGATCTGGATTCACTGTCTGCCGTCCTCCATCACACTCCACTGGCTGTGTGATTTCCTGTTTGCTTCCTGCTCGAGCTGCGCAGCGACCCAGTGCTGCAGCTTCAATATTTCTTGTAAAGAATTCAATTTGAGGCTCCGATACAGCATAATACGGCACACTTTAAAGCCCTGACAGTGTCACACTTTGCAAAGATAGCTAATAATAAATGGAATTTACGTTCCTAATCTGTACAATCAGAAGCAGAACGAGTCGTCTTATAAAAACCCAAACGGTGCCTCCAGCTGGGAGCTTGTCCTTGACGAGTCCATTACAGTTAACAGGGTCAAACTGAGAATGAATGATTATAATGCGTTCTGTCTTCACACAGACACACAAAGCTTAATGAGACATGACAGTATCTTGCTACATTTTACTGGGGCAGGCAATTACCAAGTCAATAATACTTTCTACGTCAGCATTATGGTGAAATGCAGGAATCAGTCACAGACAGGTGTGGAAGTGTGGAACAACGAACATCTCGTCTGAAATGCATCATCAAGTCACGCTTTTAATGAGACGTGATGCTTTTAAATCCTTTTTCACATTTAAATCCTTCAGTTCAGGTCTACATAAAGTGAAACACTGCTTTCTGAATTCCTCCTTATTATAAGCCCCTCTTTCACTCCTTTTCTGGCTGTGTCTCACATCGACTCGTTTTGAAGCTGTTTCTTGAAATCAAAACTATAGATCTTTTTAACAGGGTGGCCTGAAGCCAACCTAATGCTGGGCTGCAGATGATGTAGTATCGACATCATGAAATGCAGACGTGGAGCAGGAAAAAATTCAGTCAAATCAAGTATTTCAAGAATCTTACAAAGTAAAATT
>NW_013952423.1:2209880-2211384 GCF_001266775.1 Austrofundulus limnaeus
TGTGTGTGTGTGTGTGTGTGTGTGGTATATCGCCTGTGCCAGTCCATTTAGGGCATTAGCGTACTCGCTGTGATCCGTTTCTCTACGTTTTAAACTGGAGCCAATCACTTCCTGCACCCCATCTGAAATTTACCCATCATCTAGGTCACATGACTGCAACTCACCAACTATACATGTTCTTGGTTTGTGGAGTAACTTGGAGTACCTGAAGTATGCAAGCACAAGGAGAACATGCAAACAGAAAGACCCCAGGTCCAAACTGGGGATCAAACCCACCGTGAGCCTACATGAGAAAATATAACTCACATTTCTGAACTCAATGCCTCGCCTTCTTCTTAAAATTGTATTTTTTAAACTTTATTTGTGAGAATCAATTATAAGAATCATTTTATCCAGTGAGTCTGGGGAAATTAAAACTGGTCCTTTCAGGGATGTCTCTTTGATGCCCCTGAAGTTTAGAAACATAATTTTAAATAGAATTGATTAAAAACTGAAATGATTACTCTAATGGAGATTTTGTTTCAGGTTTTGTGTTTTTTTCTTCTCTATTTCCTTTATTTTTTACATAAAATCTAATTTTAAATGCATCTGAACTGGGTCCTCCACTCCTCCCATACAGCTCTGCAGAATGCTTCAGGATTGAATCATAACAGTAATTACAATCTGTGAAACTGTGAGTTGCTTTCACAGCATCAAGAAGTCTGACTGTGATGCCTTCAAATGCACAACAGTAGCTCCAAATACTTTCAGCCAAATGCTAAAAGTTTATTGAGGTAAGCTGACAAATCAGGACAGCCTGATGAAAAAAGGCAATGCTATATTAACAGGGAGCTATATATTTTGTCTGGTGAARGCCAAATAAAATTATCAAAAGCAACACTAGGTCAAAACTACAAGCAGTACTTTGCTCAAAAGGAACAACTACAACAAAATGCAATTAGTTGGATGAATCATCCTACAGAAAACTGAGATTAAACTGACAGAACAGATGTTCAGATAATCTGAAACCTGGTTCATTGAGACTGATGGAGATCAGTGTTGACACAAACAGAATATGGTGCAAAATKAAGACTATTGCTCAACCAGCGGTCGTTACATCCTTGTAGCAGGAGGGTGCAAAAGTTTGGGCACCCTTGTAAATTTTCCTGATTTACCTTTATAAATCATTGACTGTTTGGATTAAAAATATCAGTTAAATAAATCTTATAGGGGACAAACACAGTGATATTTGAGAAGTGAAATGAAGTTTCTATGATTTACAGAAAGTGTGCAATAATTGGTTAAACAAAATTAGGCAGGGGCATAAATTTGGGCACCTTTGTCATTTTATTGATTTCAAAACTAATTATTGGAACTTAAATTTGGTTTGGTAAGTTCAGTGACCCTTGACCTCCATACACAGGTGACTCCAATTATAAGAAAGGGCATTTAAGGAGGGGGCAATTGTAGGTTATTCTCCTCTTTGCATCTTCTTTGAAGAGTGGCAGCATGGGAGTCTGAAAAA
>NW_013952423.1:2211734-2213187 GCF_001266775.1 Austrofundulus limnaeus
CAATCAATCAATCAATCAATCAATCCTTTACTTCTCTCTTTAGCTTGTTCAAAGATTAACAAACGTCATAAATTATATTCACTCTCTTAACAAACAGCTTCTTAATTCCAGAAGGAAGACTTTTATTCGGTGCTTAGAGATGTTTTGTAAAGAAGAATGGTCTAAAATACCTTCAGCCACAATCCAGACTCTCATTAGAAGCTGTAGGAAGTGTTTAGAGGCTGTTATTTCTGTGAAGGGRGGAGACACTAAATATTGAGGTAAGGTATTTTTTGTGAAAATCAAATCTCAACATTTTTGTATCTATGTGTGGCACAATGACCCGACTAAAACTTCCATTAGTGTAACATTTAGTTTGATTCRTTAATAAACTTGTCACCAGAGCCGGTTTTATTCCTTAATTCACACATTAAACACTGAGTATTTCCACACATCTCTGCAAAGATTTAGCATCTTCCTTATGATTTTTTAAATGGTTTGAAGATCTGAGTGAAAATCCTCCTTATTGATTAAACATTTTTTAGGATAAATTTGAAAATATGTTTCTTAAACTTCGTTCTGCAAATGTTCTGCTTTACAAGATGCATTCACGTTCTTGATCCCTGTTAGATGTATTAAAGTCGTGACCTGAGAGCCTAAGCACAGCGTGGGCGGCTCTGCCTGATCTTTAAATGTGTTATTTGCGTGGAAGCATTGAGTTTTTGAGCTGGTGTGGAGTTTTCTGGTCATCTCCCGTGGCTTGTGAAACACCTCAGAGTGCAGGAACAGGACTTCTGACTGGTGCTGTTTGGCCTGCTGGCTCCCCCCCCCCCCCTCGCCTTGGGCAAATCTTTCCCCACATGAGACCCGACTGCAGCCGTTTGTCCCAGTTTTGTTGTTTTTTTCCCTCCTCTCAGCTTCACCGAGTGGACTTAAAAGGCAGAGACGTCACTTTAACTGGATTCACTGGCATGCACTGACAGCAGAATCACATCATTTACCACCCACTTCTGAACTGCATTTCCCAAAGTCATATTTGGGGGAAAACGGTAACATTTTTTAGATGAAAAACTTAGATGTAATTGATTGTAGCTTGTGACAAAATGGAGAGAAKCTCAAAGTGGTGAGAAATGCTGCAGGACAGGAAATGACTCGCTCTGCCGGAGCTGCCGCTCGCTCGGCCTCCTCGCGCTTTTATGGAACAGATTTGTGAACGGAGCTGGCAGGCCTGAAATGTTTACACAAACACGAGAAGAGGAACTCGCACAGAAGACGATGACTAAACAACACGAGGATGAAGAGGAGCTGGGTGAGCAGACAGGTTACATGTGCAGATTTGATTTAAACAGAGCGACGGCATTTAGAAAAATTAGATTTGGTGCACCGGAGGACTGAGAGCTTAACACTCAGGTACTGTTTCCAACATTAGATGAAAGAAAAGAGCAAAAAGATGCTGGGATGGGGGGTGTGGGGG
>NW_013952423.1:2213463-2217837 GCF_001266775.1 Austrofundulus limnaeus
ACATAGGGAAGACCAGAGCCCAAGGGCCCGAGAGGGATCCCGAGCGCAGAGCCCCAAGGGGCACCCGCACTGGAAGATCTGGGGTTGGGTGGGCGGATCTTCCCGGATAATGTATGTGATAAGACAAGAGGAGAGTGGAAGTGACTTGAACAAACTTCTGCTGATACCTGCCACATCACATATCCTGAAACTCATTCAGGTAAATTACACTTTAAATGTGGAGTTTTTTACTTCAAACATCAACAACACAAAGGCAGAGTGTTGACAACAAAAGGTGAAATAATCAGGGTGTRTAAAACAGAGAATATTCGCATAAAAGCCAATTTTACACCAGTAATGAACSAGAACAGGTGTGTGAGTTCACCTGTAACAGATACCTGTAGCTCAGTGGAATATCAACTCCTTTTGTTTTAGTTTTCAGTCTTTAAATTGGTTTGTAACCACAAACCAAATATAGGTGCTTCCTGGTCGCTTTGACCAAGTTTCTCCCACGGAGAAGAGGGTCTCTGCAGTCACTCAAGGAAATTCTTATTTTGTGGGAGGAGTTGACCCAAGACGTGATTGGTTGAATTGACGGAGGGGTTTTAAAAAGCTGGGGCAGCTGGGAGTAGCTTGGTCGAACTGACTTGGAATCACCTACTAAATACACCGTAGGATATTAATATTAATCATAACTCAAAACACAAAGGCGCTGGCTGCATGAAATTTGAACGTCGTACATGTGTAGAGACGCTTAACAATTTGACTYAGTCAAAACATCCCTGACCAGCCTGTAAAACGATCACTAAATATGAATATGGGTGTCATCACTTGAAACTAGAAGATATTTCCCACATGAAATTTGAAATAAATTGTTTACATGTTCACAATAAATTTTATTTGAGTCATTACTCTGTTTTAAACTGTAYATWGACAGWCAATACATCATTATGTTACTATTATCATTACTTCCTCTTTTACGCAGCCTGGCCCTTGCCTTCCTACACAGTTCYGCTCAGTTCTAGTTTYCCTAGTGAAGGACAAGGGTCTGGTTTTAACCAGGCTATCTTTTACGGCAAACTCCACCCACAACATGTCCAGCAGACACTTGCTCACAGCTGCGCCCGGCTTCTTTAAACCCCACCCAAAAAAGTCWRTCCAACMAGCCACATCTTTAAAYGATACTAAAGTCAAACASACCTTTCATGTCTTGGACAAACTCCTCCCACAAAACCAGAAACTCCCCCTTAGYGAGCCCCACTCCTCCCTAGAACCGTAACAAACAACAGATATTAGAGCCAAACTGGCTGCATCATGTTGTGTTTATGGAGGTAAGACAGAGCTGCATCATCAATATGAAACGACATCTTCCTAACAGAGGCAGCTCCATCATAAAACAGTTTTGTGTTAATAAATGGGATGGGATAAGGAATGTCATAAGAGACAAGAAKATGGGGTCACCTCACACAGAATCTATTCAATGAGCTAATGATACAGACTCTCATTATTTGCACCTTCTACAATAGTTTCCAGCAAATTACACTGATAAATGGAAAAAAAGAGGAAGAGGAAAACTAAAAAGAAATATTAGTATGAATCCTTTACTGTGGAGCTTAAAGTGCCTGGTTTTAAATGGGTGAGATGGAAGCTAAAACCTATAATGGGATATATTTTTAATAGCATGAAAGACAAAAATGGCTTTTTCTGCTAAATTAGGTTTTTTAAAAATCTCATCCATCGTTTTTTTTTTCTGTTTTGTTTTTGTAAWAAATGTAACAGCTGAAATGCATAAAAGAAAAACAAATCCCACTAATAAACCCTGATGTCAGAGGAGGACTCATTGCTTCCTGTTCGCACCATTTATTCAGATTTTTAACAAAAATTAGCCCCAGCAATGCTGGCAGCCACCAGGCGGTTTGTGTGTAATTGCCTCAACCTTCACCGGTCCAGATGTGAAATGAGCCATCTGCAAACACGACCTGTTCGTCTGAACAGCAATCAGCTCCAGGAATTAAAAAGGTACTGAGATTCTGTCTTTTTTGTTTTGCTTTTTTAACTAAAACTGCTAAATTTGAGCAACTAAAAGTAGCAGAATGAGTTCCAGGATGCTTCAGTGCCTCGTTCAGGTGGTTCAACATGGTCTGTTGTTAGTTTTCAGATGATAGCTTGAAGTCACGCAGCGGTTTCAWATCTCCCTCAGACAGAATATTGCTTTTTTGGCTTTGCCGCAAACTCTTATCAAGAATCAGGATCCTCAAAAAAATTAAAAAAAAAGAAACAAAGCGTGCTTTAGTGTCACTGTTATATCTGTCTTGGTGGTGGGTTTTTTTTTTTTTTTTTTGAGAATTTGCTTTTTCATTTTGCTAAAACAGTGAGAACAGAGTGCTGGTTGCTGGTAAAACTCAAAGCGAGTTGGTAAAAGAAGCAATAAAGCAGTAAACACAGCTTCATCAGAGTGAACAATACTGCAGAAACCACACGGTTGGTCTGATCACGTGAACAAAACCCCAAGATGTTTAAACTCCTCCCAACCTCAGCTCCAGCCCGGACACAGAGGTCYGGTTCTCGGGCTGAGGACCACGGCCTCAGATTTGCATGTGCTGATGTTTGATTTGTTTTTTTCTAATTATTTAATTAAATGTTTCCTCACATCTGGCCTCACAGCRTTGCTCTGCTTCCTCCCAAATGGAGCAAACTGTTGCTTGGTAACAAGCTCCTGACAGCATGTGTTTATTAATTTTTTATCAAACTAATTAAAAAACTATAAACAAAAAAAGGTTCATAAAGCACCATGTGAACGTTTTGTTTGAGAGAAAAGACTTCTCGTGTTAAAACAATATKACCCTGTGATTTCTGAGATAGACATGAGGACAGGGTTATCTCCATCTTTGCCTTTTCAAACATATTTCTAATAAAAGCAGATTGATGATTTTACTTGTGAATGCTTATTTTTAAAGTTTGTATTAATTATTCTGAAAAGCGGCATGGAGCCAAACGCTCCTGAATCTGCCGTCTCTCCTGTTACACTCGTATTCCTCCTCCTGTAAAGAAGCTAATTCATGTGCAAACACACTTTGTCAATTTCTAAGCAATGAATAACATTTTCCAGTCTTTTTGTTGTTGTTTTTTTCTCCACCAAGCACACTTAGAGCTGTACACAAAGCAGCGCGAGCACTTTGTAATAATACTTCACACAAAATAATTCTTATTTGACACGTTAGTGTTGTGGCGACCCTTTTAAAGAAACAAAAACACAGCATGCACAGTAAGCATTGTCTGTAGGCTCAGCCTTCCAAACCAGTTAATATGCAAACAGGCACTGGCTGCTGTCTGTGAGCGCCGGGGGCTGAACGTGCTCTCACCCCGTTCAGCCCCTCGGCCATATTTACAGTTTCCATTGTGACGTCCATTCTGGGAAAAAGACATCCCAAAAAGAAAAAAAGGAGGTTAATAAACATCTGCAGCACCGTCCTGCAGTGAGCGCTCTGATTGGTCGGCTGATAGAATGAAGGATTTGTACATTCTAGCAGAACAGGTGCATTTGYTTTCCTGCCTTGTTGCTCTGTGGGTTTGTACAGCAGAAACTCACATGCAATCATCCTTCTTCTAAAAATAAAAATAAAAACATATGGGTTAGGAGACGGTAAAAGACCCCAGAGTACAGCAATGCAATCTAAATGAACCGAGGTCTGCAAGGCAATACGGTGAGCAAACATGTTTCGATTTAGATGAAAGTCAATGAGGGTTGACTGCAGCATGYTCACAACAGCATTGTCTGCACATTTGTAACTAATAGGCCATCACAATAGGACATGCTCATATTTGTACCTACATGCAGGGCAATTTGAAGCCTTGATTTAGCCTGAGCAGCCTGTTGGACTGAAACAGGAGGGAAGCAACACGGCTCAGTGTGGAACGGTCAGGTCCAGATGTTCTGTAGTTAAAATTAAATTGGTCAAATAGAAAAATAATAATAAATAAATTTAGTTTAGGTTTTTTGTTTTTAAAGATGAACTTTTTTTTGTCCTGTGGTTAAATGGCTTTCCTGGTGAGAAGAAAGTTGCTTCYCTTTAATGGATTTCATCCTGTGAGACAGCTGCAAAAAGAACAACTCTGTTCGTTTTTTAATTGTCAGAAATTGAATTTATTTCAAACTTTAAAGCACAACTGTTCACTGTCATGGGTTTTAATGTTTAACGATCTGGAGACTGTTGAGCCAAACTTGGAAAGGGGTTAAGCCAGGATTTTTATGTTATGTTGGATGAAGTAATCCTAGATTTTGTTTAAAGTGGAGCTAATTATGAGCTCAGCACGCAAAGTGGGGGTCATATTTTTTCATACTGTTTATTTAGTTATCCATTTATTTTTAATCAAAATATCAGAGAATATATATAT
>NW_013952423.1:2218247-2226027 GCF_001266775.1 Austrofundulus limnaeus
GCAGCACTTTGGTATGGATAATTTATTTGATTGTATTTACACAGTATAATTAGAAAGTTAACACACAGCTTTTTAACAAAATGTTACTAACATCAGCCATCATGAGCCGTCTTCCATTAAAACTGATTGTGAACACATTTTGTCTCAAATGATAAAACGGGGGTATTTTTTGTTTGTTTCAATCTAAATAAACAATGAGAAACTCAAAGAAGGTGGCGGACAGAGTTTCTGAGCTCCAATCACAACAAATTGCACTCATTAATTTGATTTGCTATCTTACTGATTAGCTGATTAACTGCTGAAATGTCAAGTGTTTCAATTTCAGTTTCAGACAGCAATCAAACGATGAGGACTCGCATCGTTCTGATCTAAAGCTGTGATATTGAAAATAAATAAAAACCAGATTTCAATCCTTTGCAGTGCTTTGTGAAAAGCTTTGTGTCAGACAGAAAATATTTACCTTCGTTATGATTCATGTAAAAGTGGATTTCAAAGACAAACGTGACATGAAAGTAGACATGAGCAATCTTTTTCTATAATTACATAAACCACATGAAAAACAACAAACGTAATGAAGCATGAATGTCTGCGCAGTTACCAGTTTGTCATGATCCATTTATAGGTTCTGGTAGCTGCTCGGTGTTTATGAGATGAGGAGGAAAGGTGAAAACGCAGACGTGGCCAGGGCTCGCTCTGTTTGTGGGATGGGAGGAAGTTTTCCATATGTGCAGAGATGTTTGTGTGATAACCGACATGCAGACTGTCAGCTCCTGTGTTTAACTGCCACGGATTATAATGAGACCTGAGCGCTGTTATTTATGCACACGGTGTGTGTTTGTGTGTAAAAACAAACTGATGAGTGCTTTGTCCGAGGTGTTGTAAATCCACATCATGGGCGGCGCAGCAATCAAACGCCTGCAGTAATCTGTGTAACCTTCTCCTGGCGCTGCCCTCAGGAGCTCTCAGGYGGATGCAGGTGATGACAGACATCTCTCTTCTTTACATGAAGAAAATATTTAGTGATTCTCCAACACTCCTCTCACCGACTCGCCTACATGACTGAAATCGACGGTTAAACGCTGTAACGATGCTGATCAAGGTTCAGTCTGCGCCGCAGAGCGTTTCTGCTAATTAAGACTGCAGCAGTAATGGTTCACAGCAAAACAACTGTATATAAGAAAGAGCCAAAGTGCACTAGAGAAAAATTGCATTTCCTGCGAAAATGCTAGTGTGAATGCACCTTGCTGAAAACTTAAGCTGAAAGCTGCTGAAATTGAGCTGAAAATATTTAGTAGCRTTAATGTGAGCTCACTTTGAAAAGCTGAAAGAAGCAAAAAAAAAAAAAGTCTAACTTTGCGGAAAAATGTAAAAAGGAGCAAAAATCTAGTTGTAACCAACTGTAAACAGCTAAAAGCTAAAACAGCTGAAAACGTCTGTAAGAAGTATATAGCACAAATTAGCAGAAAAAGAAAAAGATGTAGATAAAAGCAGAACTATAGCTAAAAAAGCAGAAAAAAGCTGAACTGAGCAGCCACAATTGGAAATTAGCACCCAGATAGTTAAAAGTGTTGTAAAGAAAATAGCTAAAATTAAAAGAAAAAGCATAAAAGTACAAAAAAGTGACAATTTGTAGAAAAATAGCTAAAACTGCTGAAGTTTTCATTCTAAAACTGCTGAAGTTTTCATTCTAAAACTGCTGAAGTTTTCATTAAAACAGCTAAAAAGTAGCTGGAAATGTTTTATTTAGCATAAGGAAGCATAAGAAGCACAAGTTTAAGTTGTAATGTATTTAAAAGAAATGTGCTTTTAGCTTAAAAAGCTAACTATAGCTAATAGCAGCTGAACATTAACTAAAATGTCAGCAAATAGCTTAATATAGTAGAAAGCGTCTGTACGAAGCATCAAATAGCACAAAGTAGTGGAAAAAAACATAAAAAGGCAGAAAAATAACAGAAAGAAGCTGAATTTTTGATGAAATTGCAGGGAAAAAAAGCTAAAATTTGCAAAAAGGCAGGTAAAATTAGCACAAGAAAGTGAAAAAGAGCAGAACCAGAACTAATTGTGTAAGGTTTTCTAAAGATTTAGAAACTTTTTAAAGGAATTAAGAGTGTTGAAAATAGCCCCATTCAWTTTCAATGGCAAAAAAAGTGGCTAAAGAAGTGAAATAGCTAAAAAAAAAAAGGTATAAATAGCTGAAAAACCCAAGGTCATAGCACCCCTCACATAAACGAGCTGAAAGTTATGAATTGTTGAAATAGCACAAAAATTGTGGTGAGAAAATGACATCAGGAGAAACTATAAAGCCAGATGACAGAGACATACTTCTGCCCCCCGGGCATACGTCATGTTAGATTGTAAGAACTGAGACAGTTTAACCTGGTGAATTACTCCAAGGCCTGCAGGGGAAATCACTTAGCAAACAAATCAATTAAGACAAGGAAGCATGAAAAACTGAGAAGAGAMAAGAAAACGCAGTAATTTCCTTTAAGCTGGGTCACACCAGGGGTGCCGCGGTGAAACAGGAAAGTTAAAGGCACCCTGCGACTCTCCAACAATGTGAGCAATCATTTTATTGAAGCTTACTTCATTAAAAGGGTCGCTTGTAATAAAAGGTTGTGTCACACGTCTTAACTTTCATTTTTCCTTAATCTGCCTGACAGAATCCTCAAACCGGCCGCTAACAATGAGGCTGAAAACCCTAAAGATCATAGAWAGGGCTGCAATGATACAAGATATTCACTATTTTATACTTTAGTCTCACAGTTTGATATTTTGTTGATACAAAAAAGAGAAATGTCMATGCCCTTCTTAACTTGTACTTTGACATTAAACCTGAACATTTGTTTAACCTCAAAAGTACAGTTTTTAAATTAAATGTTGCTGAAACAGCARGTTTCTCAGTGGGTCTGTGCTCCACAGTACAGCCTAGGTGGAGTAGTCGAACACAGATCCACTGATCCTTCAACACAGAGCATCTTCAGAAGACAAGCTGATAAAATAAATGTTAAAAATCTGTATTGTTTCATACATAGTGTGTGTTTGATTCAGATGCATGTATTGTTGCAGCCCTAAGCTCAGTGCAGCAGGTTCACTGAGGCACAGCCAACTTTGGTTTGTGCTCCGATATTTTTTTTAATCTAAAAATATGTCATCACTCCCAGCAATATAACAAACAGCATCTTAATATTTTCTATGACAAYACACAAATATTCTCAGAAACTGGATGTTTTTAGTGCAGCAAAGCACTAAAAACATGTTAACAGTTAAACTGAACCAAGATTTTTTTTTTTTTTACCTTAAACGGTAGAAACTGAGAAACCAGAGCTTCTAGTCGAACCTGTATTTCCTTTTAGATGTGGACCGGCTGGTGTGCTGAGCCATCTTTGCACTGAGTGCAGATTCAGATCAATTCATCACACACACACACTGAYCTGACACACACAATTCATTTGATTAAAAAGGCCAATGTCAGGCTGAAAGTTGAAAGTTTTACGAAAATGTTGGCCGACTGTAACCTAATCGCCATAATCAGCTTTTCCGGAGTTTGCCAAAGCTTCCTCCTCACTCCTACTTTTCAAAAACAAAAATGCCCACATCGATTCAGCTCAGGCTCTAAACTTGGCCTCATGTTGACGCAACAAGGACATTAAAGGCAATGAAGCAAAAATCGTACAAAAAAAAAAACATATCCGCCGAAAGATTTGAAAATCTGTGCACCCTATAATATACTGTTTTCTTTTAATAACTTCTATAAGAGCAAAAACAAGTAAATTGAATGTGCAATATGTGTTTGTTGAGAAATAAGTGTTTTTATCAATCAATTTGTGTTTTATTGAGCAATGTGTGGGTTTTTTTTGTTTTGTTTTTTATGTGTTCGCATGACTTTTTATTGTTGTTTGTAGTGTATTAATTGTAGAAGCAGCTTTGTTTGGTGAACGATGTCCGAGATAAGTTTCCCCTTGGGGACAATAAAGTATCTRTCCATCTATCTATGAAATATACAGCACAAAATCAAAACATTTTTCAGAGTAACTGTTTTAGTTTTAAAGATTAGCAGGTGAATATCCAGGTTCAGTTTATGAATTTATCCAGTATCCTAACTTTTGAGATTTTTTTAATTCAGTACCAAGAAACATAAAAATTACTTTATTTTGTATGTTTGCTGTCAGTAGATGATCATAGATACATTAAGTCATGCTTWGAACCTATTTTTTATTTGTCTTCAAGTTATAATTTAATTTTTAAATAATTCACATTATACATTTTAAAGTTGTTCTGTTACCCCTCCAGTAAAAACACTTAAAATGTGTAGTTCATCTCTTTAGCTTGGTTTGATTTATCAACTTGGTTATGAAGCTTGTAAACTTGGGGGCGGGATGATAAACTGCCTAACATGGTGTTCATCTAATCTGCAGCAGAGAATCAGATTAGGCTTGCCGTGGATGAAGTTCTGCCACATTTCTTGTGCCCGGCAGCTCACTGTGAACACTGCATGTGACTCATTGGGCTCTAATTGCTTTGGGAGTTTCGGTTCAGGACAGTAATGCATTCATGTGTTGGGAGTCCAGATGTTTCTCACAGCAACACCACTTTGCCAGACTTCTGGCGTGAGAAATTACCATCCAGGCAGCTAATAGAGACACATTTTTAATCAGAAATTTGTCAAATTAATCAACAAGGTTTAATTTCATAAGCAGACAGTTTTTTAAAAAGGCCCGTTTCATGCCGTTTGTTTATTCTTCAGATTTTAAACAGTAAAATCAGTTTTTAATGCTCTTATTTTCTAAAACAAAAAAATGGTTACAAATTGCATCAACTGCAACATATTTAAAAACTGAAACATTTATGGTACTCTAATGGCCCTCACTATTTAGTATTTTATCTGAAGTATTTATGATACTCTGGTTGTGTAACAGCAYGCACGGAGCATTAGTAAAGTTCTGATGGATTATGATGGGATGGAAAATGGAAAATTATTGATGTTTTTCTGTCTAAATTGACTCAATGTGTGCAGTGAACCATGAAAACACACAAGTTCTTTAAATCAGTGGTTCAAAAACTGTGGGTTGGGACCCCACTGAGGGTCAAACAAGTCTAAAATTGTAATGATATTGAAAAAAAATGTTGTAAATACTACTTTTTACATAATTTCTGTAATACACAAAAGACTACACTCTACAATCTCTTCACATTCAGATACGTATGGRCAGATTCTGTTTTATTGTTTCTGGTCCTTAGTTTGATTTTCTGATGTTATTCTGCAGCCGACGTTTGAAAACAAGTCAAATTATTTTTATTTAARAAATGGGAAAAAAGGTAGGCCTAAAAGCGCACCCTGAGGTGCCTCGTCTCACATATACAGACCATTGATAGGAAAATCCAATGAACCAAAGAAAAACAACACCAGCTGAGGCACACATCTAATTGTGATCTTGATTCTAACACTTTGTGTTTTTAAGTTTCAGATAAAAGACTTTGGTTTTTTTCWTGGCCAAGGATAGGATCACCTCTCAGACTCAGACGTCTCAGACTAAAGGTGCCTTTAAACTTGTCTGACAATGATTTCCATGCCTGCAGAGAAAAATTGAAAACTCATAACTCCAGAACTGTTTTTGTCTTTACAATTGAAGAGGACAGATCGTCACCCCCCCCCCTGTCCTTACCAACATGGCTCAGAATTAATCCTGCAAAAGCTGCCATGAYGACAGGCTGCCGCAGTGAATGATTACACCACTGGCTAACTGTAAGAAGCATTAATGTTATTTAGGGATAATGTGTATTGATTAATATGGCCCAAAGGGTTTGACACTGAATGAGTGCGCTTGTCATTTCAGCTAAGAGTAAAGAGAGTCTGTGATAGCTGTCATCAGTGCACAATGGAAAAAAAAAACACACTGCCACCATTTTAATTTCTTATTTTCCTCACAGCTGAGGTGATACGAGATCTGAGCTGCAATCAGGCTTGCTGCGAGTCTGATTAAAGCCAGTATATAAGACTATTAGTTTACAGAAAAAGCTTTTGTGTGTGTGTGCGTTTCAGCTACACACGATCATTACACATCCGCCACGGGGAAGTCGGCTGTCAGGATCTTCTTCAGGGTTTAAGAGCATCAGTTCTCCATCAGCACCTGGCTGGCGTGGCTGCGGCTGCTGAAGAGCACCGTGGTGTCTTATCGACGGTCGGACGTGATGATGTCGTGTCTGCACRCCGTGTGGCTTTCTGTCACCTGACRTRCAGGGAACACTGCCTGGATTTAAGAAGTCAGCTAATTAAAACCAACTTTCAACCTTTTTATTTAAGTTTGGATTCAAGTAAGATTAGAAGTCCTGAGTGACATGAAAGATGGGCGATCAGGTGTGTGTTGGTTTGTCTATTCCTGTTAGCAAAACATTACCGTAACAACAGGTAATTCTTGACAAACATCTGCACCTGTTTAAAAAGGCCAACTAAACCTGGAACACTAAAACAACAGACTGTAAGCTACACGTTGCTGAAGATATTTGCAAAAAATGTTGGCATTACCTGTTTGTCCGTTAGCAAAATATCTCATGTCTCATGGGGCAGGTTTGAATAAAACTCAGAGTAATCATCTATAACTCATTAACTTTAGCAGTAAACCCAATTCAAAATGGCCTGCACGGCTAATGGAGCTTAGAAAACACAAACAAATWTTATTCAGTCTGTTGTGCTTGATTGGTTGTAGTCAAAAGTTATTCACAACCAAAGCAAATACAAGAACTGAAAACTGGATAAAATAAGAATATTTGAAGCAAACCTCATTGGCTTTATAGTAGCTTATTTTCTTAAAAACAGTGTTTAAATCCTGCATTGGGTTTAAACCTGTATAATTATTTAAATTTCACATCTTTTCCTGCATTTGTTTGTCTTTCATGGTGAATTCCCTGTTTTTTTAACTCTGGGAAAAAAAAAAAGAAAAGAAAAAGTAAAAATATTGTTTCATATTTCAAGCTGTAATGTTGGAAACCTTCAACACGTCTTCACTTCTCAGAAGCTGCATGTTGATCAGCYTCCTCCTCCTCCTGCAGGTTTCCAGAGACGTGCACTTCACAAACCCAGCTCCAGCCGTTCTCATTTATTTTCAGAGCCGTCAGGAGTGGCAGTCGGTGCAAGGGCCTCGTTCTGACGATGACAAAGGGAACAACTCCTGTCGTGTCAAGGACTGTTTGAATGTTCCAACAGTAAGGTCCAACAGATTACACAGTCCCTCCCCGGCAGCTTCCTACAGAGGCTCAATATGTGACCTACAGTGGATTTATGCACTGGAGCTCAGAGCAACACAGGATGCTTTGATTTCACTGGCGTCACCTCGACTAACTGACCCTGCAGAAGGACCGAACAGGACCAGCAGGGTGAAGGTTTTAGATTAGAAAATCCCAGCAGTGGTCAGTGCATTCACCATCAGGGCAGTAAAAGGAAATGTACAGAAAAACTACAGATGGTCGTCTTTATGTTGGATTTATTAAATGCCAGATGTTAAAGGGGCAATATCAAGTAAAATCAACTTTTTTGAGTTTTATATCATGTTATAATGTTATACTCTCATAAAAACATGCCCAAAGCCTTGCTCTGACTCATTCATGCATGTTTGAGAAATCCTGCAGTGTTTTTATGAAGACATGCTGAGGAGCAAAACAACAGGTGGGGACCAGAAACAACTTTTGGGACCAGAAACAACTTTGGGGACCAGAAACACCCCTGGGACGTGTCTTTAAGCTGAACTTCCTCATGGCAGAGTGCACCCCTCCCCCTGCCCATGAC
>NW_013952423.1:2226484-2237969 GCF_001266775.1 Austrofundulus limnaeus
GCTAAAGGTGACATTGATACTTTATTATGATATAGTATTTCAATATATGCCTGAGAAACACACAATATTGGCGCTTTAAGACAATCCTCAGTCAGAATTTCAGGTTTGATGAAACAAGTTGTTTTACCAAATGAGGCTAGAAGCAGCCAGGATCACTGCTGAAATTAAATTCTCCAAGATGAAATATTCAGTTTTGAGGCTCAACTGAATTGACTTGTAGGAGCAGATTTTTTAAACCGTGCATGCAGYGCGAGTCCTAATGCCTCTGGTGCTCCAATTACCTCACATATCATTAACACAAACTAAATACTATGTTCTATATTCTATAAAAGTTCAACATTTTCCTTAGCCTGGAGAGCTTTGAAATTTACACATCTCAGCAGCTACTGAGGTAAAGATGTGTTTGAGGCTCCATGTTCCCTTCAGGCTGTCTGAGTCAGATTTACAACCTACACAGCTCTTGATGTTCTTGAAAGGAGGAAATTACTCTTTTTTAACCCCCTAAGATAGTATTCATCATTAGTCATCTTCAGAACATGTTAAAGCACAGAGAGTCCTTCCTCTACAGTTTGAAGGCAACTACATTCAAAGGAAAAAAAGTAATTTAGTTGACTTTGATTACACTAAAGTACAATTGGGTCAGTGTTTCCAGCTAATTGAGTGTTTTGTTGAGACAAATTAATTAACTCGTGCCTGCAGGAGAGATAAATTAAATGTGTTTTGCTGCAAGAACTAATTGAACTTGGTGCATGTCTCCTAAAGTAAAAAAAAAAGGAGGATCTATAGGAAATGAATAGAATAAAAGTAAATTTAATTGAATTTGAATTAAATTTAATTACATCAACTAAAACATTTTGTTTGGATTAAAACAGTGATACGGGACCTTGTATATAGATTAAATTATTATCTTATTATTATTATTAATTATCTTAATTTAAGAGAGCTTCCACGGCCAGCTGAGTTATAAAAGTAAACAAGAAAACAAAAAAATCGGCTACAAATATGTCTCTTCTAAACATGAAATAATCTGAAAGAGGACCTATTAGGGTTTTTTCAACAATAAAGGACACATCTTTGAGCGACACCGGACATGTTCATTAGATTTAAAACAAAATCATTTTCAGAAAAAGAGATTTCACCTGGTCAGATCTGCCTGTTCTGACCTCCCTTCAGAATGACCTGTTAATGCAAATAAGCTGCTGTTAGCTCCGCCCTCCCAACCTTTTGTTTATGTTAGCTCCGCCCTCTAAACAGTGTTTATGTTAGCTCCGCCCTCCAAACAGTGTTTATGTTAGCTCCGCCCTCCAAACAGTGTTTATGTTGGCACTTCAGATATGTGAAAATAGCTAGCAGCACAAGCAGATGCACAATGGTACAACAGTAATAAACGGGCTGCGGGCAGTGCACACCCCCCAGGTGAGGACTTGTTAGGGACAGACTAGAGCAGTGGTTCCCAAAGTTGTGGTCGGGACCTTTTTGTGGGTCACGAAACATCAGTCCCCAGGTTATTTCCAGACATCAATTTAACTGAAAAATAAATAAATAAAAATTGCTAATAGAATATTTTTATCATAATTATTGAATTTTTTTTAATAATCATCATAAATGAATAAAATTGGTATTTATTAGGTTTGTTTATATTATTATTCCCATGTTTAACAGAGTTCTTAGTAAAGTTTGCATAAGCAAACAAGTAATATCTGGGGTCATGAGGGTCTGCAGGTGTTATTTTCTGGTCCAGAAGCAAAAAAGTTCATCAGGCAATATCACAGGGACATTGTCATCAAAAAATAAATTAAGCCAGGCATCTCTGCTCCCTGTGGCTGTTGTTAAAACAGCAGAACTACTGTAACATGGTGGTCCTGTGAAGAAGTGGGCGGAGTCTCCGCTTGGTTTTCCAGGTGAAGGGGCTCGGCTCACCTTGCCTAGATTGTGGTGCAACAATCTGCAGGTTTTTGAAACAGCTCATTTTCTGACACTAACAAAACATTTACATATTGACTTGGACCGTKTCTGGAAGCAGTACARACCAAAACTGAAGCATAAAAACAATGTAAAAAGTGAATTTTGCATAATAGGTTTCCTTTAATCTAAACATCAGGCATAAATAACAATGGGCGATATGCATTCCTTAAAACGATCCTTTAATCCAAGGTTAATTCTTCCAGTAATTCAAGGGCAAACATTTAGCACATAATGAATTCTCAGCTCCACCTTTTTAGGATTTTCTTTGGGATTATGATCCATGTGTGAGAGCTCAGCACAGAATCAGAGCTGTAAGCTCACCATTTGATCAGAATTATGTCAAATTAGTTTTAGGGTTTAGATGCATGTAAGAAACTTCTGTGGTTCTCCTCAGAAAGGTTGGGAGGATTACACACACACACACACACACACACACACACACACACACACACACACACCAGCTGACAAACCCTCGCTGATGGCTCATTTAATAAAGTAAATGGGCCAGAAAAAGTTACAGCTACGCACATCCAGCAACTCTTAACTTAATAAGTCTGGAGACTCAACCAGAACAAAAAGCCAACAGGATTGTCGTGTTTCATTTGGAATCATATTAAAACATAACATGTTAAATCTGTAAAGCCACAAGCTGATTTTAGATCAGTTTACTTCCTGTTTCTGTTGAGGCCTATTGGCCTACATTAAGGCTTAAAAAGTTGATTATATTATCTGTGCATTAAAACAATATGTCTCTTTTCTTTATCCATGTTTTGTGTCTGCAGTCTGCACGTTTCCTCGTTAAATCCCATCTGAAATGTTAAAGAGATGACATTGTTCCTGACACGGCAGTTTGCATGTTGTGGATTGATGGAACATTTTAACAACTTGGCTCTGCAGAGGATACATGCATTATGTTTTAATGCACTGGGTTTAGTTATAGCCCTTCCTCTCTGCAGCACTGCTCTCTGCAAAAAGCAGCAACTCGAGACGTGTAGTTCGCACTGACAAAAACTTTACAGTCAATCGTTCCAGTGGCCTTAGAAGAAATCCGATTCCTTTTATTTGAATCACGTTTTCTCTACGCAACCATCTGCTGAGAGCACAAAACATTACCTTTGTCTTGTGAATTCCTGCTCCTCAGTCAAGGACACGGACCAATTTTGGACATCTGATGAGCTTTCCTTTAGGCAGATTAGGACAAAATTGCAAGAGCCCATTCATGCATTAAAAGGGTCAGTCTGTCTGGTATTAAAGACTCAGTAGCCTTTCTTACAGTGTCTGGTTTAACTTTTTATTTAACCCTTTACTACTGCTGTGGGTCTTAGCTTTGAGCAGTTGAAGCATTATTCATCAGGGCTGCAAGGATACAGAAAATTCATGATTTGGTTCGATACTTTAGTCTCACGGTTCAATATTTTTTTCGATACAAAAAAGAGAAATGTTCATGCCTTTCTTGTAATTTATTTAAATTAATAATGAACATTTGTTTAACCTCAAAAGTACAGTTTTTGAATTAAATGTTGCTGAAACAGCAAGTTTCTCAGTGGATCCGTGCTCCACAATGCAGCCTAGGTGGAGTAGTCGAACACAGATCCACTGATCCTTCAACACAGAGCATCTTCAGAAGACATGTTGATAAAATAAATGTTAAAATCTGTATTGATCCATACATAATGTGTGCTGAATGGTTTGGTACAGATACATGGATTGTAGCACTTCCAGTAGGACTGTCACTAAATTGGGATTTTGTAGTAATTGTAAAGTTCTTCCTTTACTGTTTAATCCGATGCGATGTGTTGACGTCGGAGCTCAGGAATTTTATTAAAAATACTGTATTGAACATTTTGGATTTGCTGTTATTGGACAAACACACCTGGTTCAATATAAATACACAGATTTGTCGCAGCCAATAGGCGAAGGCTGGGGTTGGAGCTTCTCACCAGCTGCTGATCCTCTCTGGAGAGCTTTGCTCAGCCCACTGCAGCTGGCAGCAGTTACCACTGGACTCTSTGCCTTCACTTTTATCCTCAGTGAGAAAACAACATGCTCACTTAGGCTGAGATGAGGTGACTGCCTCAGCCGTTTAAAGATTCTCTTTCTTTGCCGTGAGAATCTCTTTCACGGTCTGTTTTGGGGGGTCACCGTCCTTACGTGCAGACAAAYGCTGTATTCTTGATTTCACAGCCTTCAGTCTCAGAACTGGACCGCAGCAGAATGTTTGGCTTGTTTCAGAATGYATTCGGCTTTTTCTGTTAGCACTGACATCAGTAAAAGTCACACGAGCAGCTCCACAAGGAACCATATAAACCAGAACAGTGAGGTCGTGCTTCAAAACTACTCATCCTGTGATTCTGATGCAGGTCAAACATCTCTCTTTCAGTTTTAACTGCAAGTTAAATACTGATGAAACCCACTTTACAAAAATGTCTCATTTCTTTTAACAGAAATAGTGCTCCTGACTTAGATATTGTCAAAGACTGTTTTTTTAGGATAATACTGAAAAGGATCATTTCAAAAGAGTTTCTGAGAGATGGTTATTATCAGATAGAAGAGCTAAGGATGGTTTTGTGTTTTTTAATCCGACAGAATTTTAAACTCATCTGATGTTTAAAAATGACAAAAATAGCCATAATGATATTGAGGGATCATGTGCAATCTGTTGGGACTCAAACATTGGGCATGATGTTCAGCTACTACCACACCAAAATTTAGCTAAATATTTATAAAATCATCTTTGTGCTGGCAAATGTCGATTAAAAGTGACAGGTTCCTTCTTGTGATTCAGAGTTTTAATAAAATCAGTCCAATGGTTCATTAAATGTTTGCTAGTACAACAGAAAAACAGTCACATTTTCTGTAAACTATCATCTCCAATTCTAACTTAAACTCTGTTCACACCTTAGCCACAAAGCTAAATAAAAAAATCATATTAGAACAGAAGGACTACGGTCCTGACAATACTAGAAACAAATCTGGACACTCACTTAGATGATAAAAGTTTACAGCCTTCTGGTGAAAGGCTGGCTAAAATGACACTATTTTCAGATKCTTGTTACATCATTTTTATGGCAGAAACTTGAAGATTTTCCTGTCAGAGGAGCCACAGGCTGCAGTCAAAGTGCTGAGCTACCTGCTGCGCTGGCAAATCACCACAGAATTTAATGTAATTGCATTTCCTCCAAAAAACAGTGCGAAGGGCAAAAATAAATTTAAAACGCTGGTTTCAGTTAGCTGAAATTAGCAGAAAGAGGCTGAAAGGAGCTAAAATTAGCACAAAGTCTAAGCAGAAAACAGATAAAATGAACAGTAAAAGTTGGTAAACAGCGCAAACGTTTTAAAGAAAATGTTTCATTTTCGATGAGGGAAAAAAAGTGGCTGAAAAAGCTAAACAGACATACAAAACGTCATGGCAGGAATGTCCTGAATGAGCTGAATGTTTTTTATAAATTGTTAAATTAGAAAAAAATATTGTGGAAGAAGTTGAGTGTTGAAAAATATACATCATGCATTACAGAACTGACTGATGTAAAGTCTTGTAGGGAGCAGAGCAAGATCATTCATCTCTTCAGAAATAAACTGTTTCTCCAAAGTGAGGTTGTTCATCAAGCCATCTACARCAGGTAAGATACTGCAGGGTTCAGTCTCTTGTCCAGATGCATCAACGCTTGGATGGTCCGGTAACCAAAACACCAATAAATGAGTAGAAAGGTGACCCCCAATATATCACCGAGCCACTGCTGTCAGAGCACTTCCCCCCTCTCACTACAAGAGGGTCTCAATAAAAGCAGAGTTTTCTCCTCAGCGAGGCTCTCACAGATGCTGATAGCACCTGGATCTGAGAGCTGCTTCATCAGGTTTTAAAGAAGCCTGTTGACAGCGCAGCGTGATAACAAACAGTGATAGATGATGCTTGTCAGCCTGTGCCGTTTAAACACYAAAGTCCAACTCAAACACAAGCAGCATCTAATACTTTTATCTGTTTAGTGCCTGTTGTTGGAAGCACAAAGCCTTCTTGGCTTTATTGGGTTTAAAACCAGCAGGAGACCCGACTTAGCAGGCATATTTTAATGTAATTTCTTTCAGGTGTTCTGTTACTACGATGAGCAGAAGTGTGACATCAAATAAAATCTATCCCACAAATGCAGGAGGTTTGGAAAAACATTGATTTTTGAGTCCTTTAAAGCTGCAGCAGACACCAATTATATTAATAAAAACCTTGTCTTTCGCCTCTTGATGCTTTTGTGTTCAATTTTCAGCCGTGGTCAGGACCAGAGATGAAGAGTTGGGTAAGATGAGAAGAAGGTGAGACACAGTTGAGTTAAAGGAAGTAATAATGAAGCCCAGGGGTCCTGTGCAAGGATCCTGAGTGGCTTTGATCCCTCGTCTCCATTTCTCGCTGACTTCAGTCAGGGTAACGACGACGGTCATTTCCTGGCTGAGATGAAGGAGGAGGTKATGGTGCCGACAGCTCTGTACCTGCTGGGATTTGATTTGTAAAAACTCCCTCAACGCCCCTCCGTCATCATTTCTGCAGGAGCTCCTTTTGGAGATCGTTTTGTAAAATCGCAGCAACATTTAAAACCTGCTGCTGAAGGTAAAGGCATAGTGAAATCACTGGATGCACTTATACAACTAATTAATAGTGCATTCTAATGAACAGAAAACGCAAAAAAAGGGCTGCAACTCTGCTAGGGGCGGAGCCAGAGGGGTGGCTGGGGTGGCACCTGACTGGTGACCGCAGGTGCCACCTCCAAATAATTGACAAGTAGGTGGGGATTTGCATTTAGATTATTAGATTATTCTCTGATATTACTATACTGTATAACTGTTTTAGCTGTATTTGGTTAAAAATGGCTAAAATGTAGCTCTTGGTAAAATTAGCATTAGCAGTAGCGGTTAACCTAATTTGGGATTAGCATCAGTAACCGGCATGTGATCATTCTTAACTATTCCACAGCAAATTCTATCTCAATAAGTTTTAAAATAATTGAATTTTAATATTTTAACATTAGCTTTGGTGGCCATCTTGAATTTATGTTTCTGGCTACTTCTGCACCAATCTTCATCTTTGCATAGCAAAAAATGGTTGAATAATAAGTTGTGACTAGCATTCAGCATGCTGCTCTGATTTACACAAAACATCAGCTTAATGTTTCTTATAAAAGCTGGCTAAAGTTATTTAGAATTGGCTGTGTCGGCCATCTTGAATTTTGAAATCCAGAGAATCGTTTCTTCATTTGTATGTGCTCCCATAAAAACACTTAATTCAGCCATTTTACCAAATACGGAGATAAAATGTGGTCTGATAGTAGCTGAAAATCATCTCCAACATATACTTTGTTTTTAACATTCAGCTACATCTTTGCTTAAAACCTTAGCATCACCCCAAGTTAGTCTGTTAGCAAAATATCTCATTAAACTACAGGTCAAATGTCAATTAAACTCTCACATATTAATGTTTCACCAGATGGTTCTACCTCAGTGAAATTTACAGATACAATATTAAAATGTTGGTGTGAACAGAATCAGCCTATTTGAGTGTAAAACACTGGTGTATGCATTCCTTCAACAGCACAGTTCAGATAAAAACAGGTTTAGCTGCTGTGGAACCAGTAGTTCTCAGAACGAAGGCAACCTTCAGCCTGCAGAGTCACATGTCCTGTGGATGAGTTTGTTCCCATGGCAACATTCAACACAAGCTTTTGTTGTTTCCATGGTCTTTTTATTTTCCATTAATTGATACCTTCACTGCCCTGGTGGCCTACGGTCAGAGGAATCTAACTTTGTTTTGTTACTATTTTAAATCAATCAACAGGATTTTATCTTGGACCTTAAAGAGCCAACATTATGTGTTTCTCAGGCACATATTTAAATACTATACCATAATAAAGTATCTATGTCACCTTTTGCTGTTATTAAAATGCTATTTTTATGTTTAAATAGAAAAATTAAACTTACCTTCTCATCACTTGCTCTTCTAAATGCTTTGAAATTGGCCCTTCTCTTTAAGAACCTCCTTCCACTTCTGTCCAACCCATTTCGGGGGGGAGGGGGTCTGCCATGATGCAGTTTACTTGGCATCTGAAAATACATTTCCTCAAAGGTATTTTTACTCTAAAAGAGCTTCACTGAGTGAGAAGTAGTGTTAAGAGCAGCAGACAGTTTAAGTTTCACTTTCAGTTTCACCCAAGAGCCTGCAGGAGTCATGGGCAGGGTGTAGGGGCTCTGCCATGAGGAAGTTCAGCTTAAAGACACGTCCCAGGGGTGTTTCTGGTACCAAAAGGTGTTTCCGGTCCCCACCTGTCGTTTTGCTCCTCAGCATGGCTTCATAAAAACACTGCAGGATTTCTCAAGCATGCATGAATGAGTCACAGCAAGGCTTTGGACATGTTTTTTATGAGAGTATAACATTAGAACATGATATAAAACTCAAAAAAGTTGATTTTACATGATGTTGCCCCTTTAAAACATCTTTTTTGACTGATGATTGATAAACATTGAAAGAATGAACATCACCCATTGGAAGGTATCAGAGTTCAGAGTGTTGGTTGGAGGGCACTTTCAGCTACTACCACAGCAGATTATAGATTAATATCTGTAACACTGACAGCTACAGTCATGTTTGTGTCTGTAAGGAATGATGAGCTGGTTTCTCACCTGAGAATAATCTGTCTCTGCAGAGCGATGGAGTCCAGATTGTTTGGAAATGACCTTTAACCCCTCCCAGATGGATGGGCAATAACGCTTGCTTCTCAAAGGTCAGTGCTGATGTTTTCTCTTTGATGTTTTAACACACACCAGAGCGGAAAACTGACAAAACTTTACTTTTATATAAGATATCACTCCAAGGTAAACAAGGTATTAYTGGCACCTGGCTACTTCCTCTCTTGAATCCTCTGGTAAGGGTCTACTTATCTGCACTGAAGCTGCTTTTCTTAAATAATGCATATAAAATGTTTATGCCAATAATTATGCTTTTAGGTCACCATCATAAATAAAAGTGCAATTTTAATGTCAGAATAATGTAATTTTGAAGCCATTAAAAAGTGTTTTTGCCATTTCACTTACTGCATTGATAAAATGTAAAATATAAAGAGCAGTCAATAGCTAATTTTAAATATTTGAAGAACTAGATTCCCTAAAATGATGTAAGTGGCTGATGTAACCTTCATCTGATGTAGATGGGGACAGAAAGATGAGGCCTCTGATGGTTTCCATGTGGATCTCAGCGTACCGAAGACCAAAGAAACAACTCGGCACGCATCTTTTGGTTCTTCGACGTGTTGCCAAGTGCCAAGCAATGCAGCTTTTTATTCCTGCTGCTTTTTCTTCTTCTGATGTTCTCAACAGGACGTGTGCAACAAACTGCTTTACAATATTCCTCATGCATTAAAACTGAACTGCTTCACAGGTGGGGGGACGGAAAAAAACATCTACAGATCTCTGACGTAAAACAAATCACACAGAGCTWCTTTTCCCAGTTAAGTCAGGCGTAAAATTCTGCAAAAAAATGTCTGAGATTTTCACAGAAATGAGAAAAAAACTAAAAACACGACCAAAATGAGGTTTCAGTTGAGTCATCTTTGAGTGTTTGTAGCTGCTGTTTCTAAAGGTCAAAAATGAATGTTTAACTAAGTGTTTAAAAAGAGATCTGACATTTTGAAAAATACAGGGAAAGAAGCGTTATTCCCTTGGCTGAGCGAAGACAGTTCAGCCACAAAACGTGGCCTTATTTTGTGAGTTTATGGGGCTGAAAATATGGGAGACCCGACTCCTTGCAGCATCTCACAGCTTGGAAAAACTGGAATCCAAACATTTGTTGAAGGTCAAATCTTGACTTCAGGGCTGGAGGTTGAATTTAGATAATAAAAAGGTGGGTTTATAAGAATTACAGGTGAGGTAGGGGGCCTGGAGATGGATTATGTAAATGACAGGTCTCCAATTAGATTTTCAAACAAAGGAGTGTGTGTTAAAGATGAATTATTCATTCTCTAATGCACAAATGTTCTTTAAAAGGGGGTYAGGGATGGTCTTCAGTGGTCAATGCAACAAAGATGAAGAGGGACAGCAGGAAAGGACGGTTTGAGCTCCAGCGGCATCAATAACCGAGGCCACAACATGAGGACTCACCAGGACCAGAGTTTTGTGTTTTTTTTTTATTTCAAACTAAAAGTTTTTACCAGTTTGACAGGGTTTTACTTTAATTAGATGTGTAATAGTGTGATTATGACTGATCTACTGCAATCAAAAATGGCTGCCCACATGTCTAAGGTGCTCCTTAGGGTCTTTAATCCAGACTTTTATTTTTTGATTCAAAATAATGAAGTTTGAGACAATTTATTGTGATTAGTTGTGTATTATAATGTAATTATCTCTGATCTGACGAGCTTCAGTAGATTTAGGAACCCCTTCAAATATGGCTGCCCACATGTCCAAGGTTCACCTGAGGGTCTGTAAGCCTGGGCTCTAAAATGCTTTTGTTTTTATTTTTAATTCAGTCCTTCATTTTAATCCAAGTTTCATWATGTAATATTTACTCACTGAAGGTTGGGTTAGAACTGTGGTTGTCAAACTTTTCATGATTAACACCTGAGGCCATGTGTCTGTACAGGACTGTCGCAGGTTGGTGATTTGTTGGCCCAGTGTGGTGAAACGTCTGGGAACGGCTGGCCTTTTCTGGCTTCTTTTGCTGAGGATGTGTTAAACTTTTGACCTTGGTTTGGGTTTGTTTACCAGGTCTTGTACTTAAGGTTTGGTCTCGAGGTCTGTTATAGTAAAACCCTTTGTGCAGACTCCTATGAATGGGCTCAGAGGGCCTATCGATGGCTGCAGCCGCCAGCACCTGTCCCCCAAACATGCAATTCATGTGTTGTCTCTCTTGGATGGGTTGTTTCGAAACGTGATTTTGTTGTGTTCTGTACAATGAAAATGAAAAATAARAATRAAGCATTCTGATGCTTATAAATATCGTGTTTTGGTTTAGAGCCAAACATYTGTYATTGTTTAGATCRTTTAAAAAGGCTACCTAATTTGGTYATTCTGGTTTTTGTTTTATTTARGGTTGYACAATATATCATGTTGGCGTGTCGGCCATTTTTTAGAATGTCACATTGATCCAATAAGTGAAACTGGGCCGATATTAACATCCGATATTGATTTCCCACTTTTTAGCTTTGTGTTTCTGTTTTGAGAGGGGACATGGTTGGTTGGTATCTGTTTGATCAGGATAGTGACGCTGCACAGCCAGGAATAACTCCAGTAGAAAGCCATGTCAGATGTCTGGTCATTATTTTACAGTATCAAAAAAATGACACAAGTGTGTTTGTGCGTATTTGTATATAAATACTTTCTGTGTTTGTGTAATATCTGCAAATGTTGGTTGTCAGCCATAACACCAATAATTATATCAGATATCGATATCAGCT
Source organism: Austrofundulus limnaeus (assembly GCF_001266775.1). Classification (NCBI taxonomy): domain Eukaryota; kingdom Metazoa; phylum Chordata; class Actinopteri; order Cyprinodontiformes; family Rivulidae; genus Austrofundulus; species Austrofundulus limnaeus. Next base: position 2,237,875 of record NW_013952423.1, read on the forward strand.
GAAATTTTCACAAATGCATCTCTGTGATTCATTCCTTTTCATTCACAGCATGATTTAGTTTTTTTACTGTATATTGATTGTTTATTCAATTAATT
>NW_013952423.1:2237979-2257633 GCF_001266775.1 Austrofundulus limnaeus
GTTGTATTTTGACTATAACGGCTGTCCATAATGTCTGGTTTTAATGTCACCTCTTTCCCCAGCTGAGCCGGGTCCTAACAACGAAATAAAATAAATCTTTTCAAATACAATAAAAAGCTTAACAGTAGGAAGATATASAAGTTTATTTTCCAGGCACGGCTGCAGGTCAGAAGATTTCAGTCAAACTGAAATGATTTATTTGTCTGTACAGCTTCACAGCCAAAGATCACATTAGAATAAAAATCTGCATAACTGCCCCACTGAAATGGTCAACATTTATTTGAAGGATTTTAACACAAGGTCTTCTACAATCAGAGTTTGGGTGCCCCACTGTTTATCCGAGTTAATGAAGTCTTATATTAATCAATCTATAAGTCAACCAGCTGTGGAGGGAGAATAACTAGCAGCTAAATGGCTCAATTAATCCACCGGCCCACACGTTCAGTCTTAACCTGCAGGACACACATGTTCCGAACACATCAGCTTTTCTCCACATAAACARCTCCAAAACCTTTCACTCCCGTTTCTGCCAGTCGCCATTAACATGCAAATGACTGGCTGAGGAAGAGGAGGGAGTCTTCTTCCAGTGTGAACTGGTAGTTAATAAAGCTCATCAGCTGCTCAATGCACCTTCAAGAGAAATAATTCKTAGGAAGCAGTAAAATGACAAAAAGTGCTCGTTAGCAGTTAAAGATAGCAGCCGACATGCAATCCAAGAGAGAGCTGAGTGTTTTTTTTCCTGATCCATCTTAAGTGTTCTCCATCAGTAAAGGCAACCTAATGGATTCACTTCAGATAAAAACCAAATATGGCTGTCCTTGAGCAGACTGTCAGTTTTTTTATTTTTTGTGCCTGAAACGACAGCGCAAATGGATATTTAGGAGACAAGATCATGCAAGTACTTTTCTGTGTGTAGAAAGAGGGACAGCTCTAACTGATGGATTATGGCTTTAGATTGACAGGGATTATAGTCAGCAGGAAATTTGATGGAAGTTTCAGGCGGTTCATATGAGCAGCTGAAGGTCACGGCACTCAATTTCGTGACATTGTGCGCCGCGACGAACTGAAAAACAATCCGAGGGCTTTAAAGGATGTGCAGAAATGAGTCAAGTTCTGGTTTTTAATATTTAAAATGAAAGTAGTGCTGTCAAAATGGAAGCTGATGCAGTCTTTCTTTGATAAAAAGAAAACATCAGGCAGTTTACCAACAATTATCATAGATGCTAACTTGACTCAGGGTTTAGCAAAATCAAAAAAGAATACAAAGATATAAAATCATACAGCTCTAAAGCTACAGTAACTTTCAGGACAAGCTGGGTTTTTGTGTTTTGTTGTCTTACAGTGGCAGCACAGATTAATGTAAAAATAAACTAATTTGAACAARAAAAATCAATTCAGAACCTCCTGTCTTCAATGTGATGCATCTAAAAGTAGATTTCATCGCCCACCTCTAAGCAAAGTGATTTAAATATAGTCCTAAGTTGAAGTTTTTATTTTTATTTTAATGCAAATGCGAAATCTGAGCAAATTTGATGTAATATTTTGCAATTAATTGTTAGAAGTTAATAATTAAACACATCTCACATAAAAAAAGAATCATGATACATTGATTAGATAAATACCGACTAACTCCATTTGTTAGGATGTGAAAAAATAAAAAGCTGACACATGCATGACACGGAGCGGTAATTTATTCTTGGAGCTTTTGAAAGTATTCTGAGCACCTATTTGTAGCCTAAAAAGGGATCTGTATCCCTTTCTTCTAAATTTGATAAGTGCACTTTGAGTTTCCTTCAGTGGATGTTGGTGGATGTTGACACCTCCAGGATATGATGCTTCATTTTAAGCTACTTAAGCATTCTYCCTCTCCTGCGGAGCTTCCTGCAGAGAGCACGGGGAAGATTCAAAAGGCCACACGGTACTCTCACAAACGTTCGGTGCTCAGACCGGATTTGGAGCTTTGGGTGTCCCACTGGCATCAGAAAACTGGTGGCCCACCCAGGTCAGCTGCCGAGGGCTCACCGTACTCYGGATTGATGCACTTCACTCTATGATCCTGAGCCAAACACCAGCACTTTGTTCAATAATGAAGAGAAAACTACAATTATCTTCAGWGACTTGCAGGTGATTCTTTGCTTTTCACTGAGATGGCAAAGCAAGCAGGTGAGGCTGGAGGGGCAGGACTAATTTATCTGGACGGTTCTGAAAGGAGGAATTAAAGCAGCCTCTGTGGTTCTAACAAGAGCTGGCAGAAGTTAAAACCCTTGTTTTTTTGTCATCGGCTCGTCTGCGACGCCAGTGGCTGAATGTTGGAAAAAATTTATTTCAGAGGAAATTTCTGAAAGATTATGGCAGGATCCTCTCTTTGAGCTATCCTTGAAGGATTTTGTCCCTCGGGTTTTGCTTCTGGACCACAGATTAAAAGTAAACAAGGTCAGAAACAATGTGACTGTTTTTAAATAAAGAAACAAAAGGCTGCAGTAGATATTGTGCTCAGATGGAGGAAAAGCTGATTTTTCTTTTGAGGTTAGATTGTCTTTTGATCCTTCTTTATAATTCCGTCATTCCACAGATACAATGGGCTGTTTAGATGTTGGTCATCTTTAGATTTAGTTTGCTGCTTTATAACTTTACATTTTAGATAGATTTTTAATTTGAAGCGGAGTTCACAGAAAGTGGAACAGATTCCAGTCAGGATGGAGAACTTCAGGAGTGATTTGTGACAAAAGGTTGCAGCTAAGGATAAAAKAAAGATTTACAAGAAAGCAGTGAAACAAACTGTCATATGGTTTAGAGACAGACAAAATGATCAGAGACAGAAGTGGACGTGTCAGAGCTGAAGGTGCTCCTCCAGAGGGACAAGGATGAAGATGAGGACTGAGATCTTTASAGGTGCAGCACAGGCTGAAGGACWGGGAGRGATGTAAACAATCACTTTKATTGTTGATTTTATTGATATTTTATTGTTTGAGGCAGAGAGCGTCTCGATGTGGGCGGGATCATACAAAACATACAAATCATACTTCATTTTATTTGCAACAATAATAATAATGGACGACACCAAACTCATAGGAAAACGTACTGAAAGCTGCACCGACCATCCAACAGTATGACGCTTCAGACAAGAGAGGACGACAGAAAACAGGAAGCTACTGTATTTATTCAAGTATAATACGTAAAATTAAATCCATAAAATCATTCATAAAGTTGGGGGGTAGTACCATACTTGGATAAATATTTTTACTTATGTATTTTAACTGAAATATTGGCTTCATTCACAAACTTACTAAGTCCGGAAATGAGAAACGAGCTCACCTCTGACACTCCTCCATGCTTCAGAGTGAGATAACAGACCCAGGCAGGCAACATGATGTGGAAAAAAAGGCAGTCCTGCACCTTAGTAATGATAACAAACTAATGACATTAGTGTGTGATCGAGCCGCTCCTCGAACAACAACAAACACATGTTCGTCTGTAATGGCTGTTGTCTACCAGTGTTCTGAAAAGTTTGTATCCCTGAAAAAAATGTTTCCCCACCAGAGGGGGCGCTCACGAGTAGGAAGTAATCTGCTTTTCCCCCACAAGATGGTCCAAATCTCATGTGATGTCTCTGACTTTTGTGTTGGCGCCTCCTGGTGGACAATGTGTAAAATGCCAGAATTCATATGATGCTGCTACAGCTGATATATATTTGTTGTCAAAATACCTTTTAGTACATATGTTGTTAAAATAAAATGAACAGTCCAATGATCATTTTACTGATATGTATAAAGACTGCAAAGGCTGAAAAATCTTGAAGTCTGTACGAAATTGGAGGTAGTTTGAGGATTAAATGTTTTGTTTTTAAGCTCAAAAAAAGGGAGGGTCTTATTATACATGAGATCGTATTATACATGAGATCGTATTATACATGAGATCGTATTATACATGAATAAATACGGAAAGTTAGAAAAAGTTAGTCAATTGTAGCTAATGTTAGCTTCTTGTGATGAGAGTGAGGACGGAGGACAGAGTGAGATGAGTCTGACTCATTGTAGAGATGCCTGAAGAGGGAACAGCTGAAAGAAGAATATATACAAGTACCTTTTATGCAGTAGCTTAGCCAACAAATAGTCTAATTTAAATGTACATTGACCTGAAGGCTTCTAAAAATTAACTTTTGCAGCTCACTGTAAACGGCTCCTAATATTTGGAGCTGCAACATAATCAATGTTTTATTTAGCCTGACGTACAGTGCAGAGTAGCTCTAACCAGCCATGAAGTATTAGCATTTGCAGGATTTTCTGCAGGAGCATACGTAGCCCGAGTGTTTTCTAACGACAGTGTTGAACATGGAAGTGGATCGCTGCTCTCTGTGAATTCAAGTCACAACACAGCAGCATCCCTCAGACTCTCAGTGGTTGGTCTTGTTAGCATGTATAATTCAGTCTGCTGCTCACCTCGTTGCCAAAACAGAGAACTTCGCTCATATTTCCACTTAAATTYGTTTGAAACGAGCGGCGGAGCTGAGCTCAGAAAGAAGAGCTGCAGGAAGCAGATGTTTTCGCCGCCGTGGAGCCAGGTTTCACCCTCTCTCTGGAGAAAAAAAATGAGCTCAGGAAGGCGGTGAAGGTCAAAGTAGAATCAGCAAAAGAAAGGCTAAAATAATGATTGCATTAACATGCAGCTGGGGAGCCGTGTGCTCTTTAAAGAGATCCATGGAGGGGCGGTACAATGGTCGCTCATTCTGCATGCAGCCGCCAGACTCACACACACACACACACATACACAGCAAATATGAAAGTTCTCTCTGAGGTGTGCATGCTTGCAGCTTCGCACACTAATGTGTAAGGTAACACACAGAGGGTACGAACTTTATTTGTATTTATTTTTACATTTTAATGACATTTCATAGTTTTCCTGCTTTTCATTCCAGTTTCTTGTTGTTTGATTTCCCTCTGTGACATTTTTTTTACCTCAACACTGATTCAGTCAAAGGAGCTTCTCATTTATTTTCATCTAAAAATCAGTTTTACAATAAAAACTAATCCAGAAGGAGGCAGAACTGTCTTCTCCAACTTCTTCCAACATTTCCTGGGAGATCTTCTGTTAGAGCTCAGTTTGTGTTGGGAATGACTCTCAGCTACTACCACATATAAATAACCCCAATATCTGCAAGATTAACTACATTGTAGCAACTTTGAGATAGATCATGTTGATTAGCTGTGGCAGCCATTTTGAAGTGGGTTAAATTTAAATAATGAGTGATGATAATCCAGACTGATACTGATTATCTCAGTCATTGAAGTTTGTAGCTTCTATCACAGTGGATTAAAGCAAAAAAACAAAAACAAATATTGATTAAATCTTTTCTAACCACCAACACACAGAGTAAATTATACTCCCAACACCATGTCCTTTGTCAAAATACACCAAGTAAGTAGTAATAAATGAGCTGAAAGCCTCTGAATAATAGAATATTTTAAATAAAATAGTCATTTTAACAATCAATCAGTCTAACAAATAAAAAGATGTAGTTTTAGTTTATTTTGTGTTGTAGAAAAGACAGATATTTGCTATAATTTAACATAAAATTACAACACACATACTGTACACGTGTGTTTGCATTGACGTTATGGAGATGGTAAAATATCTGTATCTGACTCAAGTCTTGCCATAAATGTTTTATATTAAAACACTGAAATGACAAATATAAACTACAGAAAACCTGTTCAACACCATCCTGTTCCTCACAAATCCCTTTGGTCCATCTAGTTCAGGTTAAAGTCTTCATCATTTTACTATTTCAATAAGTTCAAATGTTTTTATTAAATATTTTGTTTTCATAAAAAATTCTGACCAGTTTTTCTGTGTAAAATATTCTATATTTGTATTTAACCGCCTGTTGGATCTGTAATGATGTCAGCTTGACGTTAGGCAGGGACGAGGCAGAAAAAACATAAAACCATAATAAAAAAACCTCGCTGCCACCTCACTGTCTTTGGTTTCTAACGATGCTAAAARGAGCACCAGCAGGTGACACAGAGCTACATTAATATTCACTTCAAGTCTTGATTGYGTTCATGTGACAAGCTTGAAGCCAGCCTCCTCTTGGCTCGGTTTAGTCTGCCCAACCTCTTGATCAAATATCTGCATTTCACATTTGCTTCCTCAGTCGTACTCAGTCAGCGTTGACTTTGAACAAACCGAACACCTAGTTAGTCAGCTCGGCAGCACTTTCACAGCTCCTCCACGCCATCATTAAAACTCCACCAGCTCCGMCACGTGAGCTGCTCTTCCTGCTCGCTGCGGCAACGTGACAAAAACCGTTTTTTTCTGTCCTGTTCTTATTTCATATTAATTATTCATATATGTTTTGCATTTTTGCTGGGAACAAATCAAACAAGTTTATCACACCTGAATATGAATAAAACATCAAATACATAAGATTTTTTAAATTACTTTTAAGTGTGGATTCAGAAAAAAAAAAACTTTCTTCATCTCAGGTGTAGATTCAATTAAAGGTAAAGCTGTGATGTAATTTCAGTGTTTGTTTTCTGCCATTTTGGTCAAACCTTGTAAATTAACACAGATCCCATAGCTCAGTATCTGTTAAACATGTTGAGTTATAGTCATTTTTGTGTTGGATAAGACTGCTAAACTGTGACTGCCATGTTGAATTGGGTTAATTTCAAAGTTATTGAGCTATAGATATTCATCRTACAACCATTGCTGAAACACAACAATGAATAGAAGAATAAAAAGAATAATAATTTTATATAATTGGCCAAACACACAAACAATTACTACCAAGGTTTTAGATGGTTAGTCTTTAAAAAGATATCAAATTAAATCTCAACCAAACTAAAGGTAGAATTTTTTTAATTTTTGCATCAATTTTGACAAATGACCAACAGATTTTTTTTGTAWCAAAACGTAGAGCAACAATTCTTATGTTTTATGCACTATATTTGTTTTTCTTACAAAGTTGCGAGAAGCTGGAACCAGAGGTTCAGTGGTCACTGTGGGCATTTTTGCATTGTAAAGCCCACCTTGGCCCACCCTGGTTCCAGACGGTCCTGCCTTATTCTACTCCAGCCCGGGATGTGTCCTATTTGAGCAAAGAGTTGCCTCAATGGGGGCGGGATTATAATATTTACACAAACACCACCTTATTTAATTTGTGACAACGATGGAAACTAAACTCCAAGGCAAACTCCAGAATAATGAACCAAATCGAGCAGTTTGAGACGTCCCGTTTAAGACGAGAGGGCAGGGCAACAGAGAACGGTAAGCTAATGTYAGACTTTTGCTACCTTGTTGTTTGCTCGCTTCTGTTGTAGCATAGTTAAATGTTGCAATCGCTGCAAACGGTTCAGGTAAAAATCTCATCTGTGTGACGTAATCCCTTCAGTCAGTGAACCAATCAATGAGAAKTCAAATCACGCCGACCCCATTGGAACCACAGCTCTCGAGGTTCCAGTAGAGTGGACCTGGGCAATAAGGGCTAATATAAAAACGCCCGAACCTGGTTTGAACCTTGTGTGAGAGGCAGACAGAAGAATGAGGGTCTTACCCACACCTTGATACGAAGCTGTTACCATGGGAGGAAACCAGAATACCAAGAGAAAACCCACAAAACAATACGACCCTTTTCCTGAGTGAATACCTGATGATTTCAGGCTTTGCTGTGAAACAGGAGCATAAAGCAGTTCTGTTTTTGACTGAAACCCTCTGACTGAGCAGCTCTGATTTGGAACACTCAAACAGAGCAAAGAAAGCAGCTCCTCTTCACAAACTCCTCAGCCAATAAGTAACAACACTGTTCTGGTTCTGGAGGATCTGCTTTTGTCAGATTTGAATGTTGAACAGATAATGGATGCCCCAATTAGGCCGTGACATTTCCATTCATTTATAGCTCTCTGGTTATTCTTTGCTTGGTCACCAAGCAGCATTCTGCTAATATTGAATAAGACTGAGCTCCAACTTTAGGCTGAATTAATTAGTTGGTATGGCCACAAGATTAGCATTTATCAGGAACTGCAGTTTTGTTGGACTACCTGCATGGTCACATAGCTCTCTGAGCTAATTAGAGTGACCTCACACACATTAAGCCTAATGATGTGACTCAGTGGCATAAAATGTCATTTTGTTTCTTTACATTTACACTTTATTAAAAAGCACATTGTATTGCTCAGTTTTTAAAATACTAGGAGTCTTTTACAAATGGTGTGTTCACACAAAACAGAGGAGTGCACCATTTTTACAGGTTGGTTTTGTTCTGTTGGAGAAATTGTTAATGATGTTTAAACAATTATTGGACACACGTGAACCGAAATTTCCTGTTGAGATGAAAATCAGAGTTTTGATTTAAGACTGATTCACCTGTTTTGTTACTAATAATATTCCAGATTATAACAGCTTTATTTCAACATTGTTCGGTTCGAGGCTGCAGCATTTAAAAATATCMTCCATCCATCTTCTTCCTCTTATCCGGGGTCAGGTCTCGGGGTCAGCAGTCTAAGCAGAGAGACCCAGACTTCCCTCTCTCCAGCCACTTGGACCAGCTCCTCTGGGGGAATCCCAAGGTGTTCCCAGACCAGCTGAGAAACATAGTCCCTCCAGCGTGTCCTGGGTCTTCCTCTGGGCCTCCTCCCAGTGGGACGTGTCCAGAACACCTCACCAGGGAGGTGTCCAGGAGGCAACCTAACCTGATGAACCACCTCAACTGGCTCCTGTCGACGTGGAGGAGCAGCGGCTCTACTCMGAGTCCCTCCATGACCGAGCTTCTCACCCTATCTCTAAGGGAGAACTTCATTAAGATTTCTTAATCTTTTTTTCCTCTTTCCAGCATAGACAGTTGTCCAACATGAACAACTGTCAAGTTAAACACAATGTCCACTAACATGAAGTCAAACAAGTTATTTGTTACTGGAACAGTTTCAGCTCTAACCTGTGGTTCCACTGCTGCAGACCACCATCACAACTAAATCAGTGAATGAGGTCAGCTTCTTGTTGAAAGTGGTTGACTTCTTAATTCCTTCCAAATTTCCCCTTCAAACTCTTCACCGTTTCCAATGAGGTCAAGGAAACTGGATTAGAGGAGAAAATGGGATGTATTTTCTTTGATTGTTTGACTCAAATCTGGCAGACTAAGCTCCAATCCAGAACTAAGACAGTGGAGGAAATGAAACTGAAGTGAGGCAGAGCCTCTTCATCCTGATGGGAGAGGGGTCAGAGTCCAGACACACAGACATAACCCTGGCTCTTTAGCAGAGCTGGGGAATTCCTCCTCTATTGGATTTAACAGAACCGGCCCTCCAGAGGACTGCATGTCAGTCAGCATCACACATTCTGCTTCACCAATCAGGAGCAGGACTTAGATCCAGTCTTTTCTCCAGAGTAGACCAGGAGAAGAAATGAACCTGAATCTGACAGCTGAAGGAAATGGTACGGGGAGTGTTTGTAACCCAGCTGGAGGTCGCGACTGTTGAGCTTCTCCAGCTGCTCTTAAACACCGCTTCTGCAGCCAGGTCTGAAAGAAAAGCCTCCTCTGTCCCCGAGAAGCAACAAGCAGCAAAAGATTCCAGGTTTGTGACACAAACTCTACGCTTTCTAAAAACACAAAAAGATGTGATCACAAAGTTTAAATSAAGTCCACTCAAAACCAGAGTTTCATCTGCATCTTAAACGCCAAGAAAAATCACGTTCTTCACTTTCACAAGTAAAATAAAGAATAAAAGCTGAAGAATGTGTGTTTCAAATGTTCTGTTAGCATCATGTATTCAACATCAAACTCAAGGACAACTCCACTCATTTATTTATTTTACTTAATATGACAACTGTTTTTATATCAATGGTAAATTTCTAATTTATGAATCAATGTAACAAAATAAACAAATTTAAAAGGTAGAGCTCAGTTAGTGTTTGTTAGCGGTGCTCAGCCGTAACAATGAGATGAGGAATGTGACATTTTCTGTTTAATCAAAGTTAAACACAATGCTCACATTGGCCTCTATGAAAATGAGTTTGACACCCCTGATGTGTTGTAACAATGGTGAAGCAAGAAAATAATAGTCAACTGTCCAGAAATCAGCAACAAAAGACAGCAGCACCTTTATTATGTTAAAAGATTGTAAGAAATTTTCGTGTTCGTTAAACTGGAATCGAGACGAAACCACAAAATATTGAATAGATTAAAATGTAAAAAGAATTGGAACCATACAACCCAGATCTGGTTACGAGCGGATATTTATTGCTCCCGACTGGAGAAACCAAGCTGCGCTGCTTGACACAGGAACTTCTGGCCCTTTTCTACAGTGTCTTCAGTGCCCGGTGCGCCCACTATTAGCCTACGGCTGAATCGTAGACACTCAGACAAAAAACCTTTCCTGTATGTGTCAACGGTTATTATAATGTGTTGTCATTTTGTTTCAGGCATGGAGCTAATGATATTTTAATCAAACATAATAGTCAAACAATAGATTAAGAATCAATACTTAAAGAGGAAAACTATGAATATAGTGTGGTGCTTCTAAATCAGTTTCAGATGATATTCTGTGTTGTTGGCCTCGGTGCCCATATTTCAGCTCTCAGTTCAATCAAAAGGACTGACTAGAAATAAAAAAGTAGTTTCCCAACTCTGCAGTAAAACTGAATTAAAGTCAGAGAAATGGACCAASAGAGAAGTAGATTGTGAAAACTGTGACACTGCAGCTAGAACTAATGACCAGCACAGACAGCGACAAGCTTAAGACCGATCGAATCAAAACATAAGGTTAAAGTTAATATTGAGTGGAGACGTGTCGGGTCACCAGAGACCATTCCACACGAGTGCTAATAATGAGCTTATGTCCAAATCCATCCAAAGTCCTCCAGCTGTCTAAATACAAACTCCAAACTTTATGAAGTGTGTGTTCCTGCCTTGCTTTGTTGCTCCCTGGTGGATGAAGACAAAGTTCTAACACATAAATAGTGAAAGCGGAACAAAGTGTGCCTCGGGCTGTGGGGGTCTGAGTCCACGCTGCTTTCAGAGCAAACTTCCAGGCTCCTCGGTGTCTGATGAAGCAGAAGCTGCCATCTCACGGCGGACACAGTTAAATAATCTTCACTGAATGCCGCGGTTATTTACACAAACAAATTTCTATCATCTTCACGGCTACAATGGCCACCTCCGAGCTTCCTTTATTGGTTATTGAGGGCAAGCAGAACATTTCAGAGCCATTATCATCATTCAAAACAAACAACAGAGCGAACACAGAGCCAATTATACCCTAGCTCCRTTTTCTGCTTCCACGTTACGACCTTCATTTTGTCTGCTTTTGTGGATTTCTGAGGTGATTCAAGCAGGCGGAGAAAAAAAGACACAATGACCATTAAATATTTCATGAATCTGTATTCTTAGACAAAGCAATGAGTCTTTAGGAATGACAAAGGTCCACCATAGAAAATGACTCACGTATTTATGTGCCATTAAAGCTATAATCAACATAAACCACAAATTATTTCTTTTTCTTTTCCCTCAAAATATTCCTATAAAAATGATGCATGCCGCATTAGTGCTCTATATTTTCTAAGGTTTGTTTGGCCTCAGTTCAAAATGTTTCAAATTAAGTATAAAAAGCTAATTTGTGCTTTAAGAAAGTTTCTTTCTTTAACTCATTTATATCATAATTCCTTAAAAAAACTGCACGTCACCTGCTGTCTTCTGTGCCACTGTTTTAAACTAGACACCTCACAGTTGTAACATATATGACCCCCACACATACAGCACCAATGAACCAGAGCAGATTTATAATTTGGGGTCTGAAGGGCCTTCATCAGAGCTAAACAACAAAAAAATCTGAAGCTCCTGCATTGAAGAGTTTTTGAGTTAGTATAGGCATTTTTGCATGTCCAGACACCCCCTTTTCAGACRGAGCCCCCTCCTCAAATATGGGGTCTATCATAAAACCGTTGGCTGGTGCAGTGTAGGTCGGACACTTCTACAGTCCTGCCAAATGTCATGTTGGTTGGTGCAGCTGTTTCTGTGATACAGTTGACCAGAAATCAGTGAAAAAAATAAAAATAAATAGTACCAAAACATTAGGACCCCTACTTCATGTGTGGGGGTCATAATAAAGATGTTATTATGCTATTAGAGCTCTCAGTATGTATTAAGAGTGACTATTAGCCACTATCGCATCATATTTTGGCTCAAATTTGTCAAAATGAGTTTTATTTTCCTGTTTCCTGTTTGCAAAACACACCATAAACTGTAAATGTAAAGGTGGTAAAATAAATGTAATTTGATAGGTTTCACTTTTAAATCAATCAATAAGTTAGAACTGCGACTCTTAGYAAAAATAAATACCAATAAAAAATATAAACAAGTTCGTTTAGCTGCTCCTTTTGCAGCCCCATCCATCGGCAGCTCACCACAGGAAAGTCAGATGGTAATTATAATAAACTGAGAAAATTACAGGCTTTTCTGACTGACAGTAATTGAACGAGACAAACCGGGCGCTGAAAACAAATCCGTTCCAAATATGGATCTAAACAACGATGGGAAACAAAAAAGTGGGGGGGCCGGCCTAGACACCTGACAACTTCAGCTGCAACAATCGCTGCTGCTTTTAAAAACTTATTAGCACATGTGCAGAGGCTGAGCTCMGTTTGCTCAGAGAAAATGTAAATGTGTCTGATGGGATTTGTGCAGGTTCATTACAGGTGGGAGGGAAYGAGGAGCAGCAAGAAACTAAAACCTCAAACACATCATCAAGGTAAACAACACCTACAAGGCTGCCGGTCGTACAGTAACCTTTATCTGATAAAAAACTAAAACTACAGAAGTCAGACACGCTGCTTCTGACGTACATTTGTCCCGTCTGATGTGCAGCCCGGGCGTAACAGGAGCAGTTCATAAATCAAACAGGAAGCAGGCTCCAGCRCCCGTTCTGTGGGGTTTTAAAAGAAGCCAGCGACAAACACAAGTGTATTTGTATAATTCTGCAGTGGTGTGGATAAACCAGGGAGTCGAATGAAAGAAGGCTGCATCCTCAGCAAAATCCGGCCTGAATAAACATTAATAATGAGCTGGGCTCTTATCATTCCCCTGGCAGTGGGGAGAGGGAATTTGTGGCAGCTCAGCGCAGCTTTTTGCACTCAGCAGTGGCAAAAGCAAAAATTTATGTCTAATAAATTTAAAGTTTTTAAGGTTTAGGTCTTAGAATGTGTTATTTTTAAACACCAAATCCTGTTTTTTTTTTTTTTTCTTCTGCATCTAATATTTTGGAACGTTACCTCTGACTCAGCTGGACTCCTTCAAACATCACACAACATTCAGGAAACTGATAAAAAATAAATGAATCTCAATCTACGAACTGGAAATAAACTACCCAGATTAGGAAGTCCATTTCTCTTCAGGTTAAATCTGAATATTTTCTCTGACTAATAATGACTAAATCTGAACAGGGAATTAATCATGTAGGAGAAATGAGCACTTTTTAATTGAACTTCAACGTATCACATTTTTTTTCCCACACCTGAATGTCTCGKGATGCTAATGAGCTCAGATTTACATCCTGAATCCTCAGAGATGCAGATAATCAAAGGAGCCGAGCCACTTTACGCTCTGCAGGAGAGGAGGGGGGGGTGCGTAGTCTAGTCAGGTCTGAGAAGCAGTTTAAAGTCTTTGATGAATAAAAACTATTGTCAAAGCTGCAGACGGGGGACACTTGACAACCACACCGCAGCGTGACACGTTTTTTTGTGAATCCCCACCTCGTTCTGTTTAAACTCCAAAGAGTCGACCGGAGARCAAATCATCAGGCCTTTCAGGAAAACCACCGGGGACTTGGATTAACCACAGTCTGATCCTGATCCTGTCTCAGTGTTTCATCACAAAAAGAAAAATAACTCATGTTAGTTTGAGAGTTTATCCAGAATTTAAAAAAACTGATATGATCAATTATTGATGTCAGGAAAGTCAGATTTTTTATTTTCTATAAAAAGTCTGCCAATGTCAAATAAAGTGATCAATTATCTGGGTTTTATTTGACTTTAACATTTAAGAAGAAGTCAAATAGTTTTCAATGTCAAACAAGTTTGCAGGAACGCTGTGATTCAAGGAACAGGTTTGATATGAATGGAAAAACTTCCAGATTTTATATTTGTAAAAAGATTATTATAATTTTATTGTAAGTTAGATGTTTTTTTGAAGTTTGAAAGGGCAGACTTTCTTCTTTCTGCACACTTTTCATTCAATTATTGATTTACTTTGTTTTTTAATATTTTTTTTGTTGTTTTGTATGACTTAAATTTAAAAAAGTAGTTTATTTCACAAACAAAGCAATTTTTCTATACATTTATGTGGAAAGAGTATAAATTGATAATTTGCGGGGTTGACATAATCCCACAGATATCTGTTTGAATGGATAGACAGTATTTTGTTTATTATGAATTAATGGCTGATGTAGACCAAGGCCTTAAGTCAGGGCTTTTCAAATGGCGGCCCAGACATTATTCTAACAATCAAATTTAAGGAAAAAAATTGCCTTTTTTTAGGAATTATTGAGAAAAAGTTATTTTTTTTTCATCCCCGGAGTCCTTAGCATTTGCCCTCACTGCCTATGGCTCAGTATAGAATATAAAAATACATCCTGCCTCACAGATCTGTTGGTTTTGCTTCGTTGGGAGAAAAGCTGCTAATTATCTGTCATGAACATTATGTACTGATCTTCTGCGGAGCAAAGTAATCAAAGTTACCTTGAAACTCCGCTCCCATCAACATCCTGCTGGTCCCAGCGAGGCATTAAGGGAGTTTTGATTGCCGTCCCCTCACAGTGAACTTGGAGGGGCGGCGTTCAGAGGGGCTCCATCTAGTCGCAATCTGCAAAATGACTTCGGGGCTTTGTGTGCTCATCTGCACATTTAAGCCCAAGTGCTGTTAGAGCAGCTTAATCTTGATTCAGTCGGCCTATGTGACCTCTTTCTCTCAGCCGTCCCTCCTGCCGAGGGGACCTGGAGGGTAGCACTTCCAGGCGCACGCATTCAACAAGGGCAAAGAGACAGCTGCGATCCATTTCGGAGGGATCTGGAAATCAGATTGTCAGATGACCCCCTGCTCTGCTCCCTGGCTTCAGCAGGCACAAGTTCCAGTCAGAGCCAATGGCTCCTTGTGGATAACTCCCACTGAACAGCATCTCTACTCTACAGGATGAAGCAGAAAAACTAAAACCAAAACACTTCATTTCTTTGACTCAAACATGATGATTTAGGTTGATATTTCTACTAAAAGTGATAAATTATTACCAAGTTGTGATTTTAAACACCATCTGSCCTAGTTAATATATGAGATCTGTTTTATTTATATCACCATACCATGACACATTTTAAAATTATCAGCTTCTATGTAACTGTGTTACAGAGAGGAAAAAAAATCCAGGCAACAGCTGGTCCAGCATCACTCAAAAGGCCTCCTTTTCCCACCAGATGTGATTTAAGACCGGATGCATTAAGCATAAGTGTGTAAATCTCTTTAAGACCGGGTGAGACATTTGCATTCCCGTCACTTTGTGTGTCTGCTCTTCAAACATGTCTCCCAGCATCCCTCTGCGAGCCATGTCGAGAAGGTCAACAGGCTCGTCAAAGTCTGCATCTGAATATTTTAACTTCCTGTCATTGTTATTTTCATCTAAGTAACTGATGTGTTCTGCGTCACTGCCACATCCCTCAATCAAGTCTAAAAGCTTTTTTTTTCTTCTTCTTCTTTTCGGGCTCAAAGGCCAGATTTGCTTAGTTGGGGAAAATTTGCATAAGGTCACAATCTAAAAAAAGAGTGCCAAACATGCAGGTGAACTCCTTACACCGTTTTATCTCTGAGCACAGATAAAGCCAGCATTTTTTATTATTTTTAAAGATGATTAAAACAATCTCCTAGAAGCAGCGCGGCACGAGGTCACACGTCAGACTGGTAGATAAACAGGAGTGGGTAAAACAATAATGAACCTGTGTGCGCCGCGCTCTACTGTCAACTCCAACAACAATAAATTGTACTCACCTGATCCACACATCCAGGCAGGTCAGGGGCAGGAGAGGAGAGAAAAAAAGATAGAAAAAACTGTTTTAGTAATTTAAGCAGTGATATCAGAAAGAGTAAACTCACAGATTAAATAACTAATTAAACAAATATATAATCTAAATATTTGTATCTTCAGTTGAAGAAAGCATATGGTTCATGTAAACACCACCACCACAGTCCAGTTGTGGTAGGAAGGTTGAAGACACGAGGTGTTTACGAGCGATAAGAGGGAAACATGAAACATTTCTAAAAATCCTAGTTTTAGCTTCAGTTTTCTTACAATGTGGTCACTGTGACATTTGAAGGGGAGCTGTTGATCAGTGGTAAATTCTACCAAGTCTCTACGAAGCTAATCTGGATAAATCATTCTACAGAGACCAGTCCGTGCTTTAAATCACACTCGTACATTGATGGCACACACATCAGAGGCAGTGGGGGTTCGATGTCTTGTCCAGGGACATGTTGACATGTGACAGAATAGTGCCCTAACCACTCAGCCACAGCTGCACTCTTATGAATGATTAATGAATAATAATTGCACTTTTTTTTTTTACTTTAAACAGTTGCACTGTGTTCCAAAACTGCACTTACATATCATCAGTCAAACTAACTTCTTAATTTTAACAGGTTAAAATAGTAAACTGTAAACCCACTTTTCCCACAACGTGGAGTGGCAGCATATCCTTAGTAACATACAATGTGTGCTTGATCGTGAGCCTGCGTCGCACACAAAAATATTTCATCATGTGGCACTAATTGCAGTAATTGCAAAGTGGCAAACAATTGTTGGCAGGCTGTCTTGCTCTGTCGCAAGTCGTTTTTGTGTGCATATGATTTATGTTTCTGATGTAAACATAGAATCAGAACAAGTTTTTAACTCTACTTTCCTATTGTGTATTTCCAGCTGTTAAATGTAGTGCGACCCCTGCTGGTTGCCGCATGACCTGTACACCTGTTCCCCCATGTTCTGTCATGCGTGTCTTCTTGAATGGGTGTTCTTAAATGCCATTTCATTGAGCTCTGTACAATGACAATGAAGACATCATCATCAATTGCACACAATGCAATTTTGCCAAACACTACCCTGCCTGAACTCTGTTTAGCACGGTTCAGGTGGTTTTTCATTACACTTCAATAACAGCTCAAGTGGGTGGGTTCATTTCAAAGTAGGGCAGTCCTAGAGTCCAAAAATTGACGCCACACGCCTTACCAGATGGTGGTGGTTTTGCTCCATTAAGCTATTTGCCAACCACCATTAAACATAGTAGAAGAAAACCCCGAAAATATACGAAACACAACAATGGAGGACATAGTATTGTCGCAAATGGCAGATCAGGTTGTGAGAGTATCTCTTGTGATGCAACTAGTGACTAAACAATCAGTGACCAACAGTCTTCTGACGTCACGTTTTCAGGCCAGCATAGTAAACTTGGAACCACAGCAAAGGACATAATGAAAAAGGGTCTGGTTCCACAAATTCCTGCTAGTAGAAAAGCCTTGGAACCATGCTGTAGAGGTGTTAGCGGAAAAGAGCCATTAGTGTATGGTTATAGATAGTAGTTAGCATGCTAACAAGTATACTAAACTCCAAATAAAGAAWCTAAGACAAAGCTGATAGGCTGCCTTCAGTTCAGCTTGAGTGTGAGAAAACAAAGAACTTCCCAGGGACTCYATTTTTCTTTTATTTAGTCCTGAACCATCTTTTTGTCAATCACGATGAGGGATCAATGTCAGTGATTGACACAATAAACACAAAGACAGATGAAAGTCCTGACAGGTAACCTCAGGAGAGCTGGATGGCTGGAAATCTTTGGCTCAGAACTGATCCCCACAACGAGCTGAGATCATCAAATTTGTTCCAAAGATGAGCTCACACTTTGGTGCAGAATGTCCAGATTTACAGATCCTTTGTCAAAAGCAAAGATTATTTCACTGAGCAGTTTTCAACTAACTACACTTGCATTATTTGAATATAAAAAAACAAACAAAGCTCTTTCAATCCGCTGCAGATGTAATATACTAAAGATGAGGCTGAGAAAATGGAGCATTGCACCAAAAGACAAGCTATCATTGGTGTGAACAAGCAAAGTGTAATGGATCTATCTGAAAAGATAGTCGTGTCGCTTAATGTATTCATTTTGTGAGCATATTCTGCTGACTTACAGAACACCATCATGTTGTCATGCACCAGGGACCTTGGAAATAAAAGCTTCTCTATGCAGCAGAGTAGAAAGAAATCTCTTTAATCAAATGAGCRGGCTCAGGTTGTGAGGACATCAGACATCTGCTGGATGTCTGGATGGTTCCCGCGCAGACGGTACCTGCCTAAAAAAGGTCAGCGGTGGGAAAGGCGAGCCGTCAGCATTGCAGTGGTGATGGAGTGGGCCAGCAAAAGTTCAGCTTCACCTGAACTGGGAATCTTTATGCTCTTATTGATGAAAGGTCAAAGTAACTAACGATCTGCGGTGGAAAGGTTGCATCTGTCGAACCACCACAGCTCATTTCATCTACACGTCGAGCAGCTGTCAAACAAGATGTTCGTCACTCACTTGGCCAAGTACTGAACGTTTTAGACTAAGATCATCTTCTGCTGTGGAAAAAAAATTGTAGATGTTTTGGTCAAACTTAAAAAAATATTGTGCAATATCAATATTTTTTGTGAACAACTGTCAGCTACAACTACACCAAATGTTACCTCAGTATCTATCAACTGAGTTGTAGTCAGTCCAGTGGTTCATAAGATACTTTGGTAATGTACACACAGACACTAGGGGTGTAAGAAAATATTGATACACAAAAAAATAGCAATATTTCATTTCCCAATACAGTGCTTTAAAGAATCAATACAGTATTGATTTTTATTACGGTTTAAAATGTAAACTTTAATGCCAACGGTTCATTTTTATGTTGTAGTTTAGCCTCCTACCACTAGTTGGCAGCTGTCAGTCAGTCATTTGGCTCCTCCACACCTGAGGAAACAGACAGTGGCTGTGTCTCAATTCATGGGCTGGTTCCTCATGAGGACCCAGCCTAGCTGGGCCACGTAGGCCACATCCTTGCTGGGCCAGGTAGGATGCTCAAAACTGCTGTGAAATGAGACGGTCCAGCCTTCACCTGATGTCGGCTTCACGTAGGTTTGCGTGACCACGTGCTCCCCTGTTACCATAGTGATCAGTTTCATGTCGGACTTAAAATGCTTCGGGACGTGTTTACACGTCTTTTTACTGGAAGAATAAATTCACAGTTAAAAARGTAAACGTAAATAAAGAAAACAATAATTTGGGTTTAGCTCCAGTATCTACAACGGAGATAACACATATTTTTTATTTTTATGAAAATAAAGTCATAATATGCAAATAAAGTTGTAATATTGTGAGAATAAAGTCAGTGTTTGGTGACCTTAAGAATGCTGAAACAATTTATTTATTTAGTAGAATACATAAAGTTTTTTTAATGAGATATGAACAAAGATTTGGTTGATATTTGTATTTTTGTTGTGAAGTTGTTATTTTAAATTATATTGTGTATTAAGTTGAGTTTTATTATTTGTTGTACTTTTTTAGATACATACTTTTTATTGGGGCAGATGTTAAAAGATTTTATTCTTTCTGATCC
>NW_013952423.1:2257860-2312930 GCF_001266775.1 Austrofundulus limnaeus
TTATTCTCGTAACTTGTAGTTGCATTTTCTTTTATTTGACATCTTATTGTAGCATGAATTTCATCAGCTAAGTTGCTAAACTTACTTTTAAAAAACAAATCCTTCAGTCCCTGGTGAATTTCCAAACTGCGCCGACACGTTAAAAAATAACACCACCGTCTTCATTTCTCAGTTTATATTGCTGCCCGCGCATTGAATCCTGGGATATCCTCGGCTGGTAAGGATACATGGATGCATCCTCGGATTTYGACAGGAAGAAGGACACATTCCTCGGCCGCTTGATGAGGAGCCTTCGAATTGGGACAGTCCTSCACRCGGGACAATGATGTATGCGGCCGACAAATGTGCACTCATGAGGACCCAGCCCCTGAATTGAGACACAGCCAKTATAACGGTAGCTCAAACWTTAGCATTKATGGCTAAATCTGRGCAGATTAGACTGATACTTTTCTAAGCTGAGGGAAKATTGCCAACAGTTTACTAGCTGGAATGTCCGTATTTTAAGCCAAATTGAATTATCCTGGTCGGGAYGCTCTTTCTCCCGACTGTAGTCAGCCATCACGTTATGGCAGGCAGGCAGGCATTTGTCTAGYTCAGGGGGTCTCYGAGGGACGGTACTAAAGTGGTCAAATGCAACGACCATGTGAAACACAGTGCATTAAATGACTGGCACGTCCCCCCTTAAAATGCCCTGATAGCTGACAACACAGACTGTGTGTAGCAGCTTCATGTCATCAGTTTACTGAACTTTAGGACAACATATAGACTACTGTTAGTGTGTTGGGTGACCAWATTTTATAATAAATGAATATTAAAATCTAAAATCTGCCACAAATATATTATGAAACTATCTAATGGCACATTTAGTCTAACAATTGAAAACATGGATGAAATAAGAAATATGAAACAAATAAAATACATTTAATACATACTGAGCTTTTTTTTGTTTTGTTTTTGGACAACAAATGGCAATATATCCCAATATATCACAATATACTGTCGCAATATATCACAATATACTGTATCGTATCATGACACAGAGGTCATGATACGTATCGTATCGCCAAATTTTTGCCAACACTGTCCTAACAGAGACATCATCGTCCACCTTTTGTTGTACTTCAGCCAGCTACAAAGGGAAGCATTTTATTTTGTAATTTARCTGTGAAACATACAGTTCAGTTGCAGAACGATTCACCAACTGTTGCCTATGGTCTGATTTAGCTTTTAAAATGAATGCTTTGAAAGCCGTGCTGAAAAGAAGCAGTGTGCGTTTGTATGTGCGTGACACCGGATACACGCTGGAAACAACATATCAGACTGTGGAGGCTGAGGCAACACTACGCCGGCTGTGTGCGGTGCAGCGTGCTTCCCTTCAGAGCACATGAAGACGAGTTAACGGCGGGCCYTCTTTGATGCCTTCAGGTACAGAAGCTCTGAGTACTCTCAAMTGGCATGACACAAGGATATTCGGTCGAATCAGACACTGGCCTTACTTACAAGTTTTCTCTCTGTGGGAAAGTGAGAACCAAGCCAGTGTTACACAAGCTTTTCATCTCCCACGTAAACAGACAGACAACTACAAACCTCTCTTTGGATTCGTTGCTGAAACATTTCTTTTCCCTGTGAGCTGAAGGAAATGAAAGTAGTTTGTTTGCCTGACATTTTTTAATGAATAAAAAAACATCAACTTGTGTATTTAAAGATTTAGCATTCACCAGGAAGAATGAACTTGGCATGAACTGGAAGAATAGCGTAAATATGAGGTTTTGCTAAAGCCAGTATCTCTGTAGTGAGGCAAGCTGGTGGTGCAGAATTCAGTGCAGCTACAAATTGACCACTTTTCTCACAATTCTGAGTGCTTTAGAAAAGTTATACCAGTGATAGTAAAGACTTTAGAAAATGATTAATCTATCCTTCATTAACTTTAATTTACACTGAACAGCAAGTCTGGCTTCCTGAAAAAGCAGGTAGTTTTAAACCCAGCAGGTTTTAGTGAGTATTTTACAAGAAAATCTGTTTTTCTACTCATGTTATCACATTTTATAAAATGTTGAAATTAAAAGTTGCTCAAAGGTTGCGATCGCAGTGAAGGAAATTAAGTTGTTGCCACCTTGGCTTATCTGCCAGCACCAGGTGGTTCACTGTTCTCCTCCAGTCCATTATTTCAAAATACATTTATTGTGCCAAGTCGGGTCAACGAGCTTTAAGCACCTCTTAAAGAACTGTTCAAATAATGAACTGAGATCCTATAGTTTGACTGTAGCTCTGCAGGGCCACTGCATGTGTGACGCTCTTAAAAACACATGCACATGCACTGTAATTTACTTTTCAGAGCACATTCATTCAGTCTGGGAATTTTAAAAAACACATTTGATCAGTGTTTGTTGCAGTCTTTTTTAATGCATGTGAATTCAAACCAATTAAGGCTGCTGACCTACAGATCTCGGTGACATTCGGTGCGGCACAATGAAAAAAACTTTAGAGTTAAAAATTACRTTTGTGAATACATTTAATGTCAACCTGTGACACAGCAGAGCACGACTGGCTGTGCTTGCAGCAAATAAAATATATAAAACATGAAAAATAATAGCTAAATAATGGGAAATAAAACCATCCATACAGAATCTATACCCGTTTCTTCCTTTCAGSGTCACAATTAAAATTTTGTTAACCTCCTAAGTATATTTATAAAAAAACATTCTGGATGAACAGAACTGTGCAAAAGTTTTAATTGATTTWATTCACACCCGATAGTCTGGTAGACTCGGTTCAATTGGGGACTAAAACTGCAATATTTGTTTACATTTTCAGCCGGTGTGGTTCACATTTACACTGATCTGTCAAACCAACAGACCCCCGTGAACAACCTGTTCCCCCTAAAAACAGCTGAAAGGGATATCTTTGGGGGGCAGGATTAAACAACAAAACCGTAGATGGGAACAATACCTGAGACATGCAACAACTTCACTTAATGAAGGAAATTAAAACAAATGATGTCTTAATTACAGGCTGATGGTAACAAAGTACCAATAAGATTCAATTATAAACTAGTTCATGATTAAACTGTCTGCTCTCCGTCACAACAACATTGTATGTTTCAGTGAATCCTATGAGTTTCCAAAAACAAGAAAACTGGACTTTGTTTCTGTGATTGAAGACATTTCGTTTCTCATCTGGGGATTTTTTTTTTTAATTTAAAAGAAAAGCTTGAAACTCYAGACTTTTCTGCAGCTTCAGGGTGCAGCTGTCTTGTTTTTGGAAACTCTGAAGGATTCAACCTGACTCCAGTTCATCCTTTGAGTTTAGGACTTTTTTATACCTTATTGATTCAAAGGTCAGAGTAAATCAGCTTAGACTCTGCAAAAGAGTGAAAAAGTAGCTAAAGTTACAAAATATATATTTTAGACCTTCAGAAAAATGAAGAACAATTGTTCMATTTTAAAAATGACACATTTTGGAAGTTTAATTCTAAAAAAAAGAGATGATTCCAAACTTTTTCTGTACCTGAACTTTAAAAGAAAAATGACAATTATTTTCAAACTGATTCTTTCCGGCTTTTAGATGAATTTTAAATTTGCTGCTTTGCTTGTAGCGATGTAATCACCTAATATAAGCAGTCTGAAAGTGAAGAGAGAATAAAAATCAAACAAGACGCGTGCGGACGGGGTTAATCTGTAAATCAGTGCTGGTTTTCAGATCTTAATTTAAGAGGAAAACCTTGCATCAAGTGTGACTCTAAAATTTTAATAAGCTATCAGCTGGATTTACTACTTTGCTGCTGATTTTATGGGCTCTTCAGAAGACCAAAAAACCTCCTCAGTTATCTCAGCCAGGGGAGCAACAGAGCTGACTCTATGTTCAGGAATCAGCTCTGTTTTAATGAGGGTAAAAGGACACGGTTCATCTTTTTTTCATGGCAGCGTGGGCTTGGGTGGAGATCACAAAAAAAAGATCTTGGTAATAAACAAGGCTTCCAGCAGGAGGCCTTGCACCAGTCAGGCACAGCTGCAGCAGAAATACAAGCCTTTCTGGTGGGACTGTTGAGAGACTGTGGAGGGGCTGCAGCCACTGCTGCTCCCTTCATTAGCATCACAGGCTGGAGTTTCCTCCCRACGCCTCGCTCCGTGTCCAGATGTTGGAGGTGAGGCGGGGAGGCGCTCTGAGGAGCAATAACCCAGGCCGGAGTCAGCCCATCGTCCACAGATCTTCAGTCCCACAGGCGGACTTTCTTAGATGTCATAAAGGACAACGAGCGAGACGAACCAGAAATATATGTGAATTATTAATCCCTTCACCCCCTGGAGGAAGTTTCTTTCTGTGTGTGTGGGGCCTTGTTTTTCCTACATCGTGGGGCCCAGTTTTAAGGAAAACGCAGCCTTGTGGGGACCASAACTTCGGAGRCTGATTTTYGGTGGAGGGTTGTGTTTAGGACCAAGGTGTGAATTGAGTTTAGGTTAGTTTTGGGGTCAGGTACACTGTAATTAGCATCGCAGTGTGCTCTAGATACCAGGATTGCAAGGTAGCAGGTTCGAATCCCGTCAACTGGGTCGGTGTGGGAACTCGCCGGGTTGTGTTGTGTGTGTGTTGTGTGTGTTGTGTGATAGCTGGATGAGGCATATGGTATAGTAAGTTAACTAGCTAGTAATTAGCTACCTAAAATCTGATAAGTACCAAACCTGGTTGACTCCCACCCCGGGGTTCTCCCGGATCGTCCAAGGCCACCAACGATCGTCAAGAATCCACCGTGAAGGATTAGTCGATCAGTKTGGATTCAAAGTTCTTGTCAGTTTGGAYCTGTGAGGTTAGCTTTAGKGTTTGTGGTCARGGTTAGGATATAAAATTACCAAAAAATGAATGGAAGTCAATGGACRGGCTCCACAAGGATATAAAAACAAGTTTGTGTGAGTGTGTTAGTGTATTCACACACTCCTGGCTATGTCTTTAAACTTCATACCAGTTGATTCAAAATTGATGTGGCCTGCTCCTTGGGCTCTGAGGAGTTATTGCAGAAGAAGTGAAATGAAAGGCTGCAGTGATGCTGCKGAGACGTTCACTCAGCTTTAAGGAACAAAGGAGGGGATGCTCCATCATGTATATATGCATACATAATTATTCCATCTCAAACACAAATACTTAWCAGAAAACTTACAGCTGTAACTACAGATTGACACATTTAGCAGGATGCAGGCCGTATAATGTCAGATTTCCAGATAAATCTTTTCACTCCATTTAAAGAGAATAAAAGTTTCCATAAAAAACGATATGTTCTGTCTGCAGGAAATGCTTCTATCCATTTTGATGATTTTGTGTTCATCTGGTGCTCATCCAATCGTTACAAACCTTTTATTGCACATAGTTTTAGTTTTATCACCCTCACAACTCACACATCCACTTGCAGGAGACATTTCTGAAGTTGATGCAAAATCGATTTAAGAAGTGTTTTTTTTTTACACAAACAAATAATTAAATTTTTACAGAGTTGAATGATAAAAGCTTTTGGAGCTCTGTTTTATGTAACGAGACATGTTTTTCCCACTTGAAGCAACTAGTTATTTATCTAATTGCAGCTAAATTGTATTAACACTGTATTAAGTTTGAAAAATATGACATTCTGATCAGAAAATGTAACAATTTGTTATATTATTTTTACACAAAAGGGCCATCATTAGAAATCAAATTATTTGTATAATAAGAAAATATTTAATCTACCTTCTTATTTTATTAATTTACTTTTGTGTTAGATTTATACAAATTAACCAGCTGGTTAAAGTAGAAAACTAGATTTTGTTTTAACCCTTGAGGACCTGAGGTTTCTATTTATTGTACTTTTAATGCTTTGTCAGATCTTTTTTAGCTTTATTAAATGAGAAAATTGGGTTTCATTAAAACGCCACATCAGATGTCATTTGTCCATTTTTTATTGATTTGTTTTTTGTTTTTTTTTTACCAGAAGAACCGACTTCATCTGAAACTGACAGAAAACCTGTTAAAAGCTTGAAGGAAAGTGTCACAGCCAATTAGGTTCCTTTGAGAGGTTTTTGAGAGAGTAATAAGAAAATATGCACACCTCATTTCCATTTGCTTGAATAAAATTATTTTAATTTCATGCCTTTTTGATGACTTCACACAACACCGGGCTCATCAGTGAYGGAGAAAAAGTTTGAAGAATTTATTTTGAGAAAGTGGAGTGAAGGCAAAAATAATAAGAAAAAAAAACAACTTGTTTGTCACTTTGGTCGAGGCAGGAGGAAAGGGCCGTCTAAGATTTAAACTTAAAGCTGGAAAAACTCACAAAACCTAGCAGCCCTTTCAGTCTGGTGTCGAGTTGACTTCAAAACTGGAAAACTTCTGAAGAAATGTTGAAAGGTGCCAAATACTGCTCAAAATTCTACCACATCGTAATAAAAACCCTACATTTTGATGTGAACTATAAGAGAACCAAGATAAAAATATGTTGCAGCTGGAAAAAACAAGAAATTATGTATAATGTTATCTGAAGATGGGGATTAATCAGAGAAGACAACATGACCTAATTAAATACAAAAATGCTGCTTTTCAAACATAATCATCACATAAATGTTTTGTCTTTTCAACCCATTTGGGATTATTTAAAATAGTTATTTTCTGAGGTAATAASAATTCTAGCTCATTATATTGAAAGTATGTTGCAATAAATTGGTATTATGAACATGGAGCCACTTTTTCAGAACTCTTTGTTTACAGCTGCGAGGTTTCCCAGCCTGGAGCCGAAACGCTTCTGTAAATAYCACAGCTAATTGAGGCAAGCAAACAGTTTCAAACAGGGGCTAAAAACAGTGTAGGGTTCACAGAAAGAGCATGTCTAATAAGGACGCCACAMACATTACACAACGCAGCTATAAATCATAAGCATCGGCAGTCCAATCAATTACCCAACAGAGTGAGAAGAAACAAAATCCATGAGTTCTCGAGTCAATGAAGTCAATGAACTCTGACCTTTTCATCAATCTCCAACCAYCCACGCTAATCAGACAACTGTAGCTACATCAACAGAGACCAAACACACCATTGGGGGAGTGCGTAGTCATGTGCTGCAAATGCCAAAAGGGTTGCAAAGCCTCCCAGAGTCCTGCACCGATCAGGAAACAAAGCTCAGGATAAAGAGCTGGGTGTGAATGAGTGATAAGAAAGGAGGAGGGTGCRCAGACACATCAGTTATCTGTTCCTGACGCCGTGTTCACCTCTGCCAAATAGATCTGTCAGACCAGGGCTTCTCAAGGCTGCAGAGGAAAGATTCAATAAAAAAATAAATAAACAGGCAACCCGGGCGTCTCCCAGTTTCTCAGGCCAAAGTAAACAGAAGCTGAGTGTGACATTATAGATAGAGCATAAACAACACTGCTGYTGCTCTTCAGTCACTTTACGGCTGTCAGACATGTTATGTGTGACCGTCACTTCCTGTTCCTGCAGCAGAACATTTCTTTTCATCAGGAACAACAAAGAGGTGTGCAAAGCAATCAAGGTGAAGAATAAAAAAAGTCATTACGTGTTTTTGGTTTTAGATTCTGCACCAAATTATAAACTTTATAGATTATGACAGTGTTCTCAGTTCCAGTCCTCATGGCCCACTATCCTGCATGTTTTAAATGTTTCCCTGCTCTTCAGCAGGTCTTCAAGTCCTGTAGAAGCTCATTTGTTTATTTAAATCAGTTGTGCCAAAGCAGGGAAACAACAAAAACACGCTGCAAAATTTGTCCATCTAAATAAATCTTATGATCTTATATCCAGCCAAAAATTATTTTTGATTTTGTTTTGAGACTGTTAATCTGGAAATTATGGCATGGTATGAGGGCCAAAATTAAGACCATTGYTACATCCTTGTGGCATAAGGTTATTTCTATTATTAAACCAGATATTAATTGGATTATTAATAGGCCGGCACCACTAACTGAGCAGCTGGCCCTGACAGGCCGGTGCAGGCAAATGAGAAGGAGACTATTCATTAGTGTTAGCATCGGAGAGGCTAACTACTAGCATGCCTATGCTGCTCATCTACTTTATTAGACACAAACTTTTTTGAATAAATTTTATATAGAAAAGTCTCCTGTTGGATAGGTCATAGTAAATTTGACTAAGTGAAATAACCTGCCAACGGAGGAAGACTTGCACTTAATAAGATTCTTGAAACCACTTAATTCAACTCAAATATTCTTTATTTCAAGAAAGTTTGCAGTGTATGCAGGATAGTGGGCCATGAGAACCAGGACTGAGAACCAATGCAGACATATTTAATGGTTTAGCATTCCTTTAAGGAATGAACATCTCCCAACACATTTCATGATTTTTAGACAAAAATCTTACAAATAAAAGTTTTTGCTATTCTCGTCAGACTATTAACACTGTGCCTAATCACTGATATTAATCACTGAATAAATTTGGTCAATRTTTAAGCAGTTATACCAGCAAAATAATAATAAAGAAAATTAATGAAAGTTTCCTCCTAATGTAAATATAATCAGGGTATAACATGACCTACATATTGACTGGTCAATGTTAGACAACAGTGACCTATTGCTGGTAATCACAGTAACCTTTACAGTATTTTTCCATGCAGGACAAAAGGTCTTTTTTTTTTTCAAAATTGAAAAGTGTGTTAGTGTGTATGTTGTGTCTTTTACCATCAGCAACATTTGTAACAGAGAGACCATTGCAGCCGAGCAGACCAACAATGTAAATGTTCCAACTATTGCAAACATTGCTAAATAACCCTCTTGTTGCCACTTTCTAAAAGCACACTGAACCCATGTCCAGTAGGCCAACTTGTCTGCATTGTCCTCATAATCACAAAAAAAAAGAAACAAAAAAAGAGACACTGTAACAGAAAATACTAAAATAAGCCTGGAGCAGGTCATAATAAATCAGCTTCAGCTGCCAGCAGAGCTCCACAGGAGGAGGGATGACCTACAGGAGCGAGCAGAAAGCCACAAACTCCACGTCTTACCACAGTGAACTCAACATGATGCAAATGAAAAAGGTCAAGTTCAACATTACGTACAAGTTCAGTGGGCACACAAGACATAATTCTGTCTCCTCTTGGGCAGTTCTGGTCCCCCCCCCCATGATTCACCCATGTCACCCTGATGCTTGTTAAGGTTCTTTCACACCACAACTTTACAACTTTCCTTCATTACAAGCACGCTAATTTGCTTTTTTGGAGATAAAATTGTCCACGCAAGAAGGACCCTCGCAAATTGGACCCTCACCATTCCCTGTGGCTCCTCTCTGTTCAATATGTAACAACTGATTAAACTGCCAGCACAGGAAAAGTCTCGTAGCCTGACGAGACTCTCCATGTAACCCCGCGCTGGCTCTGCTGCTTTCACAAAAGCTTTTGTCAGCAAAAAGCAAGAAAAATGTAGTTTTTCAATAATATTGAGTGAATATCCCTCATTATGTTKGTCCCTATCAGGGCTGCAGTGTTTATAGGGAGGTCAGTGATTCCCTTGGATGGGAAACCCTGCACCACTCAGCATTCTCTCCTTATCTTGGTTGGGCCGTGTGATCGATGAATGTTGAATAAACTCATCTCTCTGCAGCTCCAACCCTATCGCTTCGGTCTGCAGACACAATCAAGCCGAGCTGGATGCCAAATAAATTCACCAGTTTAGCACAGAGACTGAGACATAGTGAGGKGCAAAGACAGCCAGCAAGAGTACCCCCCCACCACCACCTCCAAAACCCCGAGTAAGCAGAGTCCACATAACTGTGGGGAATGGTGCATAACATGGATAAGATAAAACCAACAGGWAAGTTTGAAAAAGGAATTAAATTTCAATTTTTCTAATTGAATTAATTATTTTGTATGAAAAGAACACATTTATAAACAGTAAAATCTAACTTGTTGTGTTCCTGGAGTCTCTAGGAGACAGAAAAAAGTATTTTAGTCTTTCCTGTGTAGATATCTTTACATTCTGTTTGATTCATATTTTTCAGTCCGTTCAGTTTTCTTAATTCTATATTATTGAACAATAATGTCACAGTATTTGCCGTGGAACTGCTAAACAAGGTCGTGGACTTCCAGCTTGCCCATTTCTTAAATCTGTGATTCTACAGGTTTGTTGTCTTCATTCTTCTCTGATTCTGGGTCAGACTGTGGTTCTGGGTAAGACTCTGGTTCTGGGTCAGACTCTGGCTCCAACATGTAAGGCTGGATGGACAAGTCTTCTTTTGTCGACTTATTTTAATTAATTTGTAAATGAAATGTTTCTGCACTGCTATATAGTCATATCTCTGCTATCAAATAGAGTTGACAATGATCATTGGGAGAGATTCCTGGAGGGGATGTGTGTGAAGTGATTTATTTGTGTTTAAAGAGATGGCACCGRGGGGATTGTGGAGTTACAATAACCAGGAATTCAGACCAAAGTGTTGCAGTTCTACTTCATGTAGACCCCAAACGAATGATTCAAAAGGATCAAATGTTGCTTTTAACAATAAAGATGAATGGATAGATGGATGGATGGATGGATGGATGGATGGATGGATGGATGGATGGATGGATGGATGGATGGATGGATGGATGGAAGGAATTAAAAAGCATTTTACAAATAAAAACATTCTGTTAGAAATGTGGACGTTACACAACCTGGTCAGTATAATGGGTAACTACAACCTGGTCAGTATAATGGGTAACACTGTACAACCTGGTCAGTATAATGGGTAACACTGTACAACCTGGTCAGTATAATGGGTAACACTGTANTAATGGGTAACACTGTACATCCTGGTCAGTATAATGGGTAACACTGTACAACCTGGTCAGTATAATGGGTAACACTGTACATCCTGGTCATTATGATGTGTAAGTAACACTGTACAACTTGGTCAGTATAATGGGTAACACTGTACAACCTTGTCAGTATAATGGGTAACACTGTACATCCTGGTCAGTATAATGGGTAACACTGTACAACCTGGTCAGTATAATGGGTAACACTGTACAACCTGCTCACATCTTACTGATTAAACAACAAAGCTTCTTCTGTCTGATTTGTTTTGCTCCACAGCAATAAGAGCCGGTACAAAAGGTCATTCCTGCCCCTGCAACAGCCTTTTACAAGGACTCTGTGCCAACTTAGAGAGGCAACTTCTTTAATAAAAAATGCAGTTTCTGCTTGCTTCTTTACTTTTTCCTACATTTTAACACCTTTCCCTCATTTGTTACATAGATTTATTCATTTTTGTGATTAATAAACCTGTTGAATATGCTTCATAGAAAAGTCCATTCTTACTTTGTAAAGGAGTTAAAAGCAACCCAACAACATAAGGCCGGTTATCCAAAGATAACTACAGTATCCTACTCGTGTACAACCCTCATCCAGTAATTCTGCCACACAACATATTGCTGTAATGCTGGGCTTAAAGGAAATAGTGATTAACACACTCTGTGGTTTCAAATTTCAATCATATTTCCAAGAAAAGCAAAGAAGCTCAACACCTCATTTAGGCTCGCCAAGCAGTCTGTGATAAAACCAAATCCCCTAAAAGCCACAAGTGCGTAAGCATTAAAACAATATGCTTTAAGCATTTATTAGTTTTCCAGCTGGGTGGTATTAAATTTCACAGCAATCGCTTCAGAAAAATCCTGGACAAACAGGTTATCAGCAAATCCACGAGAAGCTGACTTTTAGAAGGCACGAATAAAAATCCTGTCTATTCTTGTCTGCTGGCCTAAAGGCTCCAAACCCTGCGGTCTTTGCTTTGGTTTTCTGTGGGGCTTTTTTTAAAGGTTATGGTTAGACAATGGCATCTTTTCTGAAATAACTGAGAAAACTCAGCCCTTTTTGGACCACATTTAACTTAAATATCACTAGTTACAGTGGGGAAAATAAGTATTTAGTCAGTCACCAATTGTGCAAGTTCTCCCACTTAAAAAGATGAGAGAGGCCTGTAATTGACATCATAGGTAGACCTCAACTATGAGAGACAAAATGTGAAAAAAAAATTGAGAAAATCATTTTGTCTGACTTTTAAAGAATTTTTTTGCAAATAATGGTGGAAAATAAGTATTTGGTCACCTACAAACAAGCAAGATTTCTGGCTGTCACAGACCTGTAACTTCTTATTTAAGAGGCTCCTCTTTCCCCCACTCATTACCTGTATTAATGGCACCTGTTTGAAGTCGTTAACAGTATAAAAGACACCTGCCCACAACCTCAAACAGTCACACTCCAAACTCCACTATGGTGAAGACGAAAGAGCTGTCGGAGGACACCAGAAACCGAATTGTAGACCTGCACCAGGCTGGGAAGACTGAATCTGCAATAGGCAAGCAGCTTGGTGTGAAGAAATCTACTGTGGGAGCGATAATCAGAAAATGGAAGACATACAAGACCACTACTAATCTCCCTCGCAAGATCTCAGCCCGTGGGGTCAAAATGATCACAAGAATGGTGAGGAAAAATCCCAGAAACACAAGGGGGGATCTAGTGAATGACCTGCAGAAAGSTGGGACCAATGTTACAAAGGCTACCATCAGCAACACACTATGATGCCAGGGACTCAGATCTTGCAGTGCCAGACGTGTCCCCCTGTTTAAGCCAGTCCATATCCAGGCACGTCTGAAGTTTGCTAGAGAGCATTTGGATGTTCCAGAAGAGTATTGGGAGAATGTCATATGGTCAGATGAAACCAAAGTAGAACTATTTGGTAAAAACACAACTCGTCGTGTTTGGAGGAAAGTGAATGCGGAGTTGCATCCAAAGAACACCATACCAACTGTGAAGCATGGGGGTGGCAACATCATGCTTTGGGGCTGTTTCTCTGCAAAGGGACCAGGACGACTGGTCCGTGTACATGAAAGAATGAATGGGGCCATGTATTGTGAGATTTTGGGTGCAAACCTCCTTCCATCAGCAAGGGCAATGAAGATGAAACGTGGCTGGGTCTTTCAGCATGACAATGATCCCAAGCACACTGCCAGGGCAACAAAGGAGTGGCTTCGTAAGAAACATTTCAAAGTCCTGGAGTGGCCTAGCCAGTCTCCCGATCTCAACCCCATCGAAAACCTTTGGAGGGAGTTGAAAGTCYGTGTTGCCCGCCGACAGCCCCAAAACATCACTGCTCTAGAGGAGATCTGCATGGAGGAATGGGCCAACATACCAGCAACAGTGTGTGCCAACCTTGTGAAGACTTACAGWAAACGTTTGACCTCTGTCATTGCCAACAAAGGATATACAACAAAGTATTGAGATGAACTTTTGTTATTGACCAAATACTTATTTTCCACCATTATTTGCAAAAAAAATCTTTAAAAGTCAGACAAAATGATTTTCTCAATTTTTTTTTCACATTTTGTCTCTCATAGTTGAGGTCTACCTATGATGTCAATTACAGGCCTCTCTCATCTTTTTAAGTGGGAGAACTTGCACAAATGGTGACTGACTAAATACTTATTTTCCCCACTGTAGGTCCAAAAGCTGTATTTCTTTCCACTGACCGGCTCCATCGATGGTGACCAACTTGATTGTTTCATCTTGTGTTTACATTTGATCTCCTTGCTTCTGTTGATACGTCTGTCACACTTAAATGGATGATATGATCAGACTGAGATTATACTGTAGTAAAAATATATATAAACCACATATATGATTTAAGGCCACAAATGGAAATATCCTGAGTCTGATTCTGAAAATGATGTGATGTCGTCTTCATGATTTCTTTTGTATCTGAGCTCACATTCAATCTTCARTTGGAAGTGCCGGGTCTTTTTACCTTGTCACATGTGCTGTATAAAACACCACAGACACATAAAAACTGACAATTGGAACGACCAGATCCTTCTTTCACTCACGCTTCCAGATTTTATTATATTTTTTTTACCAAACAGGAACAGATTTTGTGGCACGGGAACCATTTCTTTAAAGCTCACTTTCTGCTCTGCTTTTTAATTTTTTTTTTATTTATGTTTATTAATCTCATTAAGAGCGGTTGTCAAGGAGTGGCAGACATAGGTGTTCAGTTACTACAATGGCAGCAGGTTTAGTGTTTATTTTTATCTCGGTTCTCTTTACTCTCCAACAGATTTGACGTTGAAATAATTGTATTTTACCTGTTCAGATTATTATAAAGAGAGGTCCCAGATTCTGTTGGATTTTAGAGAAGAAAGTTGATAAATGTTGCCGTTTCTGGCAGCCTTACTTAGCATAAATATGCGTTCACTTAGCCAGTCTTCAGTAGGGCTTCTGAGCTGAGCTGTGAGGTTATCTGAATAAAAAATGACCTGCGGCTGAATAATAAATAGGCATAAGTAGGGCCGTGTTTTCATTAAATATAAAAAGACATAATTCTCCAATAAAAGTCATTAAGCTACATCTTCTTTAAAGTTTTAAGGGCTCACACATGCCTGGAACTTAAAAGAAAAGGCAGCTGATCCCTGTTAAATTAGGATGAAGCTTCATGCATGGAACCCGCTGACGTGGAGCAGGTCATAAATCCTAACGTATGTCACTTAGAAGGCAGATTACTTCCCTGGTCGCAGSCCGCCGTTTGAGCCCCGCCAGGGGAGATAAAAGAAAAAAACGGCAGCGCTGAATTGTTATTAATTCATACTTCTGTTATTATCATCTGTTCATTAGTGGCGAGACACCAGAGTGCATTCTGACCCACTTCTACTCAATTTAACAAAGTAGCTGCTCGGAGTGCCAAAACGTTCCCGTCCATATGTGCACGGTTATCTTTCACTTAAACCTAAACGGAAATGTCTTGATGAGATGCATTCTGGGAGATAAACTAGAACGTATTGCTGCTGCTGCTGGCRACAGGACATTTGGTGACAGACATGTTTATGGTAGAGAGCAGAGGAAATGTTTGAAGAAAGCTGACATGAATAATAATAAATAAAACCCCACATATTCAGGTTACATTATGTTTTCAGTTTCTAATATTACATTGAAAAGTAGCAGAGAATGAATCAGATATGTGCGTTTTTAAAAGGTTGCTTGGCTGTGGCGGCCATCTTTAATAAGTCCAAAACTTAATTATTTATAAATATACATGCAGTAATTATCATAATTATTGCATCAACATGAAATTTGTCAGGGATGTAGATATATCCGACCAACACTGTGCCAGCCAACGGTTTTACAATAGACCCCATATTCGAGGAGGGGGCTCCATCTGAAAAGGAGGTGTCTTGATATACAGAAATGCTTATAACTCAAAAACTATTTAACACAGGAGCTTCAGATTTGTTTTCTGTTTAATTCTGATGAAGGGCTATCCATTGGGCCCACCAATGAGCACTCCCACCCAAAACAACCATCTGTTCTAATGGGTTCTGAGTTCTGGTGTTTTGCATACTTRTGAGGGTCATTTATGCTTCCACTATGTGGTATCTGGTTTACTATCCTGGTATTGAAGCTAGGGTAAAAACAAATAAAGATATTTCTACATGCAATACCTAAAATAATTACACATATTTTCTTCTTTCTCAATAAAAACCAAGCTGGAAATCACATTTTTTATTAATAACTGAGTGTTAGTTAATCTATAATTATGGTTTGAGCCTCTAAGAAGAAACCTTTAGTTCTTCAGAATTCATTTTGCTACATGAGTGTTTTTTTAAAGGGATAAAAATTAAGTTCCTGCACACTTAACCACTGGCTGCATGTTTGACTTATC
Organism: Austrofundulus limnaeus; assembly: GCF_001266775.1. NCBI lineage: Eukaryota > Metazoa > Chordata > Actinopteri > Cyprinodontiformes > Rivulidae > Austrofundulus > Austrofundulus limnaeus. The sequence goes on from NW_013952423.1 coordinate 2,273,524, forward strand.
TTTGTTCCTCTGCYTCACTTGGGATTTGAACTCAATCTAACGAGGAATTCTGATTAATGAGGAATGTGACGCCGCATGTGTGAGCCTTTATCAGAGTTCTCCCCAGATCCACGGCAGGGCGAGGGGGGAGAGGGGGGGTGGAATTAGTCCTAATTGTTCAGAGAAAGTCACCAAAGCAGCTTCTTTTTTGGAGGCTAATATGCGTTTGAAAGCAACAGCAAAGAATAAAAAATAAAAACTGTTCCAGGGGTGGAAAGTTCCAACCTCCTCTGATCTCCGTTTTCACTGTTTAGAAAAACTGGCTGCTCAGATTTGCTTGTAACTGGAGTCAATTCAAAGAAACATGCAGCCTCCATATTGATTTAAGTGACACCATTGCTCGCTTGTTTGCTGCAAAGTAGCTTTAGCAGACTGGAGGTCTATGTTCACACAATCTGCACAAGCTAATATATCAAACTCCACGTTGGCAGTTTCTGGGCCGCTGGAGAGCTCGGTTCTAAGAGCTGTTCGTAAATACACAAACTTTAAATCCTGCTTTAGTCATGAAGGTAAACTCCTTAAAACAGACTCTAAAAAAAGGCAACTGTGGCTTAGTGATGATTACACAACAGACATACGAGTCAGACCCATTTTAGATCCACGCAGCATCAATTTTAGAAATTGAGACTTTATTTTTACTTAGTTTTTGCTACTTTTATCACCCCAACACAAGTTAATCGTTAAGCAAGAGCGGGAAGGAATTCCACCTACAAAGCTTCAACCATCAGTGTCTTCAGGTCGCAAACAGAGTTGTTCAAAGGAAAGCTGATGGAAAACAGACTCTAAATGAGTGAATATTTTAAAAAAATTAATTAAATTAAAAATTGGTCATTTGCATARTAAGTATTAGGACTGCACAACAAACTTGCAAATATATCATCTCAATATCAGTGTGCCCAATATTCACATGGCAAAAGACTGGAGTGTTTTTTTTTTCATTGTTGACGAATGTATTTGAGGAGTTTTGAAGTTATATTTTTCCTGCTAATGCAAGATTTAGAAAGTAGTCTTATGGCAGCTAAAKCTCACACCAGACACAAATGACTTTGCCAAAAAAGTTAAAGGTYACAGAAGTACAGAAAAAAGACATTTTTTTGCACCCGATATCATCACAACATCTGTTTGAATGCTTATCAAGAATTTCCAGCATTGAGATCATTTCTGTACATTTTCCCAACCGTATCTCGTGCCACAATTTATTTACTTATTTATTTTTGCTATATTTGCAATTTCTATATAAAACTATGAGCTGCTTCAAGACATTCCTGCCTTAACTTTTGCTATTTCAGCAGTTTTTACTTTGAGATATTTAGCTTTCTCAGCCATACTTTTCTTATTGTAAATGAATGGAGCCGTCTTAAGTAAAATCCTTGAAAATATTTATAAACCTTTCCAGCACGTTTGACGTTTATTCTGGTTCTGCTTTTTTCTACTTGGTTCTAATTTCAGCTTCATTCTGCTTCTATTTAGCTTCGATTCTAATTTTTCTTTGCTATAATTCTGACATTTTCTACTATTCTTCTATTATTTTGTAGAGGTTTTTTTTCAGCTTCCTTCTGCTTTTTTATGCTTTTTGGCTTGTTTCTGCTAATTTCAGGCATTTGAGTTTTTAGCAACTCAGAAAATGAAGGGGAAAAAAGCAACGATTTTGGCAACTTTTAGCTTTTTTCAATGAAATTCACCTTTTTTAATAATTTTGGCTTCTTACTGCTTAATTCCACAAGTATCAGCTCATTCTGTCTTTTTGTGCAAATTTCAGCTTCCTTTTTAGCTATTTTATGTTAATTTCAGCTTTTTTCAGCTATTCAGTAAAAAAAATTTCAGAATTAAGCTGCATTTTTGCAGGAAATGCAAATATTCTAGTTACAATTAGTTATGCCATYATAAGATTATTTAATAATGAACAGCACTAATAAATATCTTGTCTTTGTGTTTAGTACATTTGATTAAATGTAGATTAAAATGATTTGCAAATTATCATATTCTCTTTTTGCTACCAGTACATTTTTATAGCTAGCCCTTTGCTACTTTTAGCTTTTAGATAGCTGTTTAGCTTTGATAGTGTTCTGGTTATTTGATTTGATTTGATTTATTGATTTAACAGGAAAAGATTACTAAAAATCAAGCCTGACTCAGCATAATTGCTGTTTTACAGCARGTTCCTGTTCTGCAGCACATAAAACACTCAGAATTACAGCATCACAATCACATCATTATACACCATAGACACAGACAAACAAGCATACCAAATTTCAGGGAGGCAGCATTTGCAAAATAGGACGTCTAAATATGAGCACAACAAAAAGTGTCCAGCAGATGGCAGACAAGATTCTTCTTAAAGGGCTGTAGTTTTGAAATGGACTTTAYGTTTTGAGGAATGTCATTCCATGCTTTAGTATAAACATAGAAGAAAGACCTCTGGCCGTAACAGTTTTTAAAAGTTGGTAATATCAGTTGTCCTTTTGTAACAGATCTAGTTGAATGACCACTTCCAGAGTTTGATTTGGGCAACAATGCACAGAGAGTTCCATAATTGGCACCTTGGAAGATCTGATTTCAGCATTAACAACAGTTTTAATCTTCAGTTAATTTCAGCCAACTTGTCCCGCTGCATTTTTTTKCAGAAAATGACATTTTTCAAGTTGTTCATACTGAGTGCAGCTCTATATCACTCTAYATAACTAAACTGTAAATGATGCAAGAAGCTGCTGAATTGTTATTTTTTACTGTTKTTAAATGCTTCCATTCTGCAGACATGTTGAGACATTACAACACTTTACAGCAGCTGTTTTACAGCACACGATAAGATTTTGTTGTACACTGAGTACTGCTGCATCAACGTCTTTAAAGTCTTCTTGAACTAGCAATAAAAATTCTAAATTTAATTCATCATGTTTATAGTTGAAAAGCTTTTTTATCAGTTTTGTGTCMTTCAGTGTCATTTTTATCAGCTACACAAACTAATTAGTTTCACATTTTGCTCCTGGAAGCATTTCAGGTTTGCTGGGATTGGGTTCAAGCTGTGGTGCAGTGTTCGCTGCCACATGTACTGTGATATTTAACTTGGCTCAGTTTGTGCTGACTCCTGCAGTCCTCTGTCGAGACCCAGACAGCAGATCTGTTTATTTCATCGCTGCTGTCTTTAAATCAAGTATGAGAAGTGTGGAGGGCTCGGGCAATTCAGGATTTCAGTCCAGTCAAGGACTGCACTCCAACACTTCACTGATTACTTCCCTCCTCTCCAGCTACTAATCAGTGAAAACACTCCGTCTGTGTTTGGCTTAGATCAAATCTGCACAATTTAAGGCTGTTTTTATGCAGGAAATGGTTCTGCTATTTTAATACAGCTAATCAAATCCATGCACCAGATGCTGTAAAACCATTTTGTTGAGGGAGGGGGCTGGTATGAAAATGGTTCTCTTACATTTCAGGCAGGAGAAAACAGCAGTAAAAACATAACTAAACTAAAGGTTTAGCGTTTATGAAGGAGTGCATATCAGCCGTTTAATATCAGAATATTTATCTGAAATCCTCAGTTTTACTCTATTCTGTCCAGTAGTTCACGAGATATTTTGTTTTAATTTAGAGTTTCTGTAACCTTGTTTAAACAAAACTACAGCTTAAAATAATTATACAACTCATTAGCACAAACATAAAAAACTAAATTCTCTGACATTATGTAATTACAGCTCATTAATAATATAATGGAAATAAGATGAGACACCGAATGTTTGTTTTTGTTTGTTTGCTTTTTGTGAATTGGAGATTGTTAAAGGTTAAGTTTGTTGTAAGTTTTTTTTAATAAGAGGCAGAAATTAGATTTTCTTCTTAACTTTGCATCCTTTTCATTCAGAGCTTTTTTTCTTTTTATTGTTGTGTTTATATACTGTCATTTGTGGAGTTTTCTGAGTAAAATACATTTTTAAATTGGAAAAGATTTAACTAACTTTGGTGAGTAAAGTTAGAAAAAAGAATAAAATTTTTCATCAGATCTAAACCCTGACCTGCACACCTGGAAGTTAAATAACATGAATCAGAGTCTGCCTTTGAAATATTAAAGCATTTAAAGATAAAATAAATTTAATTGTGGCCTTTGTGTGTTTCTGGTTTTTATATGGAAAATTGTGATTCACCTAAAATTTAGCAAGCAAGCCATTACCTCTAACTTTTGTTACAAGGTCTTAGMCACTACCACATATAGTTTTAAACTGAAGCATTGTTGCCATTTTTAAGGAACATTTAATCCACGTATCCGTCAGGTACCTGAGGATTGTTCTGGCCATGAATAAATAACCTCCTAACCTCTCATCTATTTACCAAACCAACAAGAAAAAAGGATCCACTCAGGCGTGAAGACGATAGGACTGGGTCAATAAATCTGCACACACACACACACACACACACACACACACACACACACACACACACACTTTCATTGCAACGCACGACGTGGCAGCGACACCCGCAGATCACTGCTTTAATATTCCAATCTGATAAAAAAAAAGACAAAGAATATTTTGTTGCCCTGAATGACTCCTCATATCTGAAATTTGCCTAATTGTGTTTATAATTCAGCTAATTATTAGAATAAATAGAAGGACTAATTTGACTTGGAGATTAAAATGTTAAGTAATGGCATCCTTTTTCATCTTGGCAGGTTTATAAAGTCAGAAACAGAAAATAAATAAACAAATAAACATCAGGCCAGCCAAGAAAACACTGACCACTGAAAGGAGAGATAAGTGACTCATCAGAAAAAAATTAAAACACAAATCGAGCCACTGCCGGCCCATTAACCACTAACAGAGCGGTCCATTTGAAGCCAGCACAGAGAGGCAAATGAAGACTTGTTTAATTTAGTGGATCATTACATATTAAATGTGACTGAAAAACATCTGGTCCAGCACAACCTGAGGAAATCTGCAGAAACTCTGAATTCTTGTTGCTTCAGTGTCATTAGTGCAGCACTGAAAACCTGAAGGTTTTATTTAACTTGTTGCATGAACCACAAAAATACACTTTTTACGCCTCTGTTGCATTTCTAATTGCTCAGTATGAACTGTCTATTCATACAGAACAATTAGAGGTGACTTCATCCAGAATTAATAACGTGTTGCTGAATTGAAATGCCAATCAAAGCGAYTGCCGGTGCTCGCTCTGCCTTACACGCCCACATTAATTCCACTTTGTGACTACCTGCACTGTCACATCACAGGTGTTTAAAGTGTCTGTGACATCAAATTTTTGTAATAAATATGAATGCATTTTTGAAAAGATGGCATTGGTTAAATATAGCAAGGTAAATTTTCACATCACTGAGACGAACCGTTGTTGCGATATTTGCATGTGAAGGAACAGGAAGTGATGTCAAAGGGGAATGTCTGAACGTGAACAGAGAGTTGCTATAACAGCTAAAACAGAGACTGTAGAGAAGAATCGGTTTCTGTAGAATATTTTGAGTCACTATCAGAAAAGAGTCAGAGTTCAAATGTTTCACTCAAAAGAAAAACGGAGTTCCTTTTATTAAAGAGTTCCCCTTTGATGTCACTTCCTGTTTTACTCTGGCTGAGCAGAATTCAAAAGAAAATATGCCAGTTATGTTACAAAATAGGTAAAATCATGTGTATTATGCCAAGTTTTTGAATAAAAAGTTTTCTTCGACTTCTTGTATTTGCATGTCGTAGGAGCTTAGATAGGTTAGATAGGTTATTAATTCATCTGTAAACATTTTATAAATCAGTAATAAGTGTTTATTATGCATTATTTGAGGATGAGAAAGAGACACAGCTGTCATGTTTCTTGCCAAATAGTGAGCTAAATCTGGTCAAGTATTTTACATCTAAAGTTGCTTATTAAACATTTCACACTATGTTACTTCCTTGTATGAAACGATAATGATTAGGAAACACAGATTTTAAATATAATTTTGTACTTTATTACTGCAATACACACATTCACAACTATCACAAGGAGCCTTATTGTAACATGGAGGACAGTCCACTATTTATTAATAACTAATAAACATGCATAAATGTCATAAGGGAGCCTTATAAATAGTGTCCTGTTTTACACTTTACAATAATGCTTCCTTATGGCATTTATACGTGTTTATTATTCATTAATAAATAGTGTATTGTCTTACACTTGAATATAGCATCTTTAGATGTAATATGTACATGAACAAATTTGGCTCACTATTTGGCAAGAAACCAAACAGTTTTGTCTCTCTCGTCTTCAATTAATCCATAATAAACACTTAATAATGATTTATAAAGTGTTTACAGATGAATTAATAACATATCTATAAACTATTTATAGGCCATCTATAAGAGGAGCCTTATTGTAAAGTGGTACCAATGATACAACTACAACATTTCATCCTGTGGATTTCATAAAGACATTTCTTAAAAGTTTAAAAATAATATTAGTAACAAAACTAAACAATTTTGTTAGAACATCATCTTTCACACATTTCTACAAGCAGTCGGATGTTTACAGTAGTTTACAGAGTAAATCTTTACAAACATAATCACCATCATCTTTGTTATCTTTAAGTTCTGCAGAATCAGCTGTAATTTTAGTGATTACTTTATTTTGTTTTGCTCCAGACAAGTTGTTGTCAATAGCTAACGTTAGCGCTGATTGGATGTAAACATACGGCAAGCCAGAAGGGACACAAAACACAGAAACACACCTCAGCTTCATCAAACACAAGATGTCATGGAGAAAAATCCATCTCCTGCCCTGTGGATCAATTTTCACAACTTTAAATGAAATCAATCAAGATCGATTCAATCGATTTCTTTACCCAGCCTGTGTCACGTTAGTTTTTAGTTTTGTGATGTTTCAAAGCCTGTTCAGCTTAACTCTGCGACCTCTGCACAGCTCCGCAATGAAACAATCCTAACCCCTCATTAGACTTCTACGTGAGCCCCTTCCAGGAAAGCAGATGTCAGTGTTTACTACAYGAGTACTCACTCAGTCTGAAAACGACCAACAAAACACTGGCACATTAAATTTTGAGGGTAAACACTGACAAATTAAAAGCTAAGATAGCCCCACTGACTAAACGAYGGCCCATCAGACAGACGGGCCCGGCAGCGCAGCATCTGTTCACCGGGTTTTTGTTCTTGCTGATAGAAGAGGTACTGCCTGCTTGACCCAAGAGGTGCTACCGCTGTCGCTCCAAAACCTGAGAGAGCAGAATGAGGCCGATCACATGCTGGCCACCAGATTTTCACAAGCCTGTCCTCGGTAATTGGAAAAAAAAGTGACTATGCAGTGTGAGGTGTGCAATTTTTTAAAACCACAGGTTGTTCCTCTTGTTCCCTGTGAAAATGAAGCTCAGCAGAATCAGAACATCTACAAAAAAAACTCCATCTTTTGCTGGAAACAACCAAGACGGCATCAAGGGAGCTTTGTTTTGCTGAATGAATTACCTTTAATGTATACAACTGTGGCGCGTTTACGCAAGAAATGCGCGCCGTGGCTTTTGATGTAGCTGTCACAAATTAGAATAACAAAGCGGGAATATTCAGAAGAGATGATGTGCACGAGAAAAAAAACAGATTCACAGAGAGGATAGAGATAAAAGCAAGGAGAATGGAAAAACAAAGGGAGAAAGACAAGTGACAGAAGTTGTTCAAGAAGAGAAAAACACAAGCGGGGAAGATGACAGACACGTTGAAGGTTAACATGACATCAGGCTCCGTGGATTTAAAAGTCTAAAACCATTTTAATACAAGAACAGATTTCAGCTGCACCAGACAGTGTCCTTGTTATTTTATTCTGCCAAGACTGTCAACACCACGAATGGGAAACCATTTAAAGGCTTCAAACCTTCAGTGTGTGTCTGTGTGCACAATGAAGCGGGCAGACAAGCGTTGAAAGCCGGCGGTTTTTACTCCAGTCCCYTGTGCAGCGCGGGGCTTTAAGGGCAAACCCAGACTGATGACTTCTGGGGGTAAAAGGTAATTTAGGTCCAGCCTTCGGGGAAGCGAATGCAAAAAGGGAGCTCATTTCTGCGATCCAGAGAGATCAATTCACCGGGCTCACTACGGAGGAACTGCAGAAATAAGCTGTAAGTCAAAGTGAGGATGAGCTCTCTGAGGTGCAGTCTGTAATCCATAATCAGACACCAACACACACGATGGGCTTGTAGTGGCCAAACACTGCCGGCTTTTGTTGGTTTCATCAGCATATAATGATGCTAGTGAGAGAGATTGTTGTGAAAAATGTGAGCAGTGGTTCTCACAGCAGCGCTCACTTCTACACATCTAAACTCAACGTTGGTTTKAGGACTGATGTTTGAATTTCAGCCAATCAGAGCCACACTACAGAACAAGACTGATGATATATGTGGTTAGAACATAAGAGCATCCTCCACAAAGGCTTCAATTTTTCTACTTCAATTACCACTAATTGTGTCAGAGTAATGTGGAGATACACGTGCAGCAGAAGCTGTGAGAGGAAGTGYACAGAAGGCCAGCCTTTGTTTTGTTATAAAGAAGTAAAAAAAAAAGCCCCATTAGCATTTCAGCCATGTTAACGCTGCAGTGTTTGTTCCTGCTCAGGGTTTTTGGGGGAGTTAGAGTCTATAGCCGTGTTTCCATCCAATTTTAATTCAAATTTTGAGCTAATTTTTAAAACATCGCAAAAAGGATAAAAAAAAACCCACCTCAAGCGAGCGTATCAACTTTTATGAGAATTAGAGGAAGTTTTTTCGAATCATACCGTTTCCATTCCCCTTTTCTGATGCAATACTTCAAAATGTGCATTAAAAAACGTTGATAGAAACACGGCATATTTCCTGTTGTCACTGGGCGAGAGGCGGGGTCTGGGCCAGTCCATCATAAAGCCACTTTGGGGGTTGTTTATGTCAATTGATAATCTGAACTGATGTGGAAAGCTGACCTGATGATCCACTGGTTTCTGGTGTTTTGTGGAGGGTGTGCCAGCAGCGCTGTAGTTGCCAACAGCAGAAAACATTGCTTCGCCTGTAGAATCAGTCTCAGTCTCCGTTATTAAAACCAGGTCCAACACGGCCGCTCAGAAGACCGAAAGGTTGTGTTCATCATGGAAGTAGAACTTCTGTGATTTTTTTTTTTTTAGTTTAAAACTTTGTGCATGTTGGGACATCTTTTCTGAATAAGAGCCTGGAGTGTGTAAACACTCATGATCAGATTCATTAATCGGACATGTTCACAATAACTTTTACATTTACAGTTTCATTGMTTTTGTGTTTCATCTGTTCTTTTAAACTTTTAATTTGGTTTCATTCTTTTGTAGTTGTTCAGCATTTTGTTTGAAAGCACTTCATAGTTATTATTATTAATAATTTGTGCCCATATAAATGATACATTTGGAATATTTAATCTGAATACATTTCAATCCGATCAAAAAGCACAGGGTCAATTAAAAGTTTCCAGTGACCTAGATCTTGGTTTTTGGACCCAGGAGGATCGTCTTATTGCCACTCTGCTAACCAATCAATGATTTGCAGCCTAACATGGCATTAACTGGACTTAAATGTCTCCCTGACTCTGTTATATAAAGAAAAATAAACTGTCAAGAATGTGGACAGATTTGGACTCAAGTATTATTGTTAGGACACTGAAATTCTGGCTTTTTGCAGCCTAAATTATAAACAGAAAAAAATGCAGAAACTCATTCAAATAAGAAATTATTTTCACCAGAAACAACTAATCTCTCACTTTAGTTTTTAATCCAATCTAATGTAAGATGAAAAAATAAGCATACAGCTACTGTGCAAACTTTATGCTGCAACTCTGCAAAAATATTAACTCATTCCYATTAATTTTACAAACAGAAACCGCTGCTACTCGGCMCCCCGGTGGGGTGTGCGGCTGGCCGCTGGCGTGCTGGGGGTTCCCGGGGTCTGGGGTTGGGCGCTGGGGTGTGTGCCGGCCTGGCCTGGTGACTGCCTGCTGGGGCTCGGGGCCTCTGGCCTGTCGGGCTTTGGCCTGGAGGGGGTGCGCCCTGGGGGCCCGGACCTCTGTGCCCTTTCCTGGATCTGCTTTGGTATGGCGGGTGCCGGTGGGGCCCATGAGTTTGTCGCTGCTGGCCCCGGGGGCTGTGCGTGTGGTCACTGGGGAGACTCTCCCAGTTCTCTCCTATGGTCTGATCTGGGGGGTGGGTGGGCGGATCTTCCAGTGCGGGTGCCCCTTKGGGCTCTGTGCTCGGGATTCCTCTCAGGCCCTTGGGCTCTGGTCTTCCCTATGTCTGCCTCGTGTCTTGGGGGTTGGGTCTCGGTCCTCCACAGTCACTATTAAATATTCGATTGGAGAAATCTTGTATATACACACATGTTCACAACTGCTCACAAACAGGTGCTCTGATCCGGGGCGTTCTGACWGGTCACTGAGTGTGTATATATGTCTGTGTGTATATACTGACAATATTTATGAATGTAGGCATGTATGTATGTATATCTTTATATATGTATGGGTATGTGTATRTTTTTATATATGCCCTCCATGTATTTATCCATTTAYTKTTCAGGTGAGCGGACAGATGTTGGGTGTGTGGTCCTGTGTTTTGTTGGTGTATATTTAATATACTTCTAATCGCTATTTCAATCTTTCTACTTACTTCTCTCTCTGTTTTTCTCTCTGTCTATTTTCTCTTCACTTAAAAAAATTACAAACAGAACATAACATTCACTCAAAAGTTCAACAATTGCTTTACATCCTACACAAGATAAACATGAGCAATAAATACAAATTTAACTGCTCAACATCATTTCTCTGCAGAGATAACTGTAATTACATGGAATAAAAACTCAAAGTTACGTGTTTTCATGTATAATCTGCTCGAGTTTGAGGAGAAATTATTGATTTAATATGACTGTGACCAGTAGTGAGATGGAAAAGATTCATTATGTTTCGGGCCTGTGTCAGGAAGAGCAAATAGAAACAAAATGAAAGCATGGAAAATAACTACTGCAATGAAATGGGATCATAATTTAATTTTTCTGTAGCAACAAGCCAACTGTATCTCCTCCCTTCATGCATGTGATTGAAATGCAGAAAAAGGGTGTGTGTTGTGAGGGACTGGAAGCTTTTTTTCTCCATCTATTCTGGGTTAAACTTGCAGTTTCTCCCCTGAATTCATATGAGAGCAGAAGTTAATTGCACTCTCATCCAAATCTAAACAGCAGCATTTAGTGCARTCACCCCACAAGTTCATTTGCTGCTTCATCTCTGTCAAGTGAGACTAATATTTAGTGGGGAAGGCACTTGCAGATGCAGGCCACATTGTCAGGAGTAAACAAAAAGATCAAGTCACGCAGCAGAATATAGATATTAGTGAACTCAGAGAACTAAATGATAAATACTTCAAACTGAACACCACATTTTTCTCCCGTGAAAAAGAGACACTTGTCATTCCCCTACAACTTGTCCTCAGATGTTCTCTATATTTAAAAAAATGGCTGAAAGGAAGCTCACCTGCTGCCACATGGCTGCAGTTTATCTACGGGGTGCCAGGACAGACAAGAACAGCTTCAAATCAGCAGCAGCAGAGATGCAAACAAGCTGGACGATATCATCACATGGGTGAGTGAAGAGTGTTAGGAAGGACGTTGTTGGAGCTGCATTGTTACAAACAAACAGAACCAGCCAGTGTTCTGTTCAGCTTCTTCCTCAGACTGCATGCTGGTAAATCTGACCCGAATGCTTCAATCAGAGCTCAAATCAAATTTTTTTTGCTATTTGTATTTTTTATAAATGTAAAAAACTAAATGAAGCTTTTAAATCCTTCATTTGGGGTCTATATAAAGTGGAACTGCAATGCTTTGGTCTGAATTCCTCCTTATTGTAACTACTCAAGCCCCGCCCATTTTCTGTCAGATCAACTTGTTTCAAGGCAATCTCTTCAAATCCAAACAAGATGCTCCACACCCCTCCAGCTTCCAGAACAGTTCATTCCAGTTTGATAGAGGGGTTTACGACTACATAGCTATGCAAGTCAGTCATAGGTTGCCTTCTACCAATGGATGACAAGAAGATGAATGTTTGATGGATATTGGCAGAAGCACACAAATCAGTATTTTTTGCAGTTTGTAATATTAGCACAGAAACTAACATCATAACTAATGAATATGTGGCATTAGTTCATGCTATATTTCCTTGCAGGAGTAAAGCAAAACACTAGACCACTGGTTCCCAAACTTTTTATCTTCTGACCCACAAAATATCCATGGCAAAAACTTGTGACCCCAAATATTACTGGTCTGAGTACACGAACTCCATTAATAACCCTAAAAACACAGGCTTTTTGACAATCTGAACAGCTTGTACACACAAATACTTATTTTTTACTTATTTTGTTTTTGTAATAATTATAGGAAAAATATTATATCAGCAATTATTTTGTTACCCTTTAAATTGATTTCTGGAGATTATCCAAGGTGCTTCATGACCCATAATTGGGTCCCAAGCCCAACTTTGGGAACCAAAGTTCAGTGGTTCCCAAACTTTTCAGCTTTTGACCCACAAAATAACAGTAACAGAGACCTGTGCCCACAGCTATTTTTGCATGGTAAACATCAGGTCAACTAAACATGGGCATAGTAACAATATTTTTATACTACATTTATCCATTTTAAATATACTAACCTCACTTTTGTAACAACTAAAGCAAAAATGTAATTAATTCAGAAAATATTTTCAGGACCCCACCTTGAAGTTTTGGGACCCCACTTTGGGTCCCGACCCCAACTTTGGGAAACACTGCACTAGACCATCCAAATTCACAGCCACTGTTTTCCGGATCTTCCTGGTCTGCCAAGGACCCGGCCCACCTAGATCAGGTAGGCTGGGTCCTTCAAAGGTTTCAAAGTTGTTTATTTAAGAATGAACAGAGTTCATTTAATGTATAAACTAAACAGCCTACTGTAACTTCTATTCTTTGTTTAATAGTTGAACTAAATGTTTATTAATTTTTAATGTTACAACTGGTCAGAGTTCCCTTTAAAATCAAAGAAGTGATCTATGACAGCTGGGGGATTAATTATCTATATTTCTTCCCACACARCCCTGCTTCAAAAGAGGTGAATTCTAAAATAATAAACATGAAGTCACCTTGAAGCATAGTTCAGTTTTTAGATTTTCTACAAATGTTGAAAAGTTCTCCGGCCTCGGGCAAATGTCCACAGTGGACTCATGTCCCAACATGTATCTGTGTAATAAGTGTTATGTTGGTCAGGTTTCTCAAGAGACAGACCACTCTTAGCTTTTTTTTTTTACTGCAACTCCCTCTAAGATTCTGTTCTTTCACATTGTAACATATACAACGCCATAGATTATGATGTAAATTAAAGCTGGCAAGCAAGGAAAGCATGTGAAAGAAGTAAGCAAATTAAGTCATCGGTGGGTTGTTGGTCATCCAACACAGGGTTTAAAACGATGATTAATGTGGTTAAAATTCATGTCAGACGTCCTCTGCTATTAACTGACAAATCAATTAATCATTCCTCGTCCTATAAGAGGCTGATCGGAGTCTAACGTGTCTATATTCTCCTCTGTGGGTTTTTTTTCTGTTGTTCCTTAAAGGTGTCACATCACGCTTTATATATCCTTATCAAATATAAAATGACATCGCATCTGTGCAGGAAAGTAGAGGCAAAGCACACTCATTGCATATTTATGACCATTCTTTGTTTCATATTCCCATTTCCCGTGTCAGAGTGAGCTTTACATGAGCCGTTCATGCCTTGACAAATTACAAAGCGCCCTCATGATATGGTATTAGAAGACAGAGGCAGAACTGAGAGCGAGCCGAGCTACAYGAATGAAGACGCAGCCGGCATCTTTACTCAAATTTGGCAAGTTTGACTATGAGCTGATATTTTATATCACAGACTGAAGGGGTAAAAAAATGTAGGCAACATGTCATCAAACAACTGCTGAAGAAAATATGAGTTCGTATCTGTTTTGTTTTAAAGTATGTGCTTTATCTCTTATCTGCTGTAATTGAGTGCAGCGACTTCCAGAGTAAACAGAGGATGCTCAGTGGCAGAAGTCTGTTTACTTGAAGCGAGGAAGAGGAAAAAACAAAACAAAAAAAAGGACAGTTGTCTCATCTATTTCCTGGCAAGTGATGCAGGTTCTGCCAGCCTCTCCTTTGCAATAAAACAAGTTCATCAATGGGTTTGTTGTCATTGGGTTTGAAAGCTTTTAATCTTCCTGCTTTCTCAGTCTGTTCATGTTTGATCTGAAGAGAGATATCACTCGTCTTGTTTGTTTCTTTTTGGGAAGAGAAAAGGCCTGGAGCGTCACTGATGGATGCTTCTGCTTCCTATCCAACAAAAAATTCTTCCTCCTGGCTCTCAGTTGCTCATTACACAACAGGTGTCCTGTATTTATTATTTGTGCTGTGTGCCAGCTTGAAGACAGGTGCCCAAGTTGTCAGCTTCAATGAAAATTTTCATCAGAGAGCTTCAAGAGGGGGGGAAGTGAATGTGCATAAAAATGAGCCTTAAGAAGCCTGAACCCTGGTGCCTCAGGGTGAGGACTGAACAATATTAGCCTAATGTGTTCCTCGGCTGCCTGGCTGAGATCATGCAGAGACTTCACGTTTTATCTTCGGAGGAGAAATGCCTCCATGTGGCTTCTTTGCTGCGAACGAGTCCTCTGCCACATAAAGCAATGACAGCCGCTTGGCTTTTGATCAGTTTTAGCTCGAAGCTTCAGCAGGAATGAGATTTTTAGAAATTACAGATTTACATCCTCATCTGAGCTTCTCTGTTTCTTCTAATTAAGAGTGTTGGACAGTCTTATCGCCCACCGCCTTTCAGGCCAAACTTCGATTAGGTGAGGCTGCCATCTTGAACTGGATTGACTCTAAGGTCGTGTCTCAGTTCAGGGGATGCAGCCTGTGTAGACCTTGGTCGCAGTCAAATAGTCTGGGTAGGCTGCATGTAACGGCTGAGGAAAGAGACGGTCTAGTCTTTGTATGTTTGTGTGACCACACACTACCTCATTACCGCAGTGATCTGTGTTATTTCATGTGATGGAAATGATGACAAGCAGCCGTTACACCTCGCTAAAGACTGAAGCTTTTATTTCATTGTTAGCCACGGTTTGTCACACCGAGCTGCTGCTAACTGTGTGTCTTCCTGTAAGCATAATGCGGTCGTAATCCATTCACACTTTGATTGACAGGTTATCATTTCTGCACTGTTTTCTCAGAAGCACTGTTCCAGGCAGAAAAGTATTTTAAATCATATATTAATAATAATAAAAACAAATGAATCTGACTTGCGTTAATGAATTATCTGTTTTGAACTTGTGGAATGACTTTTTCCTCTTTTGTTTAAATCTGAGATCTGTGTTAAAGGTCTTTTTTATAATTAATGTGCTTTATTTAAAAAGATGGTCATTTGAGAAATTTTTTTGTTTGATATGTTTTAAGAAAAATGTGTTAGTTTTTTTCAAATAGTATAATTTACAGTGTCACTTGGTTTTGGTCTTGTTTAGGTTATGATCTTACCATTTTTTGACTAGTCTTATCTCTTGGCATGTTATCTGTTATCATTTATCGGCCATTAGATGGAGAAAGTTATCAGTTATCAGTATCGGTTCTTAAAATAAGTTATCGTGCATCCCTACTGATTTTCAGACATTTGTGGAGGAAGATTAGAAGCTGATCTTTTCCACAGATCTTATCTAAGTATCGGCCGATCTCAGATTTCCCAAAATTCATGAAATTGGTGTCAATTTATTGGTACACCCCTAGCAGAGATGCTCCGATATGAACATTTCAGCCAATATTTACTAATATATGTATATACGCACAAACACATTTGTGTCCTTTTTCGATGCTGTAGAAAATGACCAGACTGCTGACATGGCTTTCTACTTCCTGGCTGCACAACATCACTGTCATGATTAAACAGATACCGCTTGACCAACATTTTCCCTCCTGAAACAGAAATGCAGACAGCAACAAGGAAATCAACATTAAACATAAATAAATAAATTGGGTTTAGCTCCAGTATCAGTACTTGGAGTTGCTTTTTATTCAACGTCACATTGCAGCATAAATTTCATCACCTAAGTTGCTAAACTTACATTTAAAAACATGTCTTTAGTCCAGGATGAATTTCCAAACCACACCAACTTGGTAGAAAAAAATTAAAATTAACTGGCAGCACACATTGAATCCTGGGAAAACCTCGGCTAGTATGGATACTGGACTTCATTTACATGACAGTAAATACAAATACGATTACTTTCTGAAAATTTCATTAAAATCGGTTCTGAGATTCTTCAGAATAATTTATTGAACCCTGAGGGAATTTATATTTATTACAGCTGCAGGATATTTTATAAAATGTACAGACCAACAAATAAATGCACACAAAGATGCAGGCAAAAACCTTATGGCTCCATTTTTGCCTTCAGCGATGGGCAACAAAATGTTTGTTGGCTTTTACTGAAAGCCTTACAGGGAACAAATATTCAGGAGAGTGCTTGTGTTTAGATGTCAGTAGGATTTGATTTCATGTTGTTTTTTTCACACGAATAACTTCTTAAAGCTTAGGAAACATTGTAAAAAGTTTAGCTTGTAAAATATGCTAAGCAACTCATTTCAAACCTGCTGTCCAAACTCCCCAGCAGAGAGGAGCGTAGGGCATTATGGTGCTGTTTGAAATTCTTGTGAAAAGACTGTCTGTAGGGCTGGCTCAACTATTGCAGCATTATGTGAGAACGTTAAAACAGAGAGCCTTCAGAAGCAGTACGATATTAAACAATGCACTTTAATTGGGCTCACCCACATGGCCTCAAACATGTTTTTAAGGGTTTAGGTAAGGCTTCTTGGCTCCAATTAAGAAAAAAAACCACCATTTTAACTGTGATTCACATGGCTGCTTTTTTTTTTTTGTTGTTTTGTTTTTCTAAAACATGAAACTGTGGAGGGACAAATCATTTAGGTTTATAAACTAATTAAAGGGGCAATATCATGTAAAATCTACTTTTTTGAGTTTTATACCATGTTATAATACTATACTCTCGTAAAAAAAACATGCCCAAAGCCTTGCTCTGACTCATTCATGCATGTTTGAGAAATCCTGCAGTGTTTTTATGAAGCCATGCTGAGGAGCAAAACGACAGGTGGGGACCAGAAACGCCTTTGGGTACCAGAAACGCCGCTGGAACCACCCCGCCCACCCTGCACTGAAATGAACAAGATAGAAGGTGGTTCTTAAAGTGACAGAGGCCAATTTCAAGGCGTTTAGAAGAGGAAGTGATGAGAGGAAAAGTTTATTTTCCATTTAAACATAAAAACAGCATTTCAATAACGACTAAAGCTGACATAGATACTTTATTATGGTATAGTATTTTAATGTATGACTAAGAAACATAATAGTGCCCCTTTATGTGCAACAACATTGTTGGGTTAATGGTTTTGGTTAAATCCAGTGTCTGGTCCATGCATCAAGAATAAAGATTATTCAAAAGTTTACTGGAGTTCTTTAGACTGCAGGTCTCTTCATCCCAGCTAAAATTCTAAGTAAATTCTTGTGTTTCTACTGGAGTGAAAAGTTCATTTCAAGACTGATGAGGCAGGAAGGCGATGAGCCGACAGTAAGCAGATTGATGAGCAGAGTGCAGGCAGAGTGTGGAGAAAAGGAAAAAAAAAAACATGGCGCAGCATGTAGGAAGTGGACCATGCCCTGCAGCTTTGGGTCGCTTTGAAGTTGCAGCAGCATCATGGTTTGGAATTTGATAGCATTGGAAAGCGAGCTTTGGAAGGAGTGGAGTAAGAGTGTGTGCTGGAAGAATATCAGGTATCTGTGGAGGGAAGCAGCAGGAAGTAAGAGCACTACAGCCTGTTGCAGCGACAAGTCTGTTTGTAAAACCAAAAAAATCCACAAGCAGTGCAAACAATGCCTTTMTAATAGAACAAAACACTGCAAATCATAGCACTTCTTTTAAATGCATTCAACAGCGGGATCCAGATTCTGTTTTACTCCATTCTTCTGTGCAGAATGAAGAGTGACTGAAAAGGGGTTGGTAAAAAAAACATCCTGCTGAACCGAATCAACACAACACATTCACAAAGTTCTTTACAACACAATGTGGARTTTACTGCATTTGCTGGGCTTAAATTAAAAAAGGGACATTGTGCAAAATACACTTGAAAAGGCTTTCTCCTTGAACAGAATTCTCAGTCTTTAATGTAGAACCGCACTCCTCTGGGGTGGAAAATTAACATTTTCAACAGCAWATCCTTGTCTCTCTGCCATCTTTTCCCCCCTGTCTAATAAAGCACAGCAGTTTGACAAAGTGGAATGGAGAGAGTAAGCATCGTGGCCGAACTCGAAGTCTCTTCTGAGAAGAACATCAGCAAAGTTTCGGCCRACAGTGAAAGAAGATATTACACAAAGCCACTTATCAATACTGAGCTACTGAAAAAGCCCGGAGGCTCCGTATTTCCAGACAACTAATTTAACTTGACAAATATGAGCTCACGGATATTGAATCTGTTCCTCATACAGAAGAGTCTTGTATGGGCTAAAAAATGGTGGAACTTAAAGCTGTGCTAAAAAAAAGGCACATTTCTTGACTTTAATCTCATTTGTGGGAACAAACTTTAAAACAGATGGTGTCTAAYAGGAGAGGAGTTCTGGTTCTGTATACCAGACAGGTGAGTGTTTGTGTGCTGTTTGTTAAATGATGTCTTTATTAGACACTAAGCACTGAATTAGTGTAAGCCCAGCAGATTTGAAAAAAATCAGTCAGGTTCTTGTGTTTCACCTGATGCAGAAAGTTGCTTTGCTTTAGTTTAGAGTGTTTTAGGTCAGGGGTTCCTAAACCTTTCCATGCCATGGCCCCACARACAGCATAAGCTTCTGGCCAGGGATCCCCCTTGCAAACCCACAAACAATGCTACAAAASATGCAAAGAAACAGCAACTTCTAGAATGTTTTACAATTACAACAAACTTTTATTTTTTGTGAAACTTCTAAGACAATAATGGAAGTGTTTTCCAGAGAACTGATGGTGGTGAATTCTCGAGCTGCGCAGAAAGACAAAATCGAGGAGGAAAAGGTGGAAAGAGGTTTAGCATGAATGCTAATATTAAAACCTGATGAAACAGAAACTAAGACGGACTCAGAGGCAACACGGTTGGTGGTGAAACAATTCATGTTTGTGCATGATCGATGGAAACATGTCCTCAGGTCCCAGCACAAAAACAACCAATAAAAAACAACAATAACTCTGAAATACAGACAGAAAACATGTTTGTAACACACAAAAAAAGAGGTAAGGTTGATGCAGATTCATCATCAACAAGATGATTTTTTTTCATATCTCAATATATATCACGAGGTCAGAAAAATAATCCGTTTTTTTCCAATATCGTGCACTGTTTGGGTGCACTAACTGAACCCTGATGTTTGTAGAAATACATGAACGGTTTAATCTCTAATGCTCAAGAAGTTGCAGTCGTATAACTGCATCATGAAGAAAATCAAAAGGTTTGTAAAAAAAAGATGTACTGTAAGTGACCCAGATTCTCTACTTCCACAGAAACAAATCCAGACAAACTTTAGTGACAAAGTCCAAACTTCAAATATGACTGCAAACCTTTAAAGCTTTTTAAATGAGTYGTCTCTTAAAAATACCTCAGAATAACTTTAGTTTACACACTTGGGCATTGAAAACCGAAAAGTTTGAAGTTATTTTCTATTTGATAGCATAACTTTTCTTTTCTTTCCTTTTTTTGCCATTTTCATATAGATTCTTATTCAGTTTCTGACCTTTGCATTATTTAGCTCAAAGATCTTCTAAAACAAATAAAAATGCCAAACAACAGGCGCTCGTATTGAAAGCCTGCGTAATGATGCAACTGTTTTTCTTTCCATCAAGTGAAAATGCTGCAGACCYCGGTTTAAAACAAAACTAATCAATACCAACGTGGTTAGAGACACCAGGTGTGGCTTTCACAGAACCTGTTTCATCAATGACCCYGCAGGACATCATGAGGATAAGATCAGGATTAGAAGCCAGAGAGTTCGATATACTTTTCCACATCTCCAGTGAAACTTCAGATCATAAAAAATGTATTTTTTGAAGAAGATTTCCATATCTCTACATGCAGAGTTCAAGAAATTTGATGCAATACATGCAAATATATGCCAACCCTGCTGATTAACAGGAGACGACAGGCACAGGAGGAAAACCTCCAACTTGAAACTTGAAGAAAGCAGGCGTGGGAGAGCGGGCATCACGTTTGGCACATGTGGGATGATCGATACTAACGAGATGCAGAAGGAAGCACTGACCTTTGATGTTGGTCACCTTCGCAAATTGTGCAGTTAGAGGAAAATCTCGTCCCTTCATGCCGCYGCTGAATAATTACATCCTGGCTCATTAAGACCAAAAATGCTGAATTTCAGACTTGTTAAGATGCAGCCAACACTTTGGGAGCTGTTTAAAAAAGGATTTTTAGGAGGTACTGTAAGTGTTATATGCAGTTGATATCTATGAGATGTGTAATATCAGAAACAAGTTTCAGCTCAGGTGCAGAACACAATCAAAGAAGCAGCAGATTGAGTTGAATGAGCACATTGGCGACAGTGGAAATGAAAAACTGCCTTTTAACAGGAAGAAAACTGCAGCAGAACCAGAACCAGACTCAGGATGTATGACCATCTGCCTAAAACGGCTTGATTTATCATTTATAACACATTTTTTTTGTTTTACTCGTTCCATAAAAAATTAGCTCCATGTTGACCAGAGTGGTGGCAGAACTTCTTCATAGAAGAAAAGCTAACAAAGCTGCAGGTTACAGGAGAGGAGGCTTWAATAAAAGATTGCAGGGCAAAAGCAAAAACCGAAGTGCTCCAACATTTCCAGTTCCTATCACACCGCTGCAGGTAACTCTGGGGCTTTTTAGGTCTTTTTGGCATCACTTTTTGAGATGAGTTAAAAATAAATCTAAAGCTTGGCTGATCTGAAAGAATAAAGATCCTCAAATGACATTTAGACCATATTACCCATCCCTACATGACTTCATGCAATACTTTGTGAAAGCAGGTGGATAATGTCTTCTAAGACTCTGCAGGGGGAATTTGTCACCTGAAAATGTCAAGGTTTTTAAGGACCTCATTGATCTCATCATTTCAGTGGGAGGAGAGTGCTCACAGCCACAGATTTGATAGAAGCTGTCACTCTACAGCTGTTCAGAGCATGTGTTGATATTTCTATATGTGCTGGTTGATTAAAGTCATCTGAATAAACTCTTCCACAAGTTAAATATTAATTATGTTCAATTAGACGGATGAGTTAACGAGGGGCAATAATGGGGTCAACCATCAATAACAGCCAAACGGGGACAAAAATTAAAGCCAACGGAAGAAAAAAAACTGTGCAAAAGCTTCCAATAAGTGGTTTTCTTTGAACTTTAGCCGATTTTTCAGATTTTTTTTATTCAGGAACAGTGAAGAACATTTTTTGCTTGTTAAAGCCACTTATGATTCACTCAGACATAAAACTAAACTCAAGAGACAAACCGATGTTCAGTCAAAAACAGACAATCGGCTCTTTGATGCTGAATTTCATATCCAGCCTGTAACGAAGAAAACAATTTACTCCCATTCTTTTCAGTTCACAGACAAAACGTAGGATTTTAGYACCATCACAGAGCTATTAGCTGAAAACTTAACACACTGTGGAGAAACTGATGGGTGATTCATCTCAGGTCTCTGCTGGATTTTTCAGATGTTTCAGGGATCTGCTGTTTATCTGCTGGAAATGTTTTGTTCACTCGCTTCACTTTTACGCTGCACAACATGTTTCCAAAGTCAAGTCTGAAAAATCTGTATAAACCCAGAGAACTGATCAAAACCACTTTGAAAGATTATAATAAATCTGTCTGCTTGGAAACAAAATATTAAAACATGAAAGTTGCTTTAGACCAGTGGTTTCCAACCAGGGGTACGTGTACCCCTAGTGGTACGTGGGCATATTAAAGGGGGTACGTGGAAAAATTTCCCAGGTGTGTAAAAAAATCTATAAAAATAGGACTGAGATATGTAGGGCCTTATAATTTTYGCAATGCGGAAAATGCAGAATCGTGAAATTGAAAAAAAATATGATCCTGTATAAAATGCAGACTCACCCAATTGCTAATTTGGGTGAGTTTCTGATGTTTTTTGGACGCTGCTGCTTCTGGTTTATTTACTTATTATTGGAAAACTGAAGCGATGCATTCTGGGTACATGCCGGATTTGATTTGTGACGGGGAAACGAAAGCACGGAGTACAGGAAACTATCTTCCCTTCAAAATAAGAGCTTGGATTTTAAAGTTTTTCATGTAGTTGCCCCAGCTGACCACTAGATGTCAGTCTTCATCAGCATTACATCTTTAAATCATTTCTGAGTCTCTAACCCCGTTGCTTCGACCAATTACATCAAGTATTGAGCACCAGCATTTAAACTTAATTTATTTAAAAAAGGAGCTCCGATTGTAAAGTAAAATAAATCAATACATTCAAAATTTTAGTATGGATAGCAAACGTTAAYTGTTTTAGCTGGGACAGGKAGTTCTAAACACTGCTTTCCTGCTACGTAAGCAGACACAAAGCATTTTGGGAAATGAGAACCATGACCAAAAGCAACAGTCAACAAAGATGTATACCTTCACAATAAGTGTGYTTATCTGTGGGGGTGCTGTTTGACAGATTATGTGTTGTGATTCATTAACAGCCATACCTTCTGCTGTTCAAAATAATGATGACTTGTAGATAATTAGTTATTAGCAGTACTGCATTTTAATTTTAGAAAACACAAATCTGCTTATGAATCATAAAAGTTAGTAAGACTGCTAAAGCGYAAACKAAATATTTAGSTCCACAATCAGCGGATTTGCGTTTTARCAGACTGGTGCCMACCACTGGTTTTCAGCTGCTCTCTGGGATGTTTGAAAAGGAGCAAGGCAGCACAGGGASATAACCAACCGTTGCTTTGWCTCTTAGTGAGGTGAGAACAGCACCGAAATGCTCAACATATGAAAATGTAAGCTTGAAGATGTGATGTAGTGAAGACTGCAGCTGTAGACCACAGGAGATAAACACCAACCTACAACCCTGTACACATAGTAAGTATTCTGAACATTCATGTAGAAATGTGTTTTTTTATTTAAATGATAAACATCAATTATTTCACCATCTAGTTTATTAGACAATAGTTTTTCTTGTTATTTTGTTCAACTTTTGCAGTTTGTTTTTCTGTGAGAATCACAAYATTTCTGAAGAGATTTCCCTGTTTTATAACATTCATATTATTCATTTCACTGAACTTGTTTTCACGTGTTCAGAAACAAGCTCCCAAACCAAATCGGTGTTTTTCCTCCCAGATCGGCTCATGTTAGTACAGATAAATTAGCTTCTGTTTATTTTTATACCCTCGTTCCTTCTCTGTGAAACCCTCTTCAAACAACAATAACCTGATTAACAACAAACATTCCAGCTGCCAGATGTTCTGCCATATTCAGCGTCAACATAAGCAATTACACTGATGAGGTCATTAATTAGCAAATTAATGCATTAATTATAAAAAAATTTAAATGCTCTGATGTTCTCGTCTACACAATCAGAACTCCTGCAAACAGTTTTAATGACACCAGACTGAAGGTGTAAACAAATGTAGGAGAAAGTGAGAAGATCTCAGCGGTTTGTCGTCTGTGCCCCGACTCATGACGCTTCTCATGCATTATTTTCCTGCGATGTTCACAAGAACGTGTCTGCACCAAGATGACATCATGACGAAACAAGTGGTCCCTCCTGTCTGCTCCAACAGTGGGGGGTGGGGGAGGGGGGGGACATTAAACATGGATCATGTCCTCAAAGTAGGCCACTGCAGCTTCAGAACGWCTCTTCATCCTGATGTCTCAGCACTTCAATATGCCATCGAGCTTCGAGCTGCTGCTTCCATAATCCATGATGCTCTCAGYATGGTGTCGCATTAGGAAGGTAAACATGTGGCAGAGCCCTCTACTTTATATTAGGAAACAACAAAACCTTTTATTTTATTTATTTTACGGCAACAGAGTCTGAAACAACAATCAGGTGCATAGTTCAATTCTGTATCACAAGAAAGTAACTGTTACCTTCAGTTGTTATAAAAATGCTCTATATATCAAAAATAAACTCTGTCTCTTTAATAACCTCCTACCATTTCTGACACTCCCACCTCAGCAAGTATTCACAACAACGTTTCGGGGGAGGGGGACTCAGCTGCAGACTGAGCTCCAGGGAGGAGCTTTGTACCAGCAAAGCTTTATGTAAATAGGTGGAGCTTTGTACCAGTAAAGCTTTAAATAGGCGGAGCTTTGCACCAGCAAAGCTTTGTGTAAATAGGCGGAGCTTTGTACCAGCAAAGCTTTGTGTAAATAGGCGGAGCTTTGTACCAGCAAAGCTTTGTGTAAATAGGCGGAGCTTTGTACCAGCACACCTTTCAGCAGCTCCACATGGCTACAAGAGATTTAAGAATTCCTCAAACATGCAAGAATGAGTCAAAGCAACTCTGAGTATGCTTTWGATGCTATTATCACAATATAAACAATTTTACATCACACCCACTTTAACCCTTTAAGCACACAGGGTTTTAGAAGTACTATCTCCTTCAGCTCTCTTGGGTTAACAGGTTAAAGAACTGCATATCGCCAAACCTTATTTATGGTCTTCCTTAAAGGAACATTGTGTAATATCCATCAATATGTAGTGGTTGTGGTTCCTTATAGCATCCAAACATGATGGAGWCTCTRMGGTGGCCATCAGGTGTCATAAATCTTTAATACTCCCAAATGCAATGTCTAATAGCAGCTTTGGAATTAGTGATATTTCAAGTTGTGAGATTTGATTTTTAATTATTTTTATTAGTGGTTATCTTAAATTCTGCTAAAATTCAGCCTAAATGGTTCTTTAAGTTGGTAAGACTCTTGATTCTATTTTAAAAAAAATGGATATTTTTTCTCTTTTATGAAATCTAAGATCCAGTTTACACAAAGCCATTTTAGGCAGAAACAAACTGTAGGTTGTTCCTGTACACAATAACAGCACCAGTTGTCTCTGAAACTAAAGATCTTTTAATCCAGGTCTCAGAGTGGAGCTTTTATAAAATCCCTGTCGTCACTTTGAAATTCTTCTGACACTCTTGCTTATATCTTCTTACAAACAATGAAATTAAAACCTGATTGTGTTCATTAAGGAACATAAAGGTTCAAACTTCAGATTCAATAAAAGATTGCTGTTTAATTACACGCAGCACTAAACTCAGCTTAACGCTGCTTCACTTCCATTTTCATCACTTTTTAAGAGGATTTTTAATGCCTGGGAATAATTTCAGAGAAATGTGTGGTGTTTTGGATTTGTATAAGAACACTTGAAAAACATATGAATATTCTGTGCAGTCCCTAATGCAAAGGTCAGGAAGTCAGCACTCTCATAATATGTCCGTATTTCACTTAAGCTGGACCTGGTGGACCCCTGACCTCTTGTTTACCCCCAACAGGCAGACGATGGACTGTGCATTAAGCTGTAAGAGTGACAAGCGCCTCTAAAAATACGCCAGCTCGGAGTGAAACTAACGCCACACGCCGCTCTTTGAGAGAGCCACAACTCGTGGCCGAGATAATTCCTTCCACCAAAGCGAAAGCGGTCCGACTCATCAGTTCAGGCGAGACTTTAATGTATAATCTCGGTTTCTTGATTTTCTTTTCTTCCCCCAGACGGGAGCTGGAGTCTGAATCCMGACGCAGCTTCAAAGCGCCGAGCAGCCTGGCCTCTTGAGATACGTGGCTGTTTCCCCAACGYGCTGGATAGCGTGTCGCACTCCCCGCCAGCACGCCTGGAAACATGCTTCTGCTGCGCCTCTTTAACCATGCTAAATCATGTTCCACTCCTGGCTCTTTTGACATTTTGGTAATTAACCCATTTCCTCCTCCCATTTGTAGCCCGTCGTGCTATCACAATCACGTTACTCTGTTACGCTGCTCTCCACTCACCTGTTCAGACGGCCATGAGAATGAATTACACTACCTTTCAAGTTTTAGAAATACCTAAAACATGGCTTCAGTGGTGTGATGAATGCAGCGTACAGGAGGGAAATTTAAACATTTAGGATGTTTATCGAAAATATAACAGCCTGAGCGTCGCAGTTACTGATGAAATGTCCTCAAACAATCAGTTGTAGGAATAAATATAGGATTTGTAGGAAACTAAAGGTTCTCAAACTTTAAATTAAAAATGAATAAATAATAAATGAATAAATGTATTATCCCATACAGCTGGGAGAAATTAAAAAAAGGTAAATCAAACCAAAAGTCAGGAGGTTAAAAGTGTTTAGCCAAGGGGGCAGCAGTTTTAGGGTTGTCCCCATTTTACTGCATTGGGTGCAGCTAGCACGCAGAGTTGTAAAGTAACTACTCTGTTACTGTACTTAAGTATAATTTTTGGTTATCTGTAYTTTACTTGAGTAATTATTTTTCAGTGTTCTTTTTACTTTTACCCATTATATTTTTACACAATCATCTGTACTTTCTACTCACTACATTTTTAAAAAAAGATAAGTAGAAAGTCGTTGCTCCTATTTTATTCCGAGTTATTACTTAAAATAAAAGCTATCCTGATAAATTGTGTCTCCTGGATAGAGTGAATTTAGTTGTGGTTGGATGAGAAGTATAAATATATACCATTCTGACACACTATTAGCTTGTACACAACCCATCACAGCTGCACGCTGTTAGAAAATATATTTTTTGGAGAAGTCACCTCCCAATAAATGTCATTTTGGAAAATCTAACTGCTCACTTTTACTCAGTACTTTTACTTTTAATACTTAAGTAGATTTTGTGTCAGAAATTTACTTTGGATACTTAAGTACAAAAAATATCAGATACTTTAAGACTTTTACTCAAGTAATATTTTAGAGAAGACTTTAACTTTTACCAAAGTATTTTTATAAGATACTTGTACTTTTACCAAGTATCACTTTGAGGTATTTATACAACACTGCTAGCATGTTGCTAGCTACATCAGCGTGCACACTGGAGCTCTGTTCTGCATTGAGCTTCAACAAAATGAACATACATCAATGGTTGTCCCCCTTGTCCTCCCACCCTTAGCGGTGCCTATTTTAATGAAATGCTATAATGCTCAATTCCAAACCTTGAGAGTCACTGATCCAAACAATATATTGCATTTATTTTGCTGCTGACAAAACCCAGGCTCTCTTTCAAATAAACTGATCCAACTAAAAAGATAAACTTCCTGCAGAAAATAATGTTCTTAAAAATCCCAAATCRGAGCTTGTGGTCTTATCAAAGTAAATGATAGCAGCTCACTGCTCCGGCAGCGTGACTTAATGACTGAATTATCTTTCCAATGAATATKTTTAGGTCTAAAAAGGAAAATAGCAGAGGCTGGGGTAAAAAAAAAAAGCCTAAATCAGGTACCTGCCAATCAACTTCTAATTGGCTGTTTTATGCGAGCAGATCGAGGGATCCTGAGGGGAAGCAGTCATTAAAACAAAGCATCCTGTTGGTTTTATGGCTCAGCAAGTGAAGCAATTTTGGAAATAAAAATTAAATTCTCAGTGAAAACGACTGACAGTTTAATAGGTTCTGATTTATCTGAGAATCTCATCTTGAAATGCTTTATTTTGGTCTTTTCTATCAGTTTTCTGTTTGTCGTGCTCGCTGTAAAAATTGTTTCTGGGCTTTTTTAAAATATTTTTAGACATAATTGCATTTAGAAAAGACAGAAATCAACCCTTTTTTCTTTAGTGCAGCCAGTAGTTTGAATAAAAGGATTTAAGCCCCATTTTTACTATTATATATAAAAAAATTAGCTTTGAAATAAAAGATGCAAGTTATTCACCAAAACACGCACCTCAATCTGCAACAGTGTGCGGCAATTTTTGATAATGGCTTGCTAAAAAAAATCTAAACAAACTGCAATTTTATCAAAACAGATGAGAAAACCAAGCCATCTGTGCTCTAAASTCATTTAAAGTTTAAACAGGTCACAAAAAAGGTGCTTTTTGATATATATTTTCTGGTTTTTACATAATTGCAGCTTTAATTTGTAGAATTATTACAGATTTGTTTAAGAGCTTTCTAAAATGTGCAAATAAACTTTGCTTATGCGCCACATTCTTGCACAGCCAAGCTTCTATTTTAGCTGAAACCCTTTTTCTCTTTTAAAGTTTATTGTATTTTCTGCCAACAAATCACTGCAGAAACATACAATTTCACAAGTTACCATCAGAGTCCTGATTCAAACTCAACCAACTCGTTTGTCTTTACAGTAAAACCAGATTCATAAATTCCTAAATGAGGTTTTGTTGCGTCTTCTACTCATTACTTTCCCTGCCAYGATCAGAATTAATCTGGGATAAGACAAACAAACAACGATTCAACACTAGAAAGAATTGAAAGAAAGAAAAAGAATTAAGCAGATTTTCACTAAAGATTATGAGTTTTTTTTTTTTATCTGTGAAAACTGACCTAAATACATCACTGAAAAGGGCCGGGCCTTGAGTAATGACAGCTCAACAGTTATTCACTTTCTTTCTTTCTTTATTTTTAATTTTTTTGTCTTTTGTTTTTGCATCTGGACAGCAAGATCCAGACAGCCTTTCAGAAGGAGCGTCAACCCATAAAAAGCCTGAGCCCAGACAGTTCGGTCATATTTAAATCATGATTGTCGCCACTAAACAGCTCAAAGCAAACTGTGAGAAGCTGTCATCATGGGGCTCGGTGAGGAGGAGTGGGGGTTGCTCTAAAATAAAAAATAAAGTTATTTTACATGATTTATGGTCTGCACATTTCAACACAGACCCAAATGTGGTTCATTTGTCTAATGTGGTCTTTGTTGATGTTTGATCCAGCAGCTTTTAGAACCACTTTTAGCTGCAGAAACAGGAAATACTCTCATGTACCCAAGCAGAATAGTTGGCCCACTTTTCTTCAGCGTTGCTTCAGTTCATTGAGGTTTCTGCACAGATCTCTTAAGGTCCCACAGCATCAAAACTCCTCATTATATATTATACTATATACAAGCAGCTTCTCTTTGGGCTCGTTTGGCTCCAGAGCTCTGGTCTGTTCAGGAGAAGGTCTTTCTCAACAAAAAAAAACACCATTTCTAACTGTGAACTTTAACCTTTAACTTGCTAACTGCAGAGTCTGACATGGAGCTTTTGGGTTTTCTGGCATTTCATTGAATTGTCTTAATAACTCATCCGGTAACGCTTTATTTTACAGTACMCTTTTTAGCATGTAATTACATTGTAAATACATGGTAATAAGATGGTAATAACATGTAAGTCCCAGTTATTACCATGTCATCACATGGTAATGTAATAAAATATAATTACATGGTAATTACTATATACATGTGACAGACACATTTATCGTTTTATTACATAGTAATTTTTTACCTTATTACTATTTATTTACATGGTAATAACAGGTAAAAATGATTTAATTTACAAGGTAATTACAACCTAATTATATATGATGGTTGAATGATTATTACCATGTAATTGAACTTTACTTACAACCTTTTTAAATAGATTTTTAAAATTATATTAATACTTTGTAATTGCAACACTATTACCATGTAATTTAATTATAATAAGATGGTAATGACATGCTTTTATGTGTAATTACATTATAATCATATGTAATTACAAGGTAATTACAACTTCTCCAAAAATTTGATGTACATGTTAATTACCATGTAATTATACTGTATTTAAGTGGTAATTACCACATTATAATTTTATGGAATAATGTAAAAACCRTGTACTTACATGGTAACTACTACTTGATTAATAGGTCATTGTATAATAATATTGTAATTACTTCCTTATTATTTTTTATTATTGCATATTATTAGATTGATGGGCAGCAACAGTTGCTCTGATACTTTTCCTCCATCTGAATGCTTCTGAGCAGCAAACTAATCAAATTGCTGATTTTAGAGGTGATCAGTTAATTAATGCATCAACAGCTGGCTGATAATTCCAATAAAAGCAGCAAGGATGGATGATTTGTTTAATGTACTTATGGGTGGAACAGACACGTCAGTCATTTTAAATGGGGATAGAGAAGCTAAATTAATTATGCTTTTACATCCTACTATTAATAAGTTTAATTTTAAAAAAAGTATGATGTGTAAAAAAATTAGTTTAAGCAAATAAAAACTCAACGAGGAGAATAAAAAAAGACAAACCTTTGACCAAAATAAACACATCCAACTAAAACATTGTGAATCAAACAGAGGATAAGAATTAGCAGACTGTATAAAATAAAATAAAAAAACTAACTGTAACTGGGGCAGCTGCAAAGCGAACTAAAAGAAGGAGAAAAGATTAATCTTTAAGATTGAAATTAATAGTGGGGGGTGACTTAATCTGGGACAGAGGACTGCTCCGGTGCCTGRGTGTGGACGAACGCAGAGAAGTGAACTCTGAAGACAGGAAAGAGCTGAAGGATCCATGATGGAACGAAGCTGAAGGTTCGAGGCCAAAAACCAGGCAAAATAAATGTTCAAGTTTGGTCAATTTGTAACACTGTTTTTCTGGTTTTGTTTCATTTTTTGTTGGATTTCATAAAACAAATGGATCATTTGCATCACATGTAGAAACCCTAAAACATGTCGATAATTTTTCTTCCTGGAATTTAAAGAAGCTCTTTGATGTTAACTGAAGCAAGGTTTATCAGCAGACTTATTTCCAGGCTTTTTAAAAACTGTTTTAATTCTTTAAGTTCATTTTTGCTGACTCAGAGAAGTGGCCTGAAGCAGGAAGTATAGCTCTTTGTGTTTCCTCCCGTATCGTTGTGCTTTTGAGGAATTTGACTCTTGTCAGCTCAAGTAGAAGCTAAACCCACTACTGTTGTTTCCCTCCGTCACCGGAGAGGCTCCCTGTTTTCTAATTGTTCTTGGATATACAGCAGACATCGCTCTGGCAAATCAAACATGAAGTGTGCGGAGGAAAACCAGAAGTAGCTTAAGTGGATGAATGAGCGAGCATACGAGCGAAAGCTGGGAGGGGGTGCCATAAATCTGGGACAGGCAGTGACTGCAGGGTGAGCGGTGGGAGGGATACTGAGGTAGAGAGGATTTCAGAGAGAGGAGGCGGCTGATGAGGGAGGAACGTAAAAAGCAGCCACAGAAAGAAGAGAAGCTGTTCTCATTGTGAGGAGGGGGATTTGATTGATATTAATGCAGAGGGGGAGGGAGCAGCTCAGTGACGTATAGGACCCCCGTCATGAAGATTAGAAAACATACATGCTCTACAATGCAGATACTGCCACTAAAAAAAGGCTAGACGGGATTTTCTTCAACAAGACTTCAAACTTCAGGGACGCTGCGAAAGAAAACAAAGATTCTTTTTTTAAATGAAAAAAATAATCTGGTGCTCTCACATTATTTACTTCCTGCTTCGAAATCTTTCGAGCTTGGTCAAAACTGAGTGCTTGAGCTGAAAAGCACAAAAGGCACTTTATCAGAAAAAAAAAACAAAATAAAAAACAGAACTATTCAACACGAGAAGAAAAGCCACTTTTGAGGGTTTTGACACTGAACAAATGCTTTCACAAAGATTGATAAACATTTTTGGTAGCAGTCAAAATGGTTTTCTTTCATAAATAAAAGTCAGAGAAGCTTGGAGAATTAAAATAAACAATTTGTTCTTATGTCACCTAACAGAAATAAAAGTGTAAATTTAGTTCATATCTTTATACATAAACAGTTTTTTTATGTTTGGAAATCACTAAAGCTTGTAAATCAGCTAAATAGTTCACATTTTGATACTGTGGCAGGATGAATTGCACCTGCTGGCAGGGTAATTGTGGTGTTGTGGCAGCCAATGACACTAGAGGGTGCTCCCTATAAAAAGCACAGGTAAACTGCAGGTTTAGATTAGATTGGTTGGCTGAAGACACGTCACCGTGTGGTCCAGTGTTGTGCCTGCTGGGTGCCAAGTGCAGATAACTGTCGGCATGTTTGCCCTCACCACTGATTGTGAGTGTAGTGGCTGCTGTGGCCAGAGTTTGTGCCCTTATGTGATCTCCCCACAAGTGAGAAAGGAGATTAGCATGATCGGAATTGTGGGTGGCAGCTTTTAACTTGACCCCATCAGCCCCGCTGCTGCTTTGCCTCATTTTGATTCTCCTGTGTTCCTACNGTGCAAGAATGTCTACATTTCTCTTAGCTAATTAAACTCATTTTAATTAGTTTCATCAAACACTCTGGCTGTTTTAGGAGGTTTTAATTATATTTTTATATGAAACAAAGAAATATTTTGTCCTTTTTGCTTCACAGTGAGGTTTTCCTGCTCAACATGCTGGATGTTAATGATGTGAACATGAATAAGTCCAGCTGTAAAAGGAACCACAGCCCTGCCCATTAGAACTGACCACCATGAGCTGGTTCATTCTGCTAATGAGAAAAAGAGACGAAACTTTATGAAACCRTTCAGAACCGAGTCCTGCTCTGGGACCGAGGGGGTCCATCCAGCCCCGATGCCACAGGAAGACTTCCAGGATGAGTTTTCATGTCGCAACACAAAGCTGTTATTTTTATTCTCATTGGTATGAAGGGAATATTCCAAATTACTGACGCAGATCTGCAATCATGACACCAAACAGAACGCCACAACAATTATTTATTACTGTGTGACAATAAATCCTTGGAAGAACGTAACAAATACTGCTGGAAGCTCAGAGGGTTCTTTTCTAATTAAAGCACCTGATTGAGTCGAGACCGCCCAGAAGAATTTAGCTTTAATTGAAACGATCTCATTACCATTCACATTTTTTAATTTCATTGAAAATATATTTATAATGTGGGTGTCTGACCCTGCAGTTACTTTTTGTTCAGGAAGAGTTGTGGTGCAGTTTTGGTTGGCTGTAGTCAGATGAAGATGAAGAAACAGCTGAGTCAGTTTTTCAAACGTTGAGTTGACCAAAGAGATAAAAAGACTTGTAAAAATCCAAATTCTCTGCAAAGTGCTGAGAAATCTCCCCGCTGAGTTTACAAAGCAACACTCAGAAACCCTCAGGAGTTTTCTGGTGTTCAGGAGAAAATAAAACCCTCCGAAAATATAATAAAAATTAAACATTAATGATTAAATCCCAGTGAAAACCAAACAGCTCAGCAGTAAAAATTTTAGTGGATTTTTGTGACAGAGACGCTCATGCTTTCATTTCTTATGTTTTGTTGCTTTTGTGAAATCAGAAAATTGTCTAAACGTTGACTTTTTTAACAAACCCACAAAGTATCTGCATGCCGGGCCAGACACGTTTGGAGGACTGATATCGATTTGCCCGCTGATGGATTGGAGCACGATGTGGTTACAATAAAGCGGATTTCTAAGGCCAATCTTTCGTTTGTTGATTTGAAAAAGAAAAAGGGACGGGAGCAGCCAAACTCTGTGACCAGAGGGAACTTTGAGCAACAAAAGACTTGCAATCGTTGTGGAAAGGAGAATTTATTGCTCTTGAATAAAAACAGCGCGGGGCTAACGGGCCTTTCAGGCACCATTTAGAGTTTATAGCAGTTGTGTATAAACTGTGTAGTATAATACCTACTTACTGGGAATGGATTAACAACCAAATGGAGCAACAGTGGATTAGTCAGAGCAACAGAATGTGGATCAACTTTCTGACCCCCCCACTCCTAACAATCAGAGACATGAGACATGTGGTCCTGTCCAGCTCGGAGTGGGCCGGTATCTGTTTGGTGATTACATTTGATCCTGGRCTGTGTTTGAAAACTCTAAAAACAGATTCCTGTTAATGGCTTCCTGGAACACGCCACTGATAAGACTGAGGTCAGGAGGACGACGGTCGTAAAACGGCAACTGCAAAGCTGGTGGTCCGTGTGCATGAATAAACAAACATGTAACATCAGTTCAGAGAATTTAATGACGGGAAATTAGATCAGGGGATTCTGATGTTATCAGTCCATGAAATGGACGTTATTAGGCGTCATCAGTCCCATACAATGGCTTCAGAGGGTCCCTACTGTGCCTTCTTCAGGCTGTCCCAACAGTGCCACCTAGTGAGTCAATATGTCAATGACAATGAATGTGTAAATAACCAAAACATATTGTAATGAATTTTTTGTGTCCAGGTCGGGCTCGGGCCCTGGTCTCTCGCTCTCTGGTCCGACACTCTACCCATTGCCCTATTGGTAGGCCACAATATACAACCGTCAGAGGTTAGTGCTAACCATGTCATTTGCTCTAAAGTTGACCTTAGTGGCTTTAGGCCTCATATTAACCAGATTTTTAATGCCTCAGGTTAACCAGATAGTTGCTTTATGCCTCATATTAACCATCTGACAGTCGGAAGCCATTCTATGGGACTGATAACGCCTAATAACGTCCATTTCATGGATGATAACATCTAAAGCGGGTGATTAGATTTAAGACATTTGAAAATAACTACTCCAAAAAACTAAATCTCAGGTTGTACTCCTTACATGTGGGATATGATCATAGTTGCTACTTGATGAATCCCATCATGCATTTCACTAAGAATTATGGGACCTCTGGGAGGTAATTAAAACTGGGAACCACAAATTCAGGTGCACTAATTAGTTAATAAACATAAGACGGTTTGTTTTAACTGCATCTATGAAGGATAGGAGTGCATGTGTGCTCAGGATGTGGTTAACTGACGTGCCTCTGAGTTTACGTGGCTAAAATAGTCATCCAGACTGAAACTTTCTCATATCACTGTTAAAAATGTAAAAGCCATTTGATGCTTTTACACATTGATGATGTGTGACAAGCTGCCATCAGCCATCCTGCAGGAGAGAAACTTCACGACAGAACATCCCAAATCTGAGCTCCTGGCAAGTGGTCCCATCTGGATACATCCCCCCACACATGTGGATTCCACACAGAAATGTTTCACAAAGACATTTTCAAAGAGCAGAGGAGAACTGTTCACATCCAAAACACGAGCAGGATTTTGGCTTCCCTGCCCCGGTCGAATGGGCCAAAAGATTAAAGGTTGATTTTGAGTTCCAGAACACCATCTATCTGCATCTCTCTCCTACAGTCAGACACATTTCTTCTGCTCAGATATTCCATCTYTGTTCTTTTCCCAGTGAGTTTTATTCATGAGTTGGTTGTTTCTGAGAGACCTTTAGAGTAATGGGTCAAAGTCAAGTTGTTTTCAAAAGTAGACTTTTGAGATAAAAACTATATTGTCTTGCTTACAGCATCAAGATATCGTATCATGACCCTGTATCATGTCACCAACACAAAGCCCTGGTAGGTATTTCATCAAGGAATACTCATCACGTGCCATCTTTTACATCAAAACTTAAAACAAAGATCATTTTATGTACGGCTATGAATTGACAAGAATTTGGCAATATGATGCATTTGACACAGGGGTCGCGACATGATATATCACGATATATTGTGATACTGTAAGCAAGGTGAAAAGATGTGTAACAATATGGCTTGGTTAAAACATCCCTAACCAGCCTGTAAAAAGATAGCTAAAAATCAATAGTTTTTACAGGCTGGTTAGCGGTGTTTTAACTGAGCCATGTTGTTACACATCCTTTCACATGTACAATGTTCAAATTTCGTGAAACTAGGACTTTCCTTTCTCAAGTTATGACTAAAATTAATCTAAAAATAAAATGTTACTTCCTGCCCGACTCGTCCAAGCTACTCCCTGCTGCCTCCAGCCTCATACCCCACCGTCAATCCAATCAATCACGTTTCTTGGGCCATCTCCGCCCATATCAAGACCTCCGCCAATGACGATTTGGGCCATCTCTGCCCACAGGACAAAACCTACTGCAGAGACCCCTTACTCTTATACTCTGGTTTCTCAGGAGAGGAGGAGCCAAATGTCTGGCTGACTGCTGCCAACTAGTGGTCGGAGGCTAAACTACAACTTGAAAATAAACTGCTGGCATGAAAATTGACATTTTAAACCTTAATTAAATRTAAATACAGGGCTTTAGAGAATCAATATGGTATCGAGAAATGAAAAAGTGTGATAATTCAGTGTGTCAATATTTTCTTACACCCCCATTTTTATGATGAGAAATGACAAAGTTGTATTTATGTTTGTCAAACCTTGAAAACAACAAGAACTTGTAATATCATATCATATAGTAAGAKATATGAATGAATGTGAATGAGGAGGACGTTTTCAGTAGTTACACCTGAGGTTTTAGAGGGAAACTTCAGGCCTCACWGCTACAGCTCTCTCACAGGTGGATTAAGCAAATTACAAACGTCCACATCAGACAGTCCTGTGTCCTTAATCGTGTCCTCCATGCTGCCTCCTCCTCCCTTGACCTTTCCTCCTCAACAGCAGTAAGAGAATTAAAGTGTCACTCAGGATGGAGGACTGCAGTGATTTGCAGGTTACCCATAGTGCAATGGTGTAAAACATAGTAATGAGACGCACTGAAAGTGTGTTGAAGAGAAGCCTTAAGAAACTTTTGAATCCTCCAGGTGGATATAGGTGGATAAACAGAGGCTGTACAAGGTCATATTCAGTTTCTCTGCACAGACACAATGTTGTTCAGACCTTCAGCTGTAAATATTTACTCCTATAAATGTTTAAAACAGACTCTGCAAACCTGAACAATTAATTTTGCCATATATTTCAGAAATGTTGTATTCTGAGTGGTAGAAGATGGCTGCCACAGCTATAAAAAAGTTTATTTTATCATTAATGTGTTCATGTAAAAACAAGACAAGATATAAGAACCCCTAAAGACAGTCTGATTAAATAGAAATCTAGACTCTGTGCAAAAAGCTGCTAAGTTGTCATAAATCAAAACTTTTACATCAGGACAAATTTTTAAAAAATGAAATCACCAAGGCTGAAAACACGGAGCTTCTGTGCAGTAAATCAGCTGGGACAGATGRTTAACTGAACACTACGAGTTCCCATAGAGACTTCCCACGGATGCATAAAAGCTTTCAAATTATTTGGCTATTTGCATTTAGCAAATAATTGAGCTACTTCACTGCAGAAATGATCACACAGCTGGCTCCAAACGAYCTGTACTGAGCTTCTGGTTCCAGCCAAACAGCTAAATGTTGTTCACAATGAGGGTATCCTTGAGGATTTGGGTGGCAAATGACAAAACAGCTGGAAAACCATCAATCTGGCATCAATACCCCAGCCCAACTGACAATTATGGCCTGCACATCCATCAGACTAATCTTTAACTTCACCCCTCGTTTTGGAACAATGGAGCCAACACTCGCACTGAAGGACTCATTAGAAAGTCTTCACATTTTATTCCACTGTGCTAAWGTTGGAAAAGTGGAAAACGTAATTATTGGGTAATGCCGATGTCACGTCAAACAAAGCCTGAGTTGTTCTGTTTTGTCACCCGCCTCACAAAGAAGCAAACTTGAAGAAGCTGCTGGTTTTCGAACAGAAAATTACAGTCTTACGCGTTTCAATATTCCACAGAGAGAAACCGTTTTCACACACTCTTCTGTGAATTCTGCAGCTTCAAGGTCACCCATTGATTCAATCAAGGCTCTCAGCAAGTAATAAACTTTTCACTCATAAATCCTCGTGGCACTTTACAAAGATCATACTTTTTAGCTGCTCTTGAAAAGTAATAGAAATGGCAACAGAAAATACTTAATGGGATCATTTAGCCAATTTGAAGTAGAGTTTGTAAAACAAGAAGGAAGTTCTCCTGCAGGTGTGAGACTACTACTCATCACTTAGACACATCAAAACAAGTTCTTCTGGTGGGAAAATTCAAATAAATGTTTAGTTTGTCACCGTTTTCTTCAACCAAATGATGCCTAAATGTATCTGTCCACCTAATAAGTAGGAATAATTCTTAAGTCTGCAGGAAGCTGAGTTAAATTACTGATATAATACCATGTTCAGTTTCATAGAAACCAGGATTTTCAGACCTGAYTGGATTGTTGTAAAACATGTCCTGTATTGATGTTTGGACATGTTTGAAAATTTGTGTAGTAACTGCCTGGCTACATCATATTTACATGATCATCTTACTAGAGGTCAACCTATACATCCGCCGGCCGATATTTTTGGTCGATATTTGTGTTGTTTTGATTTCTTGTATTGGCATCAGCCRATATGTGCGTGCATTTGCCGATCCATTGGTGCATTCAGCAGCCGTGCCTTGAGATCACGGGGCCGCATCTATTGCAGCTCCCTCCCTGGAAGAGAGACTGTTTTAAATCCTTGCTGAAGACCCATCATTTTTCTTTGGTTTTTGATTGAGGMAGAGTTTGAGGCTGAATTAGAGCCGATGGTTATTTTGTGTTTTTCTGTATTTTACKTTGGTTTTAATTACAAATCCTTGAACYGTAAAGCACTTTGGTCAGCTTCTGTTGTTTTAACATGCTATATAAATGTATTTGACATTGACATGCCTCCATAAATGCAGTTACAGTAGAGACAGGTCCACACCTGAATCTGAGCAGGGCATCCAATGGGCAGACCAGCTGATGTCCCATTTAAATGATGAACAATATGGTGAGAGCTGCTGGCTCCACAACAGTGTGGCCCCATGCTGATACAATCTGAGAAGATTTTAAGTTTTTACTCCTAAAGGCAGGAGATAATCAGCAGCAAAACCTCAGTCAAATGGATTTAAGACTGGACCATTAACCATTTTATGGCACGTTATTCCTTGTGCCAATGTAGTTAAATGGTAATGTTAAAATAGGTTTCCTATTGTGATTTTTAATTACAGCTGATGATCAAGCCAAGACTTATACCTGGGAAAAACCAGTTACATTAAAGAGACTGGCTAAGAAGACCATGTCAAACACATATAAAACTAAATAATATTTTTGAATTGTTTGAATAATCCAGAATACTGTAAATCTACAAAGTTTCCCTTAATAAAACATTGAGTAATACCCTTTAGTCCTCATTAAAAGTGCTGATAGGTTCACTCGGACGCTTGTCCCCACAGAGCCCAGTTTGTTCAGTTAACAGCCTCACCGTGGGCACATTTGAGCCGAGGCGATGAAAAATGACTTCTTCAACAGCAGAGAATGTCACGCTGCAATTGTAAGGCAGTTTGGCTCTCCCAGTTTGCACCTTGTTTGATTTCCCAGGAGGGCTGGAGTGCTTGTTTCAGGGAGTTGAACCTCCCATCATTCATTCTGGATCATGCTGTCAGGTCCTCACACATCTAAACACAAACAATGAGGTGGGCTCAGACGGAATCCGTGTTATTGCTCAGCTGGATTTTGGATCTGAATTTTTATTACCATCCCCTCACACACACACACACATACACACACACACACACACACACACACACACACACA
>NW_013952423.1:2314455-2358629 GCF_001266775.1 Austrofundulus limnaeus
ACACACACACACACACACACACACACACACACACACACACACACACACACACACACACAAGTAAAGCTCCTCCACCGAGCCTGTTTCCCAAAGTAGGAGATGGGAATTTATTTACAAAATCTGCATCTTCAATACAATAAAACATATTCTAAAATTCTGTGCTTGGAATTTTATTATTTTGATGTTTTTCTTGAAAACATGTGGGTAAAATTTAATAAAATAACTGTTTCAAGTGATCTTAATGAAATTCCAATAAAGAGTGCCAATGCGTTACAATTAACACGTTATCCATCTGGTTCAGCTACACTTCCTGCAGCTTTAGAAAAACACATAATAAAATGCATCAAAACCCGTGGTTCAACTGGAAATAGTCTGTTGTGACTTTTAGTAGCAGTACATGGGGTAAACGAAATATCTCAAAAGCTGCAATAAATTTCCCCACAGGCAACAATGGGGTTTTAGTGAAACACGTGGGAAAACTCAGCCCTGTTTGGAGAATTTAACATTTATTTTGATCCATGATCTTTTTAAACTTCTTAAAGCTTGGATAACTGCAAAAGAAAAGCCAAATTACGATTAGGATTTAAAAGTGTTTAARTCCAGAAACATTTCAGAACCTTGGACAGTTCCTGCAGYCCTTCACACTGACTAAAAACTAAAATTCTGGTCCCATGAATCCTTAATGTGTTATTTTATGATTTCTTATAAGATTTCTACTGTGGATCAACCCTCTCCTGTATTTTCATCTCTGGCAGCTTTTATTCTGTGGAAATTAAACTATAAACACCTCTGACAACTGATAATTTCTCAAACTGCGAGCGGTCAAGGAAGAACAGCTGGTGCATTTTGACACCTTATTAATTAGGGAGCCACAGAAATCACAGCAGCACATTAATCTTCAACACAGAACTCACAGGGTGTTAATACACTGGCAGCTTTTTATTGACGGCGGGGGTCACAGGTGATGTCTCTTCCCCASCCGGTCAGTCATGAGAATGAAAATGTGTGAGGCAGTCAGATACAAGTCATTGTTTCAGGTCYTCTGGCTTCACCAAAAAATAACCAACGATTTTTAAACTTCACTCAGATGAAAAGGTTCAAAAGCACAACGGTCTCTTCAGAAATCAATACTTCTTCCAACCTTAAACACAATAAAGTACAGTTTGTCCTTCAGTTAATGATTGTGTTTGTGGAAAAGCGAGTCAGAAACAAGTTCCCAAATCCTGCAGAAAAAGAACAATTGTGACCTCCTTCCTTCTCAGAGCCTGGCTCAGTCTCAGATATGGCCTTTCCTTGAACTGCAGTTACTGTCAGAGATGCGTGGCGTGCAAACATATGTTATGGTAACCCACCCAGAGGGCTCTTAGCACTACTCAGAAACACAACTGTGTTTGACAGACGGACAGGCAGATGAATGTGCGGATCGACAACAGTAGGGCTGATCYGGGTCACTTCACACCACTATGGGGTTCTGTGCAGGGCCATTAATGCTAAATTAAGTGTCGAGATGCTTGAATGCAATTTATGCCACGTTAAATAATGCACAACTTGTGGTTTGGGTAACTCTTGGACTGTTAATGTGATTGACATTTCTGTAAAACTATAAAAATACTAAAGTGATGGTTTTGACACGAACCTACTGRAAACTGGGTGAAAGTCAGAGCAAATTCTAGTGCAGAAAAAATACAAAATGGTTTAAAATAACTGAAAATCTGAAAAGGGGGTGTCTGGACATGCAAAAATGCTTATAACTCAAACTATTCAACATAAGATTCAGATTTCTTATTGTTGTTTAGCTCTAATGAAGCCCACCAATGAGCCTCCCCCCACACATGCAAAACAATACTTCTGCTCTGGTGCTTTGAATACAAGTGGGGGGTCATATATGCTGTGTCTAGTTTAAGAAAAAACACAAAATTAGGATGTGTTTTTTTAGAAACRTCACCTTACAAAAAGCTCTAACACCAACTTCTCTATGTTACAAAATCGATCATCTTCATGTCGTGTGGGCGTCTCATCATATAAACAGTCAGAAGTAGYTAAAAAACAAGCAGCATTTGTGGAGCTGTTTTGCCAGACCAGGGCACGTATTTATCAAACTTCTTAGAGTGGATTTTTAGACTTAAGTGCTGAAAATTTCTTAGATTTGCTCCTACTCTCAGACTTAAGTGTAAGTGTCGGTTGTGAAAATTCTTAAGTCTAAGAATCACTCTTACTCTCAAGAAAAGTTCAGACTGCTCCAGAGGACTCTTAAGTTGTTCAGAGTTGCCACTAGAGGTCTGAGATGGACTGAAGACAGAGATTACAGCTGTCCTCCTCCCCACCTGAGTGTGATTCTCAGTTGTAAGATGGAAAACAGGTTTAATTAGAAATATACAAAAGAAATAAAGGTAAAATAAAATAAAAAAATAAAAAAAACTGTGCATAAAGTTGGACTAAAAGGTGGATATCTGTGTGTAGCTTTTTGACAAAATATTAAATATACTCAGCTGGTGAGTGCATGCAACATAAATATAGAAACTATAAACTCTCAACATCCTATCAGAACTTGAACTGGATCACAGCAAATTTTAAAAACCTGATGTCTGACAGCGAGGAGGAGGTCTATGTTCCCTGTTGAAWCTACAAATGAAAACATCAGAAACAAAATAAATATTAAAACCAAACTTTATTAAAAAAAATGTCCCACATATTTGTATTTAATCCCTACATTCAAAGCCACCCATCATAGAACAAAACAGATTCCAACTGTTTCAGAATTAGAGTAATGAGCCCGTGTGTAAAAACTTTTAATTGTGCGAGCTTTTATCTGCTCCTGATGGGCTCGTGCATTTAGGCCAAACTCTTCTCCCTCATGTCCTCAGGGATCTCTATAACTAATTCATTATTCTAAGCCTCTTTAAGGTTGGCACTCAAACAATGTGTGATTGCTGAAAGCAGATACAGAAAACTATAAAACTATTCATTTTCTGTTTGTTTTTCCCCAAATTTGAGAAAACCACACGTCTCACTTTGTACTTCAATTTTCAGAAAAGAGAAACGTAAAACTAAAGTGTACCCAGCAACTGGTTTGCCTCAGTTACATCACAGTCCTGAAAATCTTTCATAAATAATATAATGAATTTTATCAAAATATGTATTTATTGCAGATGTGAGTTTATCTTTTTACACAYGTCTGTGTCTAATTAATTACAAACAAAGCAGAAAGCAGTGTTCTATTATTCAAAAGGARAAGGAGTTTTTCTGGCTGCCTGGTATGAAAATAGAATCTATTTGCCTGCATCTGAAAGGATTTTAATCAATGCCAATGACTCATTAAATATTTGGCAAGCATTGAAGATAATAAAATAAGATCCTACTCCTTGTTTTTTTTAGGAAAAAAATTCACACTTTTGAATAATTACTTCCAGGTTATTTTAGACAATATTACTTTGTTATTGTTAGAATTAAAAATATATTTTAAGTGGGGGTTATTTCAGGCACAATGTTACCTTCAGCTGATTTAGAAAAAGTTGCGTTTATCTAAATTTATTTGGACTTTGTATCAGTCTTCTAAACACCTTGAAATTGGCCTCTGTCTCTTTAATCTACCGTTTCTGATGCTCCCACTTCAGCACGTTTTCAAACAATGCTTTGAGGGATGGGTGCTCTGTGGGGCTGCATTTTGATAATAACATCCATTTAAGTTTTTTTCTCTTTTTCTGCAGAGTTTAGTTATATAAATTATATATTTTAGTGCTTATAAATGTTTATTTTATTMTAATCTGTTAGATTTCATTTCTAAACAATAACTATTTTTGTTTTAAGCCTCTTTCACTGAAGCTGATAAATACATAAAATGTGATTGGGTCACAGTAAAAATGAAAAACCTACTTCAGTGTGAAGGTAATTACGATGATCCACAAGATGTTCTTTGCTCAGAACCTCTAACCCTGGTCCTTAAGGGTCATTATCCTGCATGTTTTAGAGGTTTCACTTCTTTACATGTCTGATTTGAATGAACGGGTCATTAACGGGCTTCTGCAGAACTTGAGGATGTGTTAAAGAGGTGGTAATCCAACTATTGCCTCAGGTGTTTTGGAGCAGGGAAACCATTAAAACCTGCAGGATAGTGATTCTTGAGGACCAGGATTAGACATCACTGCTTGCCCACCCTTTTCAAACCACATCAGGATGTAGCTACAAGCTAGACGGCACGCTGTGGTAGTATGAAGCTACTACTAAGAGCTACCTGATGCCTTGTGGGTCGTTTTAACCCAAGGGCAGCAGGAGGGCTGAAAGTATAAAAGAGAAAGAGTATAAAATAGATGTTTGTCACAGCTGTATGGATGGGACCACCCTGCTGGGATAYTGCAGTATATTATGAATTTAGTCAGATGGTCATTAACATCACTTTAAATGCATGTCTGCAAATTTGCCTGAAGCTTATTTTTCAAGCTGGGAGACATGCCCGAGTGCATTCTACAAATTGAGGCATCTTTTCAGTTAGTTTGCTTAGAGGCACAGAAATAAAGAAACCAAAAATCTTTCATTTTTTGAATAAATCTAATGCACAAAGACATCTTGTTTCTGGTTTTTGAACTAAAACCATTTTTCATCAAATACACAGCAAAAAAATTAACAGCTAGAAGAAAAAAGTTGAAAATCAACTTTTATTTGGGTTTACTTTTTAAAACCTAACCTGT
The DNA here is from genome assembly GCF_001266775.1 of Austrofundulus limnaeus. NCBI lineage: Eukaryota > Metazoa > Chordata > Actinopteri > Cyprinodontiformes > Rivulidae > Austrofundulus > Austrofundulus limnaeus. The sequence continues at coordinate 2,319,141 of NW_013952423.1, forward strand.
CCTTGGATGTTAGTTTGTGGAAAGCTTCTGTCATTAAAAAATAAAAAAGATTTGTGTTGCATTTATGGAGCATCTGGGAATAAATAAAACTTTGCACTTAAGCATAACACAAAATCTATATATTAACATTAATAGCTCTGCTAAAAAGCACAGAGCTGATTGGTAGGCACTACATACTGAGCTTATTATAATACAGATTAGCATATATTTCATATATGCTAATTGGCATATTTTCTGGTGAGAAGCCAAATCAATCCAGTTCCTATTTCTCCAAAGTGCACCCCTGAGATCTCACTAATTCTTTGGCTTTTAAAAAAGTTTAGTTTTTTTTTTAATTGAACTAGTTCTTAATGTACATCTATGGTATGATAAAAAGAACTCCCTAGCTACATATATGTGCTTCTCATCCATCCCCTACAGTCCCATGGCATGAGGAGTCATGTATTTTACATGAAGAACATCAGAGACGTTAATGTTGTCTGTTTGAGTGGCTGCAGATGACTTAAACCATTGAAGCCAATGTTTRAAGCAGAATTTGAAAATCTACAAGGATGCAAAAATGAATAAGAAATGGAAAAGGGGATTTTGTCTGTTTAGAACTTGCRCTTAAGGACAGGTTTAAGTGCTACRAGTTATGTTTTATTTATCAAAGAAAACCCAAGAAAGAAAGCTTCACCGAGATGTATGATTAAAATTCTAACCCATGTTAAATGTTAGGCCAACAGCAGCCGAGCCCAAGGCCAGACTATTGGAGCTTAAAGATTTTTTGGTGTGCGTTAGATCCTGTTTCATGGGCGTTTAGTTAAACTAATAAAATCTCATGTGGTCCTAATATAGCCTAAGAAAATCTATAATAGCAAACATGAATAGCTTTTCTCTCAAAGCTTCTGTAACCTAATAGAAGAATTGATCAGTGGGCTTTTGTCAATCTACAGAACACCAACAGGTCACGACAAAATAGTTTGTCTGTTACAGTAAAGAGTCCAAAAMTATTTGCAAACCTGATTAAAAAAAACCAAATCTGGTGTTCTGTTGTGGCTTCTGCTTGGAAAACTAAAACAGTTTAAGCTTCAGAGCCAACTTAAAAGATAAATTTCTCTAAAATATGTTGGTTCTTAGATAGAAAAAAGAACAATGTAAATTGCATTGTTTAATCTGTGCAAGAAGAGAAAAAATGATGGATTTGGAAAGTTTGTTTCATCAGCTCAATCATTAGTGTCATCAAGTTAAACTTTTCATTTTAAAATCTCAAGAAATTTAACTTTAAAAATGTTTCTGCTGTGAGGTTCAGACAGGGCTGGGTTTGCTCACATTTGACCAAAACCCCATTGTTTTCTATGGAGAAACTTTTGTCTGCATTATATTGTTATTTAAAGTCATAAAACACTAAACTCGATAAGAGTTTTTCCAAAGCTGCTGGCGGATTACTGGTTCAAAAAACATGATGAAAACTGAAGAATAAGAATAGATTTAAATGCATAACTTTAAAGAAACATTTATTACTTGTTCACCACAGTTAGGCTTTATTTCAAATCAACAGTCTGTTGGTGAGAAAGTAAACACAAAAACRTTTAGTTCAATTCTGATTCAGAGTCTACCGCATTATTTTGTTTCGGGGTTTGTTTTTCCATCATCACTAGCAATAAATAACTGAATTATACATTAAAACAATGACTGAGGCACTTTTTTGTGTCTAGGGTTTTGTGCACAACATGATGAGTGGAGTCAGGAAAATTCACTGCAGTCGATGTTATGGTGGCCTAATTTGTAAAGCATTTTTTTCCTCTGTTTAAATCAATAGGAGTAAGATTTGAACTATATTTTCAGCAAATCAGCACACAAGCTACTTTCAGAAGTCCCAGACTATATTATTGACTGACAGCACAGTAAACACTGGTATATGCACTTCATTAATTTATTGACTTTGGCTTCTGAGCAAAAGGTCTGGCTGGGCTAAATAAGGACACAGTATGACTATTTTAACAGCTTTCCATTCATCATATCAGCGCCTAGTGCTGCAAATYACAATCTTCTGAGCGACAATAGAGCTTTGAATCACAGTAATACTGATAAAATTAGATATTTTATGTATTTGTCAAACAAATTAGTTTAAAGAGATTTCTTTAGAAGCTTTCAGGAAGTCARAAATCCATCAAAGAGAAGAAATTCAGAGAATTTCAATCCAAAATGCAAGGTTTTGTTGTTTTCTTTGCTCACGTCCAAACTGCCTCCCACACAAAAAGGAAAAACAAACAGACGACAGGAAAGTGTTGACAGCTTGTCAGGTTCAGAGGATGAACAGGAGGAGCTGACGGCTCCAGACAACACATTAATGCAGGTAATACATGCATCAAAAATCACTACAGCTCTTAACCCAAACTGCTTTGAGAGTGAAGAAACGTTCTGAATAAGAAATCAGAACCTTGTGTCACACATGGAACAACTTATTTTATTTCAACTACTTTTTAAACTACAAATAAAAAGTACAGAATCACAAATTTCAGATATAAAAACTTTATTTTACTTTTGACAAACCTTTCATGCACTTTAATAAATCAGTGTGTGAAATCCCACAAAAAGCAAAGAGCTGAACAGAAAGAAACTGACAGCTCCATCCAACATCCTGAGGCAGGTAATACATGCATCWAAATTCACTACAGAAATGTCAGCTTTATTTCAGTCTTCATGTCTGTAATAACTTAAACTGAATAATAAATCACATCATGGTGTCAAACAGCAGGAAGAGAAGTGAGACTAACAATAACTGCAACTATTTAACTTCCCAGAAGAAATACTGAAGCTGCACGTTGTTTTTTTTTTTATAATTAGGATCAGTAGACAGCAGAAATTATGGACTGGTGTTTGTAACCGTGCATGTACTCATACTGTGACAGTTCAGGACGTAAGACTCAAACCATGGCATCCATGGTGAGGGACGTATCAAAAAAAGACCTTCATACTAAGATATGTGTCAAGACATCATCACCATTTATACAGCACATTTAAAAACAACAGTGTTGACCAAAGTGCTTCACAGACACAATACAAAGACATGACAAAGAAAGCCTAACTGAGACTTTCTTACTGAGGTATGTACCAAACTGAGACCCCCTTACTGAGGTATGTACMAAACTGAGACCACCTTAATGAGGTAAATGCCAATCTGAGACCCCCTCACTGAGGTAAATGCCAATCTGAGACCCTTTTACTGAGGCATGTACTAAACTGAGACCCTTTTACTGAGGCATGTACCAAACTGAGACCTTCTTACTGAGGTATGCACCAAACTGAGACCCTTTTACTGAGGTATGTACCAAACTGAGACCCCTACTGAGGTATGTACCAAACTGAGACCCCCTTACTGAGTCATGTACCAAACTGAGACCATTTTACTGAGGTATGTACCAAACTGAGACCACCTCAATGAGGTAAATGCCAATCTGAGACCCCCTCACTGAGGTAAATGCCAATCTGAGACCCTTTTACTGAGGCATGTACCAAACTGAGACCCTTTTACTGAGGCATGTACCAAACTGAGACCCCATTACTGAGGCATGTACCAAACTGAGGCCCTTTTACTGGAGGCATGTACCAAACTGAGACCCTTTTACTGAGGCATGTACCAAACTGAGACCCCATTACTGAGGCATGTACCAAACTGAGACCCTCTTACGAGGCATGTACCAAACTGAGACCTTTTTACTGAGGTATGTACCAAACTGAGACCCCATTACTGAGGCATGTACCAAACTGAGACCCTTTTACTGGAGGTATGTACCAAACTGAGACCCCCTTACTGAGGCATGTACCAAACTGAGACCCTCTTACTGAGGCATGTACCAAACTGAGACCCTCTTACTGAGGCATGTACCAAACTGAGACCCTCTCACCGAGGCATGTACCAAACTGAGACCTTTTTACTGAGGTATGTACCAAACTGAGACCCTTTTACTGAGGTATGTACCAAACTGAGATCCTCTTACTGGGGCATGTACCAAACTGAGACCATTTTACTGAGGTATGTACCAAACTGAGACCACCTTAATGAGGTAAATGCCATTCTGAGACCCCCTCACTGAGGTAAATGCCAATCTGAGACCCTCTTACTGAGGCATGTACCAAACTGAGACCCCTTACTGAGGTAAATGCCAATCTGAGTCCCTCTTACTGAGGCATGTACCAAACTGAGACCATCATACTGAGGTAAATGCCAATCTGAGACCCTCACACTGCCAAATCATGACTTGGCATTAATAGCACAATGATCTAATCATATCATATCATGAATTTCTGTAAATGTCAAACTACTAATCGAGCCATAAGACAAGCATGTTCCACAAATATAATTGTTCAGAAAATGTATTGAAAATACTGAGGTTGTCTGCCAAACGAGAGGGCTTCATTCATGAGTCTGAGTAGATTTGTAGTTCTGGAGGGGAAAACAAATTAATGTGAGGAGGTATTGCCACAAAACGTGCTGAAATAAAAATCTGGTTGTATTTCTTCAGTTTCCTCTGCACTGATTGCAGACAAATCCTTCACATGAAGCCCACTGGGAAATAGTGCTGATATGCAAAGCGAGGGAGCAAACGCTTGTATAGCAGAGATGGCTTATCTGCTTCGACTCTGCTGATCTCTCTAGCTTTTCCTGCCTGACAACTGACACCTATTAGATTTATATATAATCTTAAACACCCACAGATTATTATCACACATTTTACGATACTGAGAAGCAATGTTCAGCTTTTTAGATGATAAAACCTCAAAACTCTACCATGTTAGGTCTTTAAAAGAAGCAATGTGTCACTGAGTCAAAAATCAATTAGCAACACATTCTTCCTTATCATGTATCCGTGCATGGATATGAAAAAAGTATTTAGAAAAATGAGTCTATCATGACCCATGGTTCATAAATGAAAAACCTAAATGTTGACACATGCACCACTTTAACAAGACTAAACCGAGGAACTGAGAAGAAATATAAATAAAACCAGTTGCCAGCAGCTACAACGTTTTACACAAAGATGTTGAACTATGAAAGTATTTGTTGGGGATGACTCTAAGATACCACCACACAAAATCTTTGCTAAATATCTGAGTTTATAACTGCGTTATGGGCAAAATTCTGTAGCTGCTACAATTGTTTTGCTGTGGTGRCCATCTTGAACTGAATGGGCTCTAGAAAAACTTTTGTAAAAAGGTTTATTGTTCTGTCTTCGCCTTTGGCACCCGATTTAAAAATTAAAATTAAATCCCCAGGTTTTTTGGTGTACAGTGATCCAATAATCTAGTGCAAATATTGTCAGTTGTATAAGTTGGTAGCTGACTCATGGGACTGTGCTTTAACAAAATTATACTGTCAACCAGTGCTACAGTTGTCAAAAATCATACAATATTTGAATGTAGAGGTAAAATGAGCTTCATGAATGCAAATAAGGATTTTCCACACTATCCAGTGAGATTAAAGAAGCAAACCAGAGGCTGTCCTCCTCCTAGCTTGAACAGTTAACATGTGGATGTAATGTCTTATATCGTTTCTGCTTAAATCTGTTTTCCATGTAGTCCTCTTAGTGAAATTAAAGGGGGAACTTTTAGTGTAACCTTGTCTTCCTTCAGACAGCTCATTCTCCTTCAGCGTGTCAGGGGAGACAACTTATTAAATGTGACTTGTACTGGCTTGTCAAGACAACTGGAATTAGTGATTTGATTTGATTTATTTATTTATTTAACAGGAAAAGATTATTAAAAATCAAGCCTGACTCAGCATAATTGCTGTTTTACAGCAGGTTCCTGTTCTGGAGCACATAAAACACTCAGAATTACAACATCACAATCACATCATTATACACCATAGACACAAAGACAAACAAGCATACCAAATTTAAAAAAGGCAGCATTTGCAAAATCGGACATCTAAATATGAGCACAACAAAAAGTGTCCAGCAGATGGCAGACAAGATTCTTCTTAAAGGGCTGTAGTTTTGAAATGGACTTTATGTTTTGAGGAATGTCATTCCATGCTTTAGTATAAACATAGAAGAAAGACCTCTGGCCGTAACAGTTTTAAAAAGTTGGTAATATCAGTTGTCCTTTTGTAACAGATCCAGTTGAATGACCACTTCCAGAATTTGATTTGGGCAGCAATGCACAGAGAGTTCCATAATTGGCACCTTGGAAGATCTGAAAATATAAATTAATACCACTATACAAAACATAATTCTGAAAAGTCAAGGCATCAGACAATGAAAGAACTGTACAGTGATGAGTCCAACCAGGAAGTTTTTTATGAATTTTGTAGGCCCTGTTGTAGAGCCTAACTATGGGTTCTAAGATTTCATTTGTTGTAAGAGGCCAAACAGGTAAACAGTACGACATGGTTGAGAGTATAATGGCATGAAGATAGATATTTGAAACAAAAGATGTCAGATTGGATCTAATTTTTGAATAAATGTATAATTTCTGTTTCAACTTAGTGGTTAAGACTTGTACATGATCACGATAAGTCAAATGAGAATCCAAAGTAATTCCAAGATATTTGTAGGTAGTGACAATGTCAAGGGGTTTGTTTAAGAAAGTGGGTTGATTTGTTATATTGAAATGTCTCCTGGGTGAGGAAAAATACATGCAGTTTTTTTAACATTAATTGACAAAAGATTATCTTGAAGCCAACCATGAARTGTCTGAAGATCTGCTTGTAACTGACTATTAATAGATTCAATGTTGAAATCAGACAAAAAAAAAAGAACAGTATCATCAGCATACATTAAAATATTTGAATACTTCAATATTTTTGGAAGGTCATTTATGTATAATAGGAAAAGCAATGGGCCCAGTATGCTACCCTGTGGAACTCCCACGGGACAGGGCAGAGACCCGGACACAGAGCTTCCATGTTTCACAACCTGACACCTATCAGTCAAATAAGAGGAAAACATTTGTATTGCAGATGATGAAAGTTGAAAAGAAATCAACTTTTGTAAGAGAGTATAATGATCAACTGTGTCAAACGCTTTACGAAAATCAATATATACAGCACCAGTTACTTGACCTTTGTTCAAAGCAGCACATATTTGTTCAGTGAATAAAATTAATGCAGACATGGTTGACCTTGATGTGCGGAAACCATGTTGGCTATTGCTTAGCATATTATTAGCTTCTAGATGCTGAAGTAGTTAATTAAATAATGTTTTTTCAAGTAACTTAGAAAAAATAGTTTGAACAGAAATTGGCCGATAGTTTGAAACTTCTGTTGGATCACCAGATTTAAAAATGGGAGTAATCTGAGCAAACTTCCAGGCATCAGGGAAAATAGACTGCACACTACATAAATTAAGCAAATGATGAAACATTGGCATGCATTTTCAAGAAATCCATATTTATCTTATATTTGTCAAATGCATGTGGAAAATGATCATACCCTTGTAACACCATCAACAGAGAGGAGCAAGCCTCGGTGGGTGTCGAGATATCTCGCCAATAAAAGCATATAAGGGTTTTGCATAAAGCCTAAATAGCCACAGGGTTAAGAGTCGTCACAGAGGGTGTCCGAGAAGCAGTGACTGGATATGTTGCTGTGGATGGAATCCATTTAAGAAGTTGTTTTTTTATGCAAATGTGGAAACTAGGTGGGTAAGATGAGCCACGGTCTGAGTCACAGACTGAAAGAAGAAACCCACTTCAGATCAAAGGAAGACGTGAGCGAGCTGCAGCGCATGAGAATCGATTTTAGACTAAACAGATGATCGCCTAATAAAGACAACTCACTGCTTCCCCACTGAGCAACGGTTCACATCTTCCTAGATTTCAAACAGAGCGAGAAGATGTCCGCACAATTCAAATACGTCCGTATCTCTGTCCAAACTTCAGTGAACCACTAAGTTTTGTCATTATTAAAACATTCGTGAGCAAGTCGTCTGGTGTAGAAAGGCAGCCATTAAAAAGATCAATCTAAACCCCACAGAGCACAGAAACTTTGCAAACATAAAAACCGCACAGAGAAGATGAACTTCAATGCCCCTGCTGTGTGTCTGCTGCACGTGCATGATACAATACCACAGCAATCATCTGCCACTTCAAATGAATAATTACCATGTGAAGCCTAATTATCCTACACAACACTGCACTCAAGGCAATGAAAGCSAAGCAGGTGGTGGATTATTTCTGACAGCTTACTTTCAAGTATTTCCAAAAAATAAAGAGGCTGAACAACAAAAGGAAGACATCTTGCATGGTGTCTAATAAAGAAACAGCAGATAGGATGCATTATAGAATATAAAAATAACCCACAGATCAGTGGATCATTTCAATAATAATTTGAAGGTCGAAGACTTGACTAGGGTCGGACAATACTGGCAAAAAAAGTTTCACTATTAATTGTGGCATTTAATTGAGAATTATAAATATGATGTAGAGTCAGGCGGTATACTGGTTCATACCGAAAACCAGTTTTTATTTTTGTTATAAGAATTTTCTGAATACTGACTCAGCAGTTTAAATAACCTGAACACGTTCAGAACATTACGTCGCGCCCATCAGTGAACTGTTTCATGGGGGACACTTTTCCTTGCAGCACCGCTATGCACATTAGCAAGCTAATGTTGGAGCAGCTTGTTGGAGTAACTGGCTGCAGATGATTCCGCTGCTTAGACTGACTGACATAAAAAAAAACCTCCAGTTTTTGCCATCGTTGAATATATATACCCCGTCAGTGACTTCTACAATAGATTTCCTGCATGACATAAATATATGGTAAAGTTATTGTGCTTTTATTGTGAAAGGACTAGGGGAAGGAAGTGGGAATTAGTGGTTTGGTTTCATTCTAAAACAATAACCTGCGCTCCTGAGGGAGGTCTTCATGTGACATCAAGATGTCTGTCCGTTGTGTTCTCAGATTTAAGGGTTTTGGGCTACAGAAACATTTCTAAGATGATTAGTTGCATATACAGTAAGGGACATTTACGGAGATTTTCCTGTAGAACACCAATTTCTTTCAGTCTTAAAGAAACAGCCTTTCTGCCAGCTCCATGTGTGCCTTCCCCTCCTGAGTCAACAGAGATTAGAGCGACAGAACCCATCGCCTCTCGGTGAGCCAGCCTCCAGGTTCTCAGTAACTGATTGCTACCCTGAGTTTGTGCGTCCCTGCCACTTCCTCTTCCTCTTGTCGGACAGAAGGCTAAGAAAGGGCTACACTTTAAATTTACCAGCAGAGCTCTGCACACTGTTGGAGAAAATAAACACCTGAGCAGAGCAGAGAGGCACACGAGGCCTGTCTTCTTTAACATTTGCTGCATTAATATGAGGTAAATGTGCTTGTGTTCATTCTCCAATGCACTCTACTACAAACTCATTTCAATAATTCATGATTTACCAATGAACCTAATTAATCTTGCACAAATCAATGTATATTTTTCACATTTCATAAACTCAGACTGCAGCCATTTCTATGTCTGTGAAGAAGTGTTTGRCAGTATAATCAATAAATTACATCACAACTCTTTTTTTAGCTACTTTCTTCTGCAGGGGTCACCACAGCGAGTGAACTCATATGAATGATCTGRCAAATGTTTTATGCCAGATTTATTTCCTGAGGCAACCTGGGATTGAAAATTAAAAAAACACAATTAATTCAGTCACAATTTGCTGGTCAGAGCAGGAATCTAGATTAGTAGCATAAACTGATCGCAACAACTTTCTGCAGGAAATGTTTCAAACACAAAACAGCCTCTTTTCCAGTTCAGATCAGTGGTTTTAGAGACAGAGCTTTCTTCCCAGCCATCACTCTCTCTGCTCCTATGTGTGTTTTCTGCTGATGTGACACAAAGTTAATGGGGTTAACCACCAGGACAGCACTGAAGCCTATATTTGATACATTTTTTAAACCAAATAAAGCTCATTAACTGCACAGAAAGCACATTGTTTTAGCAAAATTGTTCTTTTGGTGTTTTATTTCTCCTCATCCTTCACCTCCATCTAATGTTCCAAAGCTTTGCTCCGATAATAAGCTATTATGCTATCTGACTAGCCTTCTTACACACTAGTGTTATTTGCAAACATAATGGTTTGAGTCACAAAATGTTCTGTCTTGTGTTGTTTTCACTGTGACAGAAGATTAGGATAATTAGGTGCTTGTGGCAGTAAAACGATTTATTAAAACACTTCTTTAAAACTGCACTTTCTGTTTTTTTAAGAATCTACATGTAAATGAGAGACACAAACACACCAGAGCATCTCCTTTTTGAAAACATCCAGTGTAGTTTTAGTATGGCCTGGGTAAGACTCAGAAAATATCTGCCTCAAAAAGGTCAAGAAACCAAAAACAAAACATGTTTTAGTGTTCAGGAAGTCAAACTTGTGCTTCAACTTTGAAGGCATGTCCTTTTTATTTCAACTAACCCYGTTTATAAGACTAGGTTACTCATTAAACCTTCTGCTATCCAGGAATTCATCTCTGACATGAAAAGAAAAAGACTCACATGCCTCCAGGATTTCTAACATTTCAGGCATAAAATCTGACGTTAAGATCTGTCAAGGCAACTTGATACATTACAAACCATTTAATATCCTATATGCAACTCTTTACAAAAAAAAAGCCTTCAGGCAAATGGTTTTTGCCCATCAAGCTACATCTTGGTTGACCGGTGCAACATAAAAGGTTGCTTTCACTGCCAATAAAAAGGACCGAGTCCTTAGAATTCACGACACAACAGCCACTGCAGAGCCACAATGTTTCAGAAGAGAGAGAGAGATCGGTGCAATAAAACCACTCTGAGCATCAGGCTGGACTTCAGAGGCATTGCAACGAGTTTCTGCAATCCAATAGTCACTTTTGCTTGTTCCGACTATTAAATAAAGAAAAACGATTAAAGAGTTGAATTCCAAACTCTCCTGGAGAAAGTGTGACTGTGATTAGAGTGAGGCTGCAAGCAAATAAAGCGAAGAGTGATTTGTTTTTTGTTACTGTTAGATGGTTGCATTCCAGTTTTAGGTGCAAATATTCTTCTTAGCTTTTGAGCCCGGGAAAAGAAGAGAAAAATAATTTCCAACCGTGTGCCATGCTCTTCATTGGCACCACATTTTCTAAAGCCTGCAGCAAATGCCACTAAAGAAAATAAATTAACCCCCCCCCCCCCCCACTTCTAAGCACCAGCTGTGAAGAGCAAGCTAAATATAAAGACAATATGCTTCATTAATGCAAAACACAAACAAAAGTGACAGGTGCACCGCCAGCAATCCAGCTTCTTGACACCAGCAGCCTAAAGACAGAATAACTAAACAGAAATATTGACTCATTTGAAGTCAGAAAGTGTTATTGCAGACAGGGCGAGCAGTTTTCTCACCATCCAAAGGCTTGTGTTTTAAACTGAAAAAGCCACCCTCTTCACACAGCAACAGAGCAGAGGCTTCGATTCGTCACGTGTAAATCAATTAGGCCTGAACATGAGAGCTGGTGAGTCACACTGCCACTTTGTCTCCGCTCACAGATACGCTGGTGCTGGGCAGGCTGCCAGCTGCATCCGAGCCACGGCTGGACAGACCCCCAGGCCTCGGCCGACCCAAGACGGGGGCGGGGAGCTCCAGCAATCAGTGGCACTTACATCACGGCATCCGCCCATGTAACGGTCAGACGTAACCCCTTCAATCCAATTACTCAGGTGAACTGCAATAACGTCTTCCTGGATTTCATCCAGCTCGCCGTCCAGCCCAGGAAGTAAAGCAAACAGGATCAATTTGCATACTGGATAACTGCACACACACCTAAATAATATGAAATACTACCTCATCTTTCCTTTCATGGACAGTAAAATCTGCAGAGAATTAGCTGATATCTTGTTGTTTTTTGGTTTCTCTCTGATCTGGGGGAACACGTTTATTTTATTTTAATTTCAGTCACCAGGACACCATAAATATATGGTCTTGATCAGGTTTTAACAATGATTCTGATATAATGAGCGAGCACCCCTGCCAACGTTGTTGACATTTATACTTGGCGCTTAGCCTACATTGTTGTAGTGTTCTCCAAAAGGACATGTGGAAATGACTTAGCATCATCTGAATGCCTTGAAACTGGCCTCTGTCTCTTTAAGAAAATCCTACCATTTGACATTTAGGCAGGAGATTCAATGGGCCTCATGCAAGAACATGTTCATATTCTTATCCTAAATTTCTCTTACTTTTGTTCGTACAAAGGGTTCGTACGAACATGTCACGTCAGATTCAACAAACTCTTCTATCTTCAGGAAAAGTGTGTAAATGAGCTGCGTAAATTCACCTGTTCTATCCAGCTGCTCRTGCACGCCAGAGGAGATTAGCATAATTACCACCCCAAAAACACCATATAAGGCTATGTTTCCTACCTCAGATACAAGGAAGTGTCCATTCATGAAAATGGCAGCGATAATTAAAAAGAAAAACTTTACGAGTTCAGAGATTGAAGTCCGTCTGTCAGAGATCCAGAAAAGAAAATCTGTCATTTTTTGCAGGTCAGCTGTGGAATAAAAAGAGCTGCTAAAAGTATAAACAACTGTGTTAAATCATTTTCATTTATTCAGAAGCCACAGCGCTGCKCACCGTACCGTGCCCCCCCAGCGCGCTGCGCGGTCGCAGGTGGTCTCAGATGCGGGTTTGAAATAAGCATTTTAAAATGTTTTCAAAATAAGTCTGGCACTTTGGAGAAAATCCAGGACTCGCTGGAAGGATTATGTATCCTCTCTGGCCTGGGAACGTCTCAGAGTCCCCCAGGACGAGCTGGAAGGTGTCACTGGGGAGAGCGCGGGGTCTTTCTCCTGCTGCCCCCGCACCCAACAGCGGGTAAGCCGGCCGGACGGACAATTTATATTGTTAGTCTAAATTATTACATTTAAAATTGTAACTCTAATTCAAGCAGAGTARCCTATTGTCAACATAATTACGGAGTGTGATTTATTTTCAACACAAAATATCTTCAAACTAATGAAATACAAAGTTATTAGTGAAGAAAACCCGTCTGGATAACAGCAGACTGACTGCTGGTAAAATATACGACAGGTCTGGACCACTCGTGAATTTTGTTCGTATCTGAAAAAAATCTTAGAAAACGAAAACATTGGTGAATGCCACAAATTCTTCTAAATCACTCGTACGCACAACTTAAGAACAAATCTGTGCGTAMGAACGGTTCTTGCATGAGGCCCAATGATTTCTCAAACATCAACGAGTCAAAGGGTGTGTTTCTGATGAGGGAATGACATAACATGATATAAAGATCACAAAAGCTGATTTTGGATATTATTTCCCTTTAAACAACAAAACCAGAGGCTTGAACCTCCTTTAGCAGCAACAACTCAGCTGAGGTTTATATGACATAATCAGTGTATCACAGGGTTGTGAACTTTGATCCTTCTGTCTTTTTTTACCCAACTTTCTTCAATTTTTTGGAATCTGCAGACTTTGGGTTGGGATCTTTGTCATTGCACTGTGGATTAAACATGTCTACTTTAATCATTTTGTTCCAGAGGTCTGGTGGTTCACCCAGATGAAACTCTGCAAGCCCAAGTTGTGTTGTTTTAAGAGAGAACAGGCTTTCTCCTGCAGCCCTTTCTAACCAGTCAGTCTAATTTAGTCTTTAACCAAAGAACTGAGGTCTGTACTGAGATGGAGCTCATTCTGAGCAGATCACCCACCAACAACTGCACAGTGTTGTGCAAACAAAGTGTCTACTTGTGGATAATCTTTGTCTTTGGACTCCAAATTGYTCRGGAATGACCTTCAACATCCATGGGGWAGGTGAGTCCTTTGTCTTTCTGCCTCAGTGTTGTGTTAACACACACCTGTGTGCTTCAGAGACGATATGATATATATTTTTTAAAGTGGTGATTTGATCAGCAGGTCCAGGACGACCCCGAACCTCTGAAATCCTGCAGAAGCAGCAAGGCTGAACTTAGTTTTTCATTTTGGCTCTGTTTAATTAATAACAGTGTGGTAAAATCTGTTGAGGGTTTTTTGTACACACGAGATTAGATTTTAATCATTTTCGAACCCGGTAAAGATCAAATCGTTTTTAATTTGCCCTGATACCAAAAACCCTAGAACTGAAGGAGGGTTGAGAGTCGATTTTTTTTCCCATGACTGTATGTAATACGTTGCCTCTGCTTCACTCTGGTGAAAATTAATTAGTTGGATCAACAGAAAATGTGCTGATATTTCCACTCAACCTCTAATGTGTATTTTTAGAGACTTTTGTTTAAAWAAAAATCTGCAAACTGGAGGCACCACTCACAGTATTAGCTGGTTCATAAATTCAATTGTGCATCAAGAAAACAACAACCTATTAAAGAATAATCATCATAAACAACTCTTGTGCTTCAGCGCCTGAAGGTTATCATGTTGTTTCATATAAGTGTGTATTTTACAATGAAAGACTGCCTTGAATGCATTAATATGATTAGTTATAATGTCTGTGGGCGGAGCTAATAAATCGTGCACGAGGTTATATCCTTATGAAGCTCTGTACATCTTTGGAACCAATCAAGCATAAAACCTTTCGACTGCAACAAAAAAAAAAAAACTTTTGGAAAAGAAAAAAACAATGTTCTGTACGAGCACCAGAGCATCGTTTCAAACATTCAGCCCGAGGTCAGATGATTCTAACTTGGAAACTCGCAAACTTTCCCATCAGCAAACGCGCCAAGCTCAAGTGTCCTTGATCAGAAACCCTTCACCCGACCTCCGAACCTCGTGTGGAAAGCAACGGAAAAAGGCAAATAAGCAACGTTCTTTCTGCGAGGCAACGACTGACAACAAATCCCTGCCAGGCTTTTACTCAATCAGCTGCGCAGAGAAAAAAAAAAGAATAACTTTGAGCTCRTTTATGACATGAAGTGTCAACAGAAGGAGCTCAATAAAGGACTGACTTTTCCCCCGGAGCAGTCATAAAATCCATGTTCTCTCACACCTGAGGGGATTTGAGCAACGCTCTCCTACAAACACTAAAACATTCTGCATCAGGGTGGTTCTGCCAGGAAGAAACTTGGAGACGTGGGCCGACCCCACACCTAATCTGTTTCAGATCTGACATCAACACTTTAATTGTTTGGGAAGCTGGAGCTCCCCTGCGTTCAGGAGCAAACTGACCGCAGACTTGGGCAGGCTTTGTGTAGGCAGAGCAGGATCCATCAAGCAGCCTATATGCTTTATTGCACACGTAGGCGTTTCTTTTGTGTGATAATGGAATTGAGAAAATACTTAGTAAAAATGAAAAGATACAAAGAGACTCTGGGCAGCGGGTGGGAGCTGCACACTTAAGATGAAAGAAATAAAAGTTATCTGTGCTAACTCAGGTGATTCTGAGTCCAGAGATGAGCCTCAGACTGCGAGGCCTCGGCTCACTTCACCTCACAGCAGATTCTAATTTATGCACTGTAATGACACGATGTGCTCGCTGCTGTAAACAGTGTCGAGCTGCTGCATCAATAAAAACCAGTGGAATATTAAGGGGGGGGTGGTGATGTAGATCAGAGGAACATGGCAGAAAAATCATTTCTACTTTCTGCAACATGTCTGTGTAGAAATACTCTGTTCACATACATGAAGGAAAGACAGAAAACACTGGAGGAATGCAAGAAAAGGTGTTCAAACTGTCGGGTACACAGCCCCTAGGGGGCGCCAGAGGTCTTGAAGGGGGTGTGGAGTAAAGTTAAAAGTAGTATGAATAGAGTATTAAAAAATTCTAACAAAACAAAAATAGCACTAACATATTTATATATATATAGTTAGAATTATATGTATTTTCTGAGGGAGTGCAACTGTTTTGGCTCTCAGGGGGTGGAGCTTACACTCTCAGGGGGGTGGAGCTTACACTAATATGTTTGACGCTCATATATCTGTCAGAGAGTGGCTTGTGTTTAGTCCGAGCTAATGTTAGGGAGTCAGTGGGTGAGAATTGTCCACATGAAAGACAACAACAAATGTGTTTGTGCCATTTTGTAAAAGAAAAAAGAAAAGAAAAACGCAAAGGTCACTGAAATGGAGACGGACAAAAGTATTAATTACATAATGTCTTAAAAACTCAGTCGTTCCTTTTGAATTTCAGTTTAACAGAATTCTTTAAAAAGTTAATAATAATAATAATAATAAAGCTGGTCTTGACAAACAGTGTGGCACTTTTCATTTAATGTTCTGTTGCTCCATATTTTAAAGCAACACAGTGATTTCTGTAACTCTCTCAGGTTTCTGCACCGGTCCAGCTTGGTCCACTTTGACACTTTGAAGGATTCGTCCACCGATATTCAAGAAGACTTAGATCAGGGATCAGCAGTCCACTTCAGAATGGTCCATCTTCTGGTTCTGAGACATCCCTGGTTTGTGTTTTGGGTCATTATCCTGTTGGAGCCTTTGATATGCAGCAGGGAACATTTCCCTCCAGAAAGCCTTGATAGTCTTGAGATTCCCTTGTACCCTATGGATACAAGACCCCAGAACCGGGCCTCCTCCATGTTGTACATCCAGGGTTCTGTTCTTTGACAGTTGATGGGACTTGTTGCCAAAAAGATCCAGTTTTGTCCCATCTGTCCAAAGGACATTGTCCAAGAAGCTTTGTGTCTTCTCATTATGCATTTGGACAATTTCAGTGTCGCTTTTCTATGACTCGACGTCCTCAGACATCTTTCATGACTCAAACAGATCATCTGACACTCGTGACTCCTGAGTTTACCTCTTTAATGTTGTTCTGGGCTCTTTGGTTAACATTATCTGTCTCTTCAGTTTGACAATGGTTGTCCTCTTGTGGACACAGACAGTGAGACTGTTTTCAGAGTCGACCTTCTGAATAATATGAGCAGCTGTAGCCACAGAAACATCAAGCTGCTTGGAGATGGAGTCTCTGTTCCTGAGACACTCTGTCCTCAGCTTTCTGTGCTCCATGTTCAGTGTGGTACACACCATGACAGTGGCATCACTAGGCCTATTTTAGGGGGGCTGGAGCCACCCTAGATTATTTTGGTGTAATTTATATAAAACAAAAATTCTATATGAATTCAATACGATGATGTTTTGGGGTATTTTTTGAATTGATGTTAAAATATTATTTGGCCTTGAATGATTTAAAAACAACTATGGAAAAAATATGAAAGTGTAGGAACACTGTCCTCTAAATAAATGTTACTGAAATTATACTTTGCACTGGGATTACACACACACACACACACACACACTACAAACTTAATACTGTATACAAAAATTCTGTGCATCTCCTGGGGGCTAAGCCCCCCTTGTCCTTAAAACCTAGTGACACCCCTGCACCATGCTATCAAACAGCCCTGTAACTACTTGTCACCTTTTATAGACAGACTGATTACAGGACTTAAGATACCTGAAATTATATTAAATCTTGTGTATCATCCTTTTTGTAAGACCAGTTTTATTTATTTTTAATAATTCTGTTGAGCCAATCCATAATAAGTCGCCTTAAAACAAAAACACGTTTTGTAAAATGCGGTTTTTGAACAGAATCTGAGGCTCTGTTTGGGTCTGAGTGTGTTTGGCAGCTGCCTCTGCAGTTGCATGTTGCACAAAATTAGCACAATCACGTTCTGTGCAGCCCTGCCTGATGATGTTAACCAGAGGAGGAAGAGGAGGATCTGATCACTCACCACAGGAAAGCGCCGCCACGCAGATGAAGGGAGACCATCTGAAACCCTGGACACCTGTCATGGTAGAGATCCCAGCAGCTGGACGGTAAATCCCAGTGGTTCCGGTCGTGCTTCTCTCTCTCCCCCCTGCGCGCGACGCTGGCGCAGTTCTTCTCAACTTGGATGATGCGCAAAGATGAACAGACAAGACGCGCGTTTTGCGCGAGCGCCAGGTCCAGATCCACCACCACCCCCCCAGAAATCTAATTTWATGTGAAGTCCTCCCGGGGTGTTGAGGAGCAGAAATCCACGTCTTCTTCAGATGAAACAAAGTTCAAAGAGTCCTGATGGAGCGAAATGGCACCGTCCCCGAAACAGGTCCAAACCCGTTCAGGTTCTGACCCAATACATGATCCCCCACCAAAATGAAATGTAATAATGGATCAGTGAGGAGGTGTCGCGCGCACTGGCTCCAAACAGGTCAGGGGGGTGGTTCTGTTCGGTTYGTCTCAAATAAAATCAATAAAATAATGAAAAATCCTTTAAAAAGCGCTCAACTGGACCGAGCCGCAGGTTCTGCTGCAAACTGCTCGACTTCTCCGGGTTTCATTAAGCCTCCACAGCCGAGACCAGAGTCTGTGGGAAAACTGGAGCAAGAAGGTCCAAACACCCAGAGAAGGTCCGTGGCGCGCGCGCGTCCAGAGGTTCGGAACCGCAGCGCGTTGCGACAGTCAGCTGGGAGTCATGGTGTCGTCCTTCTCAGAGAAAATGACCCAGAACCGCCAGAACTTTCTGCTGTCAGGCCACCGAACCGGAGCCGAGCATCTTCTGTGGATGCCAGTAAGAATTACCTGAAACAAGTCCGCAGAACTCCGTCGGTTCTGGGTCTGAGTCTGGTTCTGGACTCGCCCTCCCGAGGCGGTTCTGCAGGAGGCGAAGCTCAGTGGTCGGTTCTAACGAGCTGCACCGGTCCAGGTGTTCAACTCCGCTCCGAAGTAACGAGCTCACCTGACAAACGGTCCGGAGGAGCCGCAGCTGCTGCTCATCAGGCTGGAGACCGGAGGAGAGCGACTTCCGGTGGAGCTTTTCAAAGTAAAAGAAGCGCAACTTAGGGCTGGAGCTAATCCCAACATTTACAGTTTAGTTTAGTTTAGTTTAGTTTAGTTTAGTTTAGTTTAGTTTAGTTTAGTTTAGTTTAGTTTAGTTTAGTTCATTCAATGTTGTATAAAGTACCTCAAAGTGATACTTGAGTAAAAGTACAAGTATATTATCATAAAATTACTTTGGCAAAAGTTAGTCTCCTCTAAGATTATTACTTAAGTAAAAGTCTTAAAGTATCAGATTTTTTTGTACTTAAGTATCAAAAGTAAATTTCTTACATAAAATATACTTAAGTATTAAAAGMAAAAGTACTGAGTAAAAATGAGCAGTTTGAGTTTCCAAAATACATTTATTATGAGATGACCTTTCCAAAAAATATTTTTTTCTAAAACCATGCAGCTGTGATGGGTTGTGTACAAATTAATAACAGTATCAGAATGGTACATATTTAGAATCACAATCAGTTTTATTGCCATTGTCAATGAACAGGATTCACAGACAAGGAGTTTGCTTTGGTGTAAAAGTGCAAAAAGTTTAAAATATAACAAATAAAGAAAATACAAAGGATAAWGGAAAAAATATAATAAAATATATAAAACATATGTACACCAGTTCAATACAGTAATCAGAGCAGACTTCTCATTTATACTTCTCATCCAAATACAATTAAATTCACTCTATCCTGGATGCACAGTTTTTTTATGATAGTATTTTTAACACTAACAAGTCAAAACAAAATAGGAGAAATGCCTTTCTACTTCTTACCTTTAAAAAAAAGGAAGAAGTAGAAAGTACAGATAAGTGTGTAAAAATGTAAGGAGTAAAAGTAAAAATAGGCTGAAAAATAATTACTCAAGTAAAGTACAGATACATAAAAAAAATCTGCTTAAATACAGTAACAAAGTATTTGTACTTAGTTACTTTACAACTCTGAAWTTAGTTTAGTTCAGTTTAGTTTTGTTCAGTTTAGTTTTATTTTCCAATTCCAAAAGATTCACAAATGATCAAAATATGAGATGAGCACAACCATAAAAAGCWAAAAGCTGCTGAACAGCTAAAAGCTAAAACAGTAGCTTAAAGTTTAGTGGGATGGTTAGAATAAACACAATAATGTGGTGGTTAAAATTTAAAAATAGTAGCCTGGTAGTTAAAGTAGCTAAAAGTAAAAAACAATAGCTAAAATTAGCAAAAATAGCATAAAAAGACATAAAAAGAGCAGATATTCAGTGTGAACAATGTCTTTGATGGTTTTGAATAAATGWTTAAAGGATTTTATTGCTTTGTATTTCTACTGCAAAAAACACATTTTAAATATGGGTTTT
The DNA here is from genome assembly GCF_001266775.1 of Austrofundulus limnaeus. Classification (NCBI taxonomy): domain Eukaryota; kingdom Metazoa; phylum Chordata; class Actinopteri; order Cyprinodontiformes; family Rivulidae; genus Austrofundulus; species Austrofundulus limnaeus. The sequence continues at coordinate 2,339,167 of NW_013952423.1, forward strand.
ATTTAAAATAGCTATAAAAGTTACAAAATCCAAAAGCTCATTCAGAAGTTTAATTGCAAAAAAAGGCCAAACAACTATAAAGAGGACATTTTTAGGCTGCTGTCTCTCGATGTTTTTAAACACTCGCAGGCCTACATACTTTTGAGCAAGCGCCAACCTGACAGAAAAACAAAAGACAAATTCTTGTGAATCGTTTCACTCAAACTTAAATCCAGTTTGTCTCAAATGGCTGTTTTGTAAGTTCAATTTGTAAAAATAAATCTCACTTCAAGTCAAGTTTATAGCATCTTATTTAAGGAATTATTGCAGTCTTTTATTTTTAAATTCGCTTGAMTAACTTCCGGTTCTGCCCTCATTAGGTATGTTGAGCCTGATGCGGCTCAAACTTGGCATTTTGGACCAGAATGAGTCACATGAGGGTGAGGAGAGTGTCCAAGTGAGTATACAGCTGGTGGACAAGACCAGAGGTGTGTAGTAAGTACATTTACTTTGTTGTAGTACATAAGTAAGTTTTGTAATTTTCTATTATTTTTACATCCTAACTTTTACTTTTATTTTGTTAAATTCAAAACATAAAAATGATGCTTTTACTTCTTTAACTTAAAATTTAACACCTGGTTAGACTTTATAAATTTAAATATGAATGAACTCATTGTGAAAGGAGTTGTTTGTGATCTAAAACATGAAGCGTTGAATTTACTCAACTGGYCCCATGCTGAAACGCTTCAAATGAATTATATTAAGTATTTTAATTGGACAACCTGGTTTCTAAAGATAAAACAATAATATAAAAGAGAACTATTTAATTTGGTGTGTAAATGTGTGTAAACTGGCAGTGAATTTTAGAAAATGATGCAAGTGGTGCCGCCTGAAATCTTACCTAAAGCTCCAAATAGGGCCAGCCCTGGATGAGAGACCAAACTGTTGAAACCACATGATAAGAACTCATAAAACCAAACAATTTATATACAATAAAATAAAACAATGATGACAACAACAATAAATTGATAAAAATAAAAATCTATAATCTCATTTATAGAAAAAGAAACTCAAACCAAAAACCTCGGGAGWTCTGATGTTTCAGTAGAACCAGTGATGAGTTCAGGCCACTGAGTCATTTTACCAGATGTTTAATATAAAACATCACTAAGCACTGCCACATGACTGGATGTTAGCCTGAACGAGCAGCTTTGCAGTCTAACTTAATGATCTGCAAAGAAAAATGGAAGTGTGTGGACGATCCCATCAGGTGTCTGTATTTAATTTCCTCCTTGTTTGTAACGTAGGAAGGTGCAGAGCTCGGTGTGTGTCTGAGGARCTGAGATTAGCACATCTAATTCATCACAGCCACTTATTCAAACCAAGTCACTTCCAATCTTGCAGTTAGGACACCTGAGCTGCAGCTCTGCAGGAGGAGCAGGTGACTCGCTGCTTCCTCCCTGCTCAGCTGAAGACATGCTGCAGGACTGAGCTTCCTCTGGTTCATCACTTCATTCTGCCAAAGAACTTTTTATGCTTTTATAGGTTTGTTGCAAAATTAAAAATTTCAGTCGTTTTTCTTCATGCAGGGCTGTGGATCAAAAACAAAGCTCGTAGTCTTGAATTAACTCTCGTGTCGAAGTTATTCTGTTATTTTTGAGCACCTGCAGCTTTTTGACACATTTTAGTCTGTGTGTTGTCAGCAGCCCAACATGGCAGCTGTTTGATGGGAGTCATGAATAAACTGGAACACGAGTGTTTTTGTTGGTTTGTGCCTTTTGTTTGTCTTCAAATCTAATGTATTTTTGTTTGTAGTCATTCAGCTTAAATCTGTCTGCTTTTTGTCCTTGTTGTGATTTTATTTAGTGTTTCAGACAGAATCTGTCTCGTCTGTGTTCAGTTCATCACATTTCCCTGTTCTGTGTTTCGCTCCCTGCTCTTGCTTTTCTTTCCTCCATTCGCTCGAGCTCATTTAACAAATGAACATGGTGGCCTTTTGTTAGTCGTTGGCTCCCCTGGTGGAAAAACACCTTGAGGTTTGTTTCATTGCCAAATTCTTGTTGTGTTGTTTTGTACTCTTCTCCTCTGAGCCGGTTTTCCTTCAGTCACTCTGTTTTTGACTTCCTGCCTCGCAGCACCTTTGGTTCGGTTTTATTTATTTACAGATGTATTTGTCTCACATCTCAGCCTGTTTCTGTGTTCAGTCCTGATGAAATAACAATTAAAACACTAAACTAATGGAAATGTTTCTTCCACTGAGCGACTGAACAAATCTGCACATGGCAACAGGAGGTCCTGACTCGGTTAATTAGACGAGTCGATGCACCTGCTTCATCCTGAAAGCTTCTTTTTATATTAGTGATGATCATTTAGTAGTTTTACATTTCTGAAATTTTCATTTTAGGTCTTCTCAGTGCAGTTTGATAAATTAATGTTTGTATGAAAAAAAAATATCAAAAAGTTTAAGTAGATTTTTAAAAAGCGATGTTTTTCTGGGCTATGACTGACTTTAAAGTAAACAACAGAACTGTTAAAAACCATGAAAGGAAGAGTTTCTGTTGATGTGAGGAGCAGAAATGTAGAAATGATGATGTCATGGTGATCAGGTCCACTTCCTGACACAAAATTACAACATTAGGAGGTGCTCAAGTTGATATTTCCAACTGGGAAGTCTGAAATTCCAACCTCAGAGCTGGACGGCTGACTTGCCTAATGGTTGTAACTTTCAATCTACAATGAGGTGGTGGTGGTGGTGGTGGGGGGGCCACTCTCTGCTTATTTATTGAATTCACAAATTGACATTTGCGAAACAGTTCAGGAGATTTTGGGTTGAAATACATTGTGATTTTTGTGATTTATACTTTCCTATTTTCTTTATATTTACTAATAATTTACACCTGGCTGATGTGTGCTGTTCGTTTCTGTTCCACGTCAGTTCAACAATTAATAAAATCTTATTTTTACCCATTTTTTCCAATAGTAACAAATATTTTACATTTTTAGGAAATGTTACATGACATACTGCTCAAAAAATAAAGGTAACACTTAAACAACGCACGCTAAGTCCAAGTAAATCAAACTTTTGTGAGGCACATTCAACTCTGTACAGAACAAAGTACTCAATGCGAATATTTCATTGATTAAGATCGGGAGTTAGCATGCATTGTTTAAGTGTTCCCTTTATTTATTTATTTATTTATTTATTTATTTATTTACCTGGTGCAATAATTCGGCTCAGACAAACTACAACTCATGATTAACAAATCCAGGCATAACGTGAAGAGCAGGCTAAAACGAACCCACATGACATCATACATTTTGAAATACGGTCAAAGTTACTTAAAACAAGAAAGTTGCAGCTTTTTAACCAATTCATTTCTATTCTGTTAGAGCAAATGATGTCATTTTATTGGTGGGGGGGGGGTATAATGACTGGATCAGATTATTGTGGGGGTCATAACCCCCCAACCACCCCCCCCCCTTAAAGTACACCCATAGCTTTAAAAAAACTTCCAGTGAGATTGTGACTGAAAAGTGTGTTTTTACAGAAGCTCTTATTATTTTGACACATCTCRCAGAAACAGAATAACTACAGATTTTGTGACATGTTTACTTCTTACTGTCTGTTGGGGGCTGCAGCAGCTCAGGGGGGCGGGGGTGTCAGTGCTGAACTCTTTCAAGGTTGAAGGTTTGAGCCCAGGTTGCATCAGGACAACAGATTTGTGGTGGGAGTTGGCTGACTGCGGCGACCCCTGCAGAACAACTCATCACTGCCTCTGCAGAGCTGCAAGCTCCTCTCAGGCTGTTAGCTCCAGACGGTAAAACCCAGAGAGAAGTGACACAAAGCGGGCGAGAACAGGAAACGTGGCCTGCGTCGTCTAATGAGATCCAGCCCCGCCTAAATTAAACCAGCACAACGGTGTGTGGCCAATGGCCCGGCGTCCACACAGCCTCCATTAAAATGAGCTCATCTTCAGCAAGTTAAGTTCCTATAAAGCTCTCTGTCAGGGTTTGAGCTTTAATTAGACAAAAACATCAGGCGGAAATGAAAAACCAAACAGTCTTTACGTTTGTTTCTTTTTGAAGACGTTGACATAAAATCTGCCTGATGAGATCAGATCTGATGAGTCCATGCTTCAGATCTGGCTCAACTCAATCCAAACTGGATGTGAGAGTTCAATGTCCTCATAAAACCGTCACTGTCAGAAAAATCTAAAAGCTAATTATGACCCCCACACATGAATGGGGGGTCCTATTGTTTTCATTCTGTTTATTTTTTTTTTCAGTGATTTTTTTTTTCAACCATAGCACAAAAATTATTGCAACAATCAAAATAAAATTTGTCAGGAATGTAGATGAGTCCGACCTACACTGCACCACCCAACGGTTTTATGATGCACCCCATATTTGAGGAGGGGGCTCCATCTAAAAAGGGGGTGTCTCAAAAACTATTCAACATAAAAGTTTGAGTTTTTCTCTTTATTCTGATGAAGGGCCATCCATTGGCCCACCAATGAGCCCCCCATCCCCCAGAACCCCCAACCCAAACAATAAATCTGTTCCGGTGCATTGATGCTTTGCATACATGCAGGGGGCTTATATGCTACAGCTATGCTGTATCTAATTATGAAACTAATATGTAAGATAACCTAAGATAAAATCCTCAACAGATAAAAAGAAATAAATGCAGTCATTAATCAAAGAAGTTTCATAATGTTAATTATCATCATCTTAATCAAGTTTCAAGACATAAAGTTAGTCTAATTGCAGACAAAATGAAAAATAAATCAATGAAAATCTCAATTTAAAGTCATAAATAAGTGAATGAGTCAGTTTTAGTGAAGGATTTAAAAAGAAACTGAGCCTGCATATGGATTTTTCACAGAACAAATAAATAAAGAATCGGTCAGATATTCAATTTAATTAGTTTAAAGCCACAGATTTGATCTGAATGTTGAAATTAAAATAGGATTAGATAACAGCAAGAAGAGGAAAAAGAGGAAGATGAAATATTGAACATAAATTCAACAAAGGATCAGAAATCATCCATGTTTTTTGGTTTGATTAGTTTATTTGTTTTTATTGTTAATGCTCAGACAAAGCAGCGTTCAGAGAACTGAGAGGAACAGAAACATCCGGACCGTTTCCAGCAACAAGTCCAGAAACCAGCTCTGTGATGTGGCTCGGCTCGGATCACTGCTCCTGGCTAAAAGGTAATTTATGCTTTTGTTCACTGAGATTTCAAAGCAATGCTGCCTTCAGAACCACTTTTTCCCCTCCGTGTTGTCCAGGCAAATTCCAACTAAACCAGAACAAATTGCACACATTATTTACAAGACTTTGTTGAAAAAGAAAGTAAAAGGTGATGTTGACGTCCTGATGTGTTCCCAACAGACAACCAGGGAAGAATAAAAAACAAAATGAAAACAGAAATGCTTCAACTCATCTTCAGTGCAGAGCCACCTTTTAACCTGACAGAGATAAAAAAAAAAAATCCTTTTCTCAGGGTTTGTGGAATGTGTTGCATCCCTGAAATGCAGTAAAGAAATATGTTGGAGCTCCAATAAAAGTTAAAGTTTTCACTGAAAGAAATAAAGCACTTCCAGTTTGTAAAACTGGCTGAACAGGAGACGCTGATGAGTAGAGTGGCTGCAGCTGTGACCTAGAGTCAGAATTCTGTTCAGAGTTTCTTCTGGATATTTTCATTTTTATTTCAAAATGTTTCTGCTCATTTCATGATCATTTAACCCTTCATATATCATATATAATAACTAATGAATTTATTTATTTTACTTTCCCCCAAATATTTTCCTCAAAGAAATACGTTGTGATTTCCATTAAAACATTTTGTCTTCTTCAGCTACTTTGAAATTTAAGCTCATATTTTGATAGTTTTTAGTTTTTAGCTATGGTTTTATCACTTTTAGCTAATAGCCTTAGTTTTGCTCTGTTCAACTGTTGGCTGCATTGTTCATTTTAGCTTTTAACAAACTGTTACCTCTTGTTTTTAGTTATTAACTGTTTTTGTGATTTTTTGCTTTTAGCAGTAGTTTTGCAATTATATTTTAGCAATAATTTGAGTATGTAATTTTTTAACTACTGTTTTGTTTATTTTAACTTGTGGATTCTGTTTAGCAGAATTTGGCTTTCATATTTGGTTTTTTATCATTTTAGCCTATGGTTGAGCTATTTTTTATCTTTTATCTCTGTTTCTGTGACTTTTATCTGTCTGCTACAGCTCTTAATTAGTTATTTTCTATGGTTTTGCTATTTTTCTTCCTGACTGTTTAGCAGATTTGAGATTTTACAGTTTTGTAAAGTTCAGGTTGTGATTTTAGCTTCTCTTCTGCTTGTTTTATTTGAACTCACGCAACAGTTTATTTTTTAACAAATGTTAGCAAAGCCATCCAGCACTCAGATTTCATGCTGCATGTTTGCAGAAAATAGTTTCTCAATCAGTTTTGAAAACTGAGCTCCAGATGGAAATCTTTTTTCTGTTTTGAAACATTTAGATATTTCTGTCAAACAGAACAATCCAAAGTTTACAGGCAGCTCAGCAGAGGATAAGAATAAAATACAAAATGTAAATGTTTCAGTCATTGTATTTCTGCTTTTCTTCTCTGCTTTGCTGTTTCTGCTCCAAAGATAAAACCTGCAAACCTTTCCTACATGTTCACATCAAGTGTTTATTTAGAAGCTTCGGGATAAACAGGAGCAAATATAGGTATAAAGATGGTCTGCAATCACTTCAGACATAAAAAACAGCAACAATCACAGCATCGAAGAACAAGTGCAATCACTTTGCAAGTCTAAAGCATTAGCCGTTACAACATCAGGCCGGCCATCATCAGGGAGCGTCTTTTAGCCGGCACGATGCTGCCACACCTCGTCATGTTTCACACACACAGAGTGAATCTGTGGGGGTGGGGCAGATTTCACAGGTAAAGTAAACTTAGGTGAGTTTTATATGCTGTTTTCAAAACATGATTTTATTGTGGAGGAAAACTAACCAACAGAGAAGCAATCCAGTTGTTTGCGTCGAGAGGCAACAAGTTCAAGACCCAGACATCAATCCTYCCAGCATCAGTTCTTCCTGGATCCTAAGAACAAATGTGTTCAGGGTCTGGTCCAGGAAATTCTTTAAAGAGAGCTGCATAGGAGGATGATGGAACTGGGTCTGTAAAGTCCTAAAACATTCCAGCACTTTCAGGACCTTGGACATTTCCTTCAGTCTTTCACACTATCAAAAGTCCTGATACATTCCAGCACTTACAGGACCTTGGAAAGTTCCTTCAGTATTTTCACACTGTCAACAGTCCCGAAGCATCCCAGGATTTTCAGGACCTTGGACAGTTCTGTCAGTCCTTCACACTGTCTAAAGTCCCGAAGCATTCCAGTGCGTTCAGGACCTTGGAAAGTTCCTTCAGTCCTTCACACTATCTAAAGTCCTAAAGCATTCCAGCACTTTCAGAGTTCCTTCAGCCTTTCACGCTGTCTAAAATCCCGAAAAATTCCAGGATTTTCAGGAACTTGGACAGTTCCTTCAGTCCTTCACACTCTCTAAAGTCCCGAAGCATTCCAGCACTTTCAGGACCTTGGAGAGTTCCTTCAGCATTTCACACTGTCTAAAGTCTCGAAGCATTCCAGGACTTTCAGGACCTTGGACTGTTCCTTCAGTCCTTCACACTGTCTAAATTCCCAAAGCATTCCAGGACTTGCAGGACCTAGGACATTTCCATCAGTCCTTCACACTGTCTAAAGTCCCGAAGCATTCCAGCACTTTCAGGACCTTGGAGAGTTCCTTCAGCCTTTCACACTGTCTAAAGTCCCGAAGCATTACAGGGTTTTCAGGAACTTGGACAGTTCCTTAGGTCCTTCACACTGTCTAAATTCCTGAATCATTCCAGCTCTTTCAGGACCTTGGAAAGTTCCTTCATTCCTTCACACTGTCTAAAGTCCCAAAGCATTCCAGGATTTTCAGGACTTTAAACAGTTCCTTTAGTCTTCACACTGTAATTCCCGAAGTATTCCAGGATTTTCAGGACCTTGGAGAGTTCCTTCAGCCTTTCACACTGTCTAAAGTCCAGAAGAATTCCAGGATATTCAGGAACTTGGGCAGTTCCTTAGGTCCTTAACACTCTCAAGTCCCAAAGCATTCCAGCTCTTTCAGGACCTTGGACAGTTCCATCAGTCCTTCACACTGTCTAAAGTCTTGAAACATTCCAGCACTTTCAGGACCTTGGACAGTTCCATCAGTCCTTCACACTGTCTAAAGTCCCGAAGCATTCCAGCACTTTTAGGACGTTGGAGAGTTCCTTCAGCCTTTCACACTGTCTAAAGTCCCAAAGCATTACAGGGTTTACAGGTTCCTGGGACAGTTCCTTCAGTCCTTCACACTGTCTAAAGTCTCAAAACATTACAGGGTTTACAGGTTCCTGGGACANTCACACTGTCTAAAGTCCCAAAGCATTCCAGCTCTTTCAGGACCTTGGACAGTTCCTTCAGCCTGTCACACTGTCTAAAGTCCCGAAGCATTCCAGGATTTTCAGGACCTTGGATAGTTCCGTCAGTCCATCACACTATCTAAAGTCCTGAAGCATTCCAGCACTTTCAGGACCTTGGAGAGTTCCTTCAGCGTTTCACACTATCTAAAGTCCCAAAGCAAAACTGGTTTTCAGGACCTGGGACAGTTCCTTCATTCCTTCACACTGTCTAAAGTCCCAAAGCATTCCAGGACTTTCAGGAGCTTGGACAGTTCCTTAAGCCTTTCACATTGTCTAAAGTCCTGAAGCATTCCAGCACTTTCAGGACCTTGGACAGTTGATTCCCAGCCAGAGGAATGCGATTGTCAGTACAATGACAATAAAATCTTCTTCTTCTTCTTCCTCTTCTTCCTCTTCCTCCTCTTTCTCCAGGGGGCATGTGGAAAAATTTCCCAGGTGCATAAAAAAATAAATAAAAATAGGACAGAGATATGTAGGGCCCCATGATTTCTGCAATGCAGAATTTGCAGATGGAATCACAGAATTAACACAAAATGGAATCCAGTAAAAACATAGAATCTCATGGATTTTACTCATTTGGGTGAGTTTCTAATGTTTTTTGGACGCTGCTGTTTTCTGCACCTGCCATTACCTGATTTATTTATTTAATTGCTTATTTGCTTTTAAGGAAACATTTTTATCTGTATGTTTAATTTGTGTTATAAAAATAAAATGCCTGACAATTAAATATTTGAGGGGTTAAATAAATAATTTTTATTTAATAATCAGTTGTAGTACATTATATTTTGACCGAGGGGATACTAGTACTAGTGGTATGACAAAATGTCTCAGGGGGTACACAAGTCTAAAAAGGTTTGGATTCACTGCTGTAAGATACTGACTACGCAAAGTGACTCCACTTAAACCCACTAAAATAAAAGTCTGTTTAATGATAAATAACAAATAAAATTTAAACAACATAAGGTTTGAATTTAAATCAGTATTTTCTCCTATTTTTATCAATGTTTTTCTGCTTATTAACAAACTATAAGTATCAGGATGTATTGAAATGTTTTATTTATATTTTTGTGTGAAGATTAAACATGATCTTATGTTATGCTGTGTGAGTCCTTCACATCTTTACACCGGGGGCTTTCGATCTGGTCTGAGACCCAGCAGAGCTCCATGCTGTCCTCTGCAGAAGGTTCTGATGAAATGAAGCTGTAGAGGAAACACGGGTGATTCAAAGCGTGAAACATGAGCGCAGCGTGGACTCTGCTGTGAGACAGAGTGCAGACACACACACTGGCAACTCTTACAGTGAAACTGAAATTATTTTTACGCCCCAGAGCTGCACACATCAGAGCTCCACAGTGAGGGGTTTTAATCAGCTTCTATGAGTTTGTTTTCTCTTTTATTTCCACAATAGAAGGGCCTTTTTGTCACACAACTAACAAAACTGGCTTTAACTCTGTCTGTGAAGAGCTTCCTTCCTGTCATTTCTTTGTAATTGACCAACTGAATGAATTTACTCTTTTTTTATGATGCTAATCCACCTGAAAACAGGTTTCAGAAGTCATCTTTGGCTCAGCAGGCAGAGAAACGATCACAAGTGCTGGAGCAGAAAGTTGCTGTAAAACTTGCTTTTTAAGGAATTACTGTCAGATTTTTGTTGCAGCTCAGAAAGTATATTTTTTAATATTGTGACGAGCAACAATAACTGCAGAGCTTTATTAAACACCACTCATCAATGGAGTAATCCAATCAGAAAAAAAAACGTGATGTTTATGTTTCACCTGCAGACAAAACACCAAAACATGGACTTTGTACATTTAAAGTAATGGCAAGCATTTAGTTGAACCTCAGCCTTCAGGATCAGCTGAAAATATTTCTAAAATTCTAAAAGACGAAATGGACCAAGATGGCGGCCGTGCAGTAAATCTTCCATCCTCCTCCGAAAAGCAATTCTTCTGCGGTCGACAAATCATACTGCTGCACCGACGCGGTTATGATTCAAAGGAGTTCCAGCCAAGCGCCGGACGGCAGGCGGCCTTCGACTCGTCAGGCCTTCTCTTTTCATATCGAGCCCCCAATGAAATAATTCATCGGTCTGCCTGATTAATCTCCTCGGCTTCCCTGCTCTTAGGAACGACCCTTTCCTTGAGATGCCTTTAAAGAATTGAGACATTCTTCAAGACTTTGTGCTGGAATCGATTTTTCCCAGGCTGGAGGARGAGAGAGTAGAGAGCGGTTTCTGAAATGAGTCAAGACGATTGCTTCAAACAAAGAGAAAAAGGAAGATATTATGCAGGATTCCAGAAGGAAATGAGTTTTTTTAATAAGTGGCTGAAACAGGTTCATCTAGTTCAATGTGTCAACAGGTTTCCTGGGTAATGTGTATAAAACACACTGTAAAAACTGTCCATCTTACCAAGTTTTAAAATGTTACATGAGCCAAAAAGTATTTTTGATCTTTTTGAGACTGATTTACTAAACAAGAACCGATTGTGTAAGAATAATAATCTTGYTTTCAGAATGTGTAAGATTATTTGTCTTGTTAGTCTGAAATTTTRACTCAAATTAAGTCAAAAAATTCTGCCAGTGGAGTAAGAAAAATTTTACTTGGTAAGATTCTTGAAATAAGAAAATTGAGTCAAATCAMGTATTTTAAGAATCTTACCAAGTRAAATTTTCTTACTCCGTTGGCAGATATTTTTGACTTAATTTGAGTCAAATTTTCAGACTAACAAGACAAATAATCTTACACATTCTGAAAACAAGATTATTATTCTTACACAATCAGTTGTTTAGTAAATCAGTCTCAAAACAAGATCAAAAAGACTTTTTGTCTGGATATAAGATTTTAAAACTTGGTTAGGTGGACAGTTTTTGCAGTGCATTTGGGATGTCCCACAAAAACAAGCTAACAGCTGCAGCCAACAAACATCTTTAATGTGACCTACAAGCAGGCGCTGCCCCGATGAAGCATCGTCACATCTGAAGTGACGAGCACAAATCTCTGCCAAATGAACCTGGACAGCTGCTTCTCGAGCAGAAACGACTGACCGCCAAAGAAAACTGAGCGGTGAGGTCATGTGTCCAGAGCATCAAACGCTTTGAAGGAAACCAGGTAATTAACAGGAGGCTATCCTGTCCTTATGAGACCCTTTAACCTGAAAGTCTTCCCTACACAGTGGGACTTGAACAGGTTCTTTAAAGAAGAGGTGAAATGTCTGCAAGAAATCTGATTGGCATCTCTGCTCCTGCTCAGGAYGAGCGGCAGTCAAACTTATTGCCCTTCAGGGATAACAACAGCCTTTATCCTCAAAAGACTCAGGATCAAGACCGATGACTGTGGCCTTATTTTACACATCTAATCCTTCAATCCCATTTAAATTAACCCTTACATCTTTTGATGTCATTATGCTGTCACAGAGCCAGACTCTTGTCAGAATCAAATGTCTTTTTGTGCTTAAATCTGGCTTTATTTTTCTTCGATTAGATTTCTTTGAGAAAGTTTCAGAGCTGGTTTTGGCAGCAGGGTGTGAATATACGCTGCTGTTAAATCCTCTTGTTTTTATTTGCTGCTTACATGACCCAAACCAATCTGGAGATTAGTCTGTTGGGACCGGCTTATGTTTTGAGCCACTGGTTCTACAACAGGACCTTCAGAARACGTCTGTGCTGTAACACCTGCTGAGACTGGACCTGTGCAGAACCTTCCTTTGTGTTGTTTTAGGTCAGCTGAGGTGTTTGGGTTTATTGTCCTGTTGCATCGTGACCCAGTTCTCACACAGGTGAATTCCAGAATCCTCCAGTCTGCAGAGATGTTCATGGTCCGCTGAGCAGCCCCGACCATCAGCCCTCCACCGCCGTGCTGACAGCTGGTATCAGCTGGGTATGCTGAAATTTTGGGTTTGGATTAAACCAGACATGGATCTGCTCATCGTGGTCCAGGGTTGGTCTCATGTGTTGAGAAGACACTGGTCCAGAAGTCTTGTTGTTCATTCTTTTCCAGTTGTAAAAACTGTGAAACGTCTTAAAGGAGGCCTATTCTGGTTCCTAGAACAATAAAGGACACATCTGTGTGYGACACAGAACATGTTCATTAGATTTAAAACACAAAATMATTCTCAGATGAGATTTCACCTGGTCAGTCCTGCCTGTTCTGACCTCCTTTCAGAATGATGTTAGCTCCGCCCTCCCAACCTGTTAGCTCCGCCCTCCCAACCTTTTGTTTGTTAGCGCCACCCTCCAAACAGCATTTATGCTAGCATTTCAGATAGCAGAGTTGTAAAGTAACTAAGTACAAATACTTTGTTTCTGTACTTAAGTAGAATTTTTGGTTATCTGCACTTTATTTGAGTAATTATTTTTCAGCATACTTTTTACTTTTACTCATTACATTTTTACACAATTACCTGTACTTTCCACTCACTACATTTTTTAAAAAGGTATGAAGTAGAAAGTCATTACTCCTATTTTATTCTGAGGTGCTATTACTTTAAAAATACTATCCTGATAAATTGTGTCTCCTGGATAGAGTGAATTTAATTGTGTTTGGATGAGAAGTATAAATATATACCATTCTGACACACTATTAGCTTGTACACAACCCATCACAGCTACACACTGTTAGAAAAAAATATTTTTGGAGAAGTCACCTCCCAATAAATGTCATTTTGTAAAATCTAACTGCTCACTTTTACTCAGTACTTTTCCTTTTAATACTTAAGTATATTTTGTGTCAGAAATGTACTTTTGATACTTAAGTACACAAAACATCAGATAATTTTAAAACTTTTACTCAAGTAATATTTTTAGAGAAGACTTTAACTTTTACCAAAGTATTGTTATGATAAGATACTTGTACTTTTACTCAAGTATCACTTTGAGGTACTTTATACAACACTGCAGATACGTGAAAATGTCTGCTAGTACAAGCAGATGMACCATGGTACAGCAGTTGCTTTAGTTAAAGCTGCAGACTGAGTTAAAATATCCTGAAATAATTAGCATTTATTCACTGATTTGATTCCATCAACATTTAGGTTGTCAGGATGTMAGAAAAACACCCAAACATGGTCTTTTTTAGATTAACCTGTGTCTGTTTTATGTCCACAAATAGCTTCAGACAGTCGATCTCTGGTGTTCCGGGAGTTCAAGAGTTCATGAGCTGTGAACTGGTGGTGATGGGAACAACCGGGGGGCTTAATGTTAAATCCCCCTAAACTCAACAACTAATCATTTTAGCACCACTGTCCTATGGAAGTATTTTAATTGTACGTAATTTTGTGTTGTAATGCTTGTTCCTGCTTTTTTTTATTATTATTTCAAGCCTGATTTAAAATTACTCCTTTTTTCCATAATTCATTAGTTCATTACTCATGTTTCGGTGAAAAGCATCAACAGAGTCAGAGTCTTGATAACCGGGTCGTCTCAGTCTCAGCAGACACTGGTGATGGTCTGCTGCTCTGACTCAACATTCTCGTTTAAAGCTAAAACTTCCCCCAAATCGTTTTTCCCCCCTGTGGTTTTATCTGTTTGTCACCACAGAGTTTWTACGACTCGTTGAATCGTGTCAGAGACAGGAGTGAGCTCTGTTTTCTGTCCTGATCATCAGTAATAGAACTGTTTCAGCTTAATGAATGTGTTTAAGCATTCATGAGGCTCTAATTTAGAGTCTATTTAAAGTGGGAATGAGCTGAACTGCTTATCTTTTTGTAATTTAACTCTTGCTTGACGATAAGACTGAAATAAAACTGAATTTTTCTGTGATTTCACAGTTAGGCTTGTTGTGATTAAATCTGAGGCTGTTTTTTTCAGGTTGAACAGAATCCCAGCAGCTTAAGGGGCTAATATGAGGTTACACCACTTTTTTCTGCCTTTTGATGTGAAAAGCAAATGGAATAAATCTGGGATTAATTTTGATTTGCAATCTCTTGAATTGTCTCCGTGTTATCACTGTGGTGATAAATTTTGTTTGTTACAACATTCTGTACGACGACTGTCCTTCGCAGATTAATCTATGTCTGAATAATGCATCAGGGCTGTTTGTACAATCCATTAGAAGGTTAACCTGAGGTCATTCATCCCTGTTTCTTACTGAGTGTACATGTGAAAACTCTGGGACAAAAACTGATCAAACCAAGAAKAAATGTGAGGATTTCATTTAATATTGTGTTGGATTTAATTAATGAATTATTTGTGTTTTTGTTCAAATCATGAAAGCAGCTGTTATGTATGGAGGACCAAAACCAACATAATTAGAAATAAAAGCAGAAATACTGTATATAAATGGACCAATAAATAAATAAATACGATTAAAATGCACCAATTAAATTAAAAAGGAGAATTTTATCTCATGTTTTATCATTTATTTCATATTAAATTTTTTAACTTAGTTCCAATACATTAAATATTTTAGCATATAATTTACATTTTACTGTTTTTAAAAATATATATTTTGTTTTTCATTTTACTTGTAGATGCATTTGTGTTTCTTACGGGGGGTTCTGACAGGTCACTGAGTGTGTATATGTCTGTGTGTATATACTGACAATATTTATGAATGTAGGCATGTTTATGTATATCTTTATACAGTATATGTATGGGTATGTGTACATATTTATATATGCCCTCCATGTATTTATCCATTTATTTTTCAGGTGAGCGGACAGATGTTGGGTGTGTGGTCCTGTGTTTTGTTGGTGTATATTTAATATACTTCTAATCGCTATTTCAATCTTTCTAATTACTTCTGTCTCTCTGTTTTTCTCTCTGTCTCTATTTCTCTATACTTAAAACAGTCACTGATGATGAAGAAATAAATAAACTAAATAAACTAATAATATGTGGTTTCGTTTTCTACTGAAGTGACAAAAAAGAAAAAATACATTATATTTAACTACTTCCTGCCTGTTGACCAATGGGGCAGCAGCTGACCCTGGAACCTCCACCCACCTTATTTACATATGAAGCAGAAATGCGTAAAGTAAAAACAGGAGACAAGAAATGTATTAAAACACATGAAAATAAAAAGACTTGTGGGAAAATTTATTTAAAAAATGATTAAATATAAACACTTGAGAGACGCAAATGCATGAGCAAGTTAAAGGAAATTTTTAAAATATAAAATTTATTGGAACTAAGCTGGAAAAATGAATACGTAGGTCAATTAAATTATAAAACATTAGGTTAAGTTCTCCTTTTTAATTTAATTGGTGCATTTTAAACGTATTTATTTATTTATTGGTCCATTTTTTTTCTAATTGTCAGTTTCGGGCCTCCATAGTTAGAACAGTACAAAGGAAAACAATAAAATAAACAGAATGTGTTGTATATTTCAAATACAGATAAATAGCCTTATTGCTTTAATAATTTATTTCACGTTTGTCTGCATTCCTGCACAACCATCTGATTTATTCAGATTTTGATTTCAGGGAAAAAAAATTATCAACAACAGCAAATAACTATTCAGCATTTGAGCTGCTATTTCTAACTCTGTCTCTGGGCTCAGTCTGAATCTGATTAAAACAACTGAACAGTTTAAAGATTTAAAAAGATACACTTTTTATATTGTTGCTTTTACAGCTTTGCTGAGGTGTTTTAAAGATTTGCTGCTAAATATCCCATAATCTTGCAATATCTTTCTTTATTCATGAGTTTTTGCAAGTTGTGTGGGTTTTTTTTAGACCGCTTTAATGAATGAGAAAATGAGTTTAGCTTCAGGGGKCTCGTGAAACTTTTACAAAGCTCCCCGATGTCACAAAGCTATTCCCCAAAACTGCTTAGGTCGCTGGGTTTTCACTAAACACCATCCAAACAGTTTCATCATTTTTCCAAAGGTTGTCTTTGAAGAGAAATTTGTGCAGCTGAAAGCAGAATCTGGAGGAGTGAGYGCAGCTTTCTGAAGCACACATGCTGACATGCCGACTCTCGCTTACACATTTACAGCTAATGGTTACTTTCTGTGAGTTTCACTCAGGGGCGGAGCTAGACGGGTGGCCAAGTGGGGTTTTAGGGGGGCACAAACAAATGAAAAAACTACTCTGAATTTCATAATTCAAGATGGCTTCCACATCAAYTTTCAGTAGGTGTGGCTCCGCCCCTGGTTTCACTGAAAACCATCCAGTTGTTGAGATATTTTGCTAACACTCTATTGGCTCTAACAGTTAATGCCAAGGTGACATTGAAAATGCCTTTGACATTTATATCCTTCAAATACAAAAAGTCAAAGAAAGCATCTTTACATTTAAGAAAATTGGCATGGTACACATGATTTTTAAACATTTTGTCACATAACTGCGTGTTTTCTTTTGAACTTGGCTCAGACAAAGTGAAACAGGAAGTGACATCAAAGGGGAACTCATTAATAAAATAAAATTGCTGGTCTCTGTTTATTAAAACAAAATTATTTAAACTTTAACTTTTTCATCTCTCTTTGATAGCAACTAAAAATAATCTAAAGAAATATCAGATTCTTCTCTACAGTGTTTTTAGTTTTTGTAATGACGCTCTGTTTAGATGCTGACATTCCCCTATGACATCACTTCCTGTTTGTTCACATGTAAATATCCCAACAACCGTTCATCTCAGCGGCCTGAAATTTGTTTTGCAATATGCTATCAATGTTATCTTTCCAAAAATGCATTCATGTTCATTACAAAAATTTGATGTCACAGGCACTTTAAGCGAAGAATGATGTAGACCTAAAGTTTAGTCCATGCTGAATTTAAAAAAAGTGAACTTTTTGGTAAAAAAAAAAACTGCTGCTAGCGTTTTATTTRAGCTGTTAGTTTTTAAGAGGAATGCTCAGTGTCAAACTCGTGTTTCTCTGATTTAACGGCCCGTTCTCCTGACTGGTCCTAAAACGAGTGAAGGAAAGGATCTTTCATTGGTACTGATGGCCTCGATGTGGGCAAGGAGCCATTGGCTAATGGAAATTGTTCTGCTCCTGTGGTGCCAGGCGTAGCCTCTCTATATTCTGCACCGGGGCCTGGTTCCCTGAGAGGACGTATTTCATTATTTCACCCTCAACCAGAACACCTCGTCCTATGAGTCTGGCATATGAAAAGCATGATTTGAATGCAGCGGGGCTCATTCGTGTAATTGACACCATTCGGAGTGCATGGGCCCTGACCGCGGCCCCCACAAAGCAGGCGAGAGTCAGGGGGCAGGGCCTTGAACAGCGTTGTGGAAAATTAGAGTCTGTTTCATCGCGCTGTGATGGAAATGTTCTGTTTCTTCTGGAAAAAAGGAATCTTTTCTGAGCAAAGTGGCTCGCATTAATCAGCTTTATAAACCCAGGGGATTTACAACAAACTGTACGAACTGGAACTTTACCAAATGTTTGGTCTTTCAAGATGAAAAGTGGACATCCTACGTTCACTCAAACACTAAATGTTGTAAATATGTTCTGGAACAAACATGAAGCACGGTGGTGGAGGGCTGATTGTTTGGGCTTGTTTTGTAAAGGATTCTAGAGTCAAACATGTTTGAGAATCATCAGTGAGACAGCTGAGTCCTGGCTCAGACTGGATCCTGGACCACCTGTGAGACCCCTGCCACCTGTTACATGACATTAACCGTCAGGCAGACACGAGTCCATACATGTGAATCCATACATGTGACCAAACGCTCTGCTCAGACCCATGCGGTCGATACAAACAGAACCAGTTTCTCTTCACGCCAAGAGGTTTGTTCTAAATAAACGACCAGCGTCAGTAAATCTGCTGAACGTGTTTGTGTCCCAGGCTGMGCGTTAATTAGCACATTTATCTTGTCAGTGATTAACGATAAAACAAACGCTGATGGGTCTGATTGATGATGTTTTACAGGTGGAGCAATGAAATGAGGACATGGAAAACTGAAGAATATTGACTCAAAGTTTGTCATTAACTCGAAGGCCCTGTGAGCTCTAACAGGAGACATGTAAGATAAATGGAGCTGACAGGAAGCATAAAAACAACTGATGTTGAGCTAAAACTTGACGAGGTAGTAGCTGAGAGTCTTTCGCAAAACATATTCTGAGCTCATCTCCCACTGTCAACACTACTGATGGAGGGCAGGAAGAGAAATCATAGTTTTTGCAGTTTTTGTTTCTTCTGAAGACGCCACAGAAATTCATAAAACTGCAGCACAGAAACAACACGCTGGGACTTCCTGCTCCCTCCATCAACACGCCGCTCAGTGTGAAGCAGCCAAACCTTCATGTTGCTTCAGTCCAAAAGCAGGCAGTAAAAAGTTCCAATCAGACAGAGGTGGTGGGGAGGGGGCTGTTACACAGCTGCCAGGTGTGCCCAGTAATTAAAACGGGCAGAGCTCCAGGCACTCTGCAAACAGTTTCCTCAGCATCCCTCACGTTCCCGCTGCCGTCCTCTCTGAGGCGACGTGCTTCCAGACAGAAGGGATGGAGCAGTTTTCACTCTGAACAATATTCTGTGCAGATGTGCAGAGAAAGGTAAACCGTTAGCTGAAAATGGATTTCACTCCCCGTGGTTTGATTTTTCTGTTTGAACAGAGAACTGCAGGCGTGTCAGAGCAGCTAAAGTAAACTTCTCTTTATATTTCATCTGCAGTTTAACATGGAAGCAGTTTTTTTTACACCTTCTGGTTTATTTTTTGTAATTTTTACTAAATGCTTCTTGTTGCAGCTTAAATTGTAAAATGCATGTGTTTTTTTTATTTATTTATCTTATTTTATTTCAATTTTGACAGATGTACAAAAATATAATACAGAAAATAAAGAGTCTGTTGCAAAAATATACAAGCAAAAAGAACATAAACAATATCACAAAGGAGCCTGGTTATGAGACGTTATTTTTTTATATATAGTTCTTGTTTTTCAACGTTTCTGATTATTTAAAGTGGGTTTTTCAATTGAGGCAGAGAATGTTTTTAAGTCAGAATCTTTAATATTATTCCATTAGGGCCTTTTTTCACTTCATTTCGTCTTGTGGACATAATATTTTGTTAAAATTACAATGAGATTAATTAAAC
>NW_013952423.1:2360619-2364555 GCF_001266775.1 Austrofundulus limnaeus
GGGTAATATATGTGTACAATTTTGAATACAAATTATTTGATGTTATTATGAGGTCATAGAAAAATTCATTACAGATTTTTTTTTACTTAAATAAGCCCATCTATGGTTTTTATTTGCATGTGCTTCAGGCTAACAGAATCCACATTATATGCACTGTTTGGATAAATGATCAGTCTGTATCAGAGGAGGATTTTAAACAACATTCCCCTCCAATTGATGCTCTAAACAGCTCATAACATATCAATAAATGTCAAATATGTTGGTTTTATTACCCAGTTATGTTAATGACACACCATCAACTTTTTGTGTTTCTCAGATTATGTTTTAAAACTGAAAGAATTACGTCTTTTTTAAAAGCATTGATGTATTTTATTTAAAACTTGCTTTGCTGTGGCTGATTTTGTGCATCACATATAACAGATCTGTTCTTTCTTATTGTTTTTCCTCAGTTTTTGTGGGGATGTTTTAAATCAGAGAGAAGCACCCCTGCAGGAAACTAATCTCACCGAGTTCTTCCTGCAGGGACACTGGTCCTGATATTATTCAGCGCTGCAGCGGGGCGCCTCAAACTTTTATTTGCCGCCAATGTTTCGAGGGCAGAAAACCTCGCTGTACATAATTTACAACCGGAGCACAAAAACACAAAAGTTGTTGCTCAGACAGATGGAAAAATCTCTGCAAACGAACACCAGCATTTTATTCTTTTCACCACAACAACCTGACTGTGTGYATTACAGGCTGTGATCGTTTCTAATGTCATACATGTTTGTCTCCAGCTGAGGGCAGAAAACCTTCTAGGATAAATGAAAGAGGAGGAGGATGTGGAAGAAGATCATGTAAACTTTGGAAGCTTTACAGAAAAAAAAATTCTCATCATTTTTACAAAAATGCATTTTCTCTTGTTTTATTTCAAACAGTTTAAATAAAGAAAATGCTTCTTACTGAACTTTATCACCCCTGGCAAAAAGTTCTTGAAGTTCATTTTTACAAGTATATTTGAGTATAAGTTGAAGTACACCAAGTATACGCACCATACTTGTAGTGTACTAGAAAGTATACTGATTTAATACTTATTCTGACTAAATTGGGACTTTTTTAGTTTATAAAATGTATAATTTGAGTATAGTGTTAAGTTGATCAAATTATACATTCAAGTACACTCATCTATATACTACTAGTGTACTACATATATGCTTGTGGTTCACATTTTAGCTTACTGCAGTAATATACCACAGGTATACTTTTCTCTATACTGCCATTGCATTATACTTCTACTCCTCGTTTCTGTTTATTTAAGTATATTTTAAGTACTTTTATGACAACAGAATTTTTGCCATTTTTATTGTTAGATTATATTTGTAAGTTTGCTTTACTTGTAAAATACTATTTATATTCTGAAATATACTTCCTAAAGTATTCTTTAAAATACTGTATGTACACTACACTGTAATGTGTTTACAAAATCACAAATCGGAATCTTGACAACAACTTTGCTATRTTTATATAAGATTTAAAACAGTATAAGTTTAAGTCTTAGTATTCATATATTTAAACTTCTGTGTACACTTTTCAGCATAAGGTCAAGTATACTTCACTATAATATTAAGTATGTCAAATATAGTTTATTAAAAGTAAAATTCAAGTACACTGTCTCATTTTTAGTGTAAAATAAGTAAAACTAAACTTGTAGTACACTTAAATCTACTTTTTGTTGAAGGCAGATGTGGYGTAGGAGATACACAAAAGCACACACTTATGGGGAAAAAATGCATCACACACTACTCGACTACTATTATAAAAGTTTACATCAATTTATGGTAGTTTTAAAATATATTTCATTTTGTTAGTAATTTTCTGATTTAATTTTATCTCTGGAGAATGTCTCTTCACTTGTTAGACCCACAGTGGGGTTCCAGCCCTACCTTAGGGAAAAACTGAAACTAGTGCGCCTAAACTATTTACTGTTTTTAAAATTTACTAAAATGACATCTTGAAATATTCAACTAGAAATAAAGAGACCTGAAAACGAAAATGACGTCAGATAATCACTGAAATAGTTCTCCGCAGACGTGCCGTGCGTTTCGTACAAAGGTGTGTGAGTTGTGGTATTTCCGACGGTCCCTAAAGGCAGCAGCGCTGGAGGAGGATCGCTGGTGACTGTAGTCATTTCAACTATTTCTGAACGCAGCAGCCGTGTCATCATGCTCCTAAATGTTGATTTTGGGGGTGTAGGGTTCGAGCTTTACCTCGTAACTTCCTCATAGGCGTGCTGAYACGTTAATAATGGAGTTTTTTAACGAGCCCAGCTAGCCTCACTGCGGACATTGTCTTCGTCGTAGCCACGATCGGCTAGCAAACCACTGCTAGTTGTTGTTAGCTTCCGCGGCTAATAATAATAATATGGCGATTGTGTCTGGCTCCTGTGCCCGGGTGAACGGCTCTAGAAACGGGCCCTCCGTGTCAGCGGCACCCCCCGGGCCCGTCGGACAGTCTCAGCCCATGATAGCGGTGTGGGAATGGCAGGACGACCAGGGCTACTGGCGGCCCTACAGCGGCCAGGTGAGCGCCCACATCGAGCGCTGCGCGTCCCGGCGAGGGCCCAGGCTAGGGGTCGGAGGAGCCGGCTCGACGAGCGTCTGCCTCGGACAGTCCGACCCCAGCCTGTCGCCTTACCTCATCGATATACCGAGCCTGAAGCAGTTCCGACAGGACACAGGTGAACATTTCTAACATATTTCTAAACTGTGCCAMATATCCTAGCATGATGCAAGAGGCCTGTTAGCTGCTGAACATCAGCTGGAAGGAAAGATTAGTCATGTTGCTGAGCCTCATTATTGTTAAATTATGATGATTGTGCACTTAACATTAAATATTGTAACCTTGGTTTGATGTTTAGGATTGAATGAAAACATCTTATAAACAGTTTAAATACTAAGCTAAACGACTGGACCATGACAATGCAGCAAAGCCTGATGTGAGGAGGTGTTTTTAGCTTTTTATTTTATTTTCACCGACAAGGCTTCAAAGTTTGTGTTTATTATAAGAACATCTCATCTCTTTTATAAAAAGGCAGCTTAAAGCATCCATTACGTCACATACAGCCATCCACAAGCCTTATAATAAAGAGAAAATAGAGTTTAACTAATAAATATTGTAGATAAAACAAAGTTTAGGTGTCAGTCAGGACATTTGTTGTGTTTAAGCTCTTTGACTTGATGAAATAAGAAGTGCTTAATGTTTTTTGTTGATTTGCTTCATTCCCAGGAACGACTCGTTCTGTTCGGCGCTCCCTGTTCGCCCAGTCTTCAGGCCTCAGCAGTGGTGTTTACTGGGAATGGGCGAACGACGAGGGAGGCTGGACCCCGTACGAGACCCGCACCTCCATCCTTTTGGAGCACAGCTATCAGGCCCGCCAAGGCACGGCGGACCTGGGCCCCCACGGATACAATTACATCGTGGATCTCACCTCTCTGGCCCAGGTGAACAAAGCCACGGGCTTCAGGCGCCAGGTGCGGCGGCAGTGCAACCTCCCCTACCCGCTGGCCTCCTCCGGACCCCCGGCCATCCCCTCGACCCCCGCCTGCTCGTGTCAGCAGTGTCTGAGCCACAGCAGCACAGGACCCATGCCCAGCCGGTCCCGACACTCCTTTTCGTCGGGGAGTCTGAACCGACCCAGCCTCCAGGGGACCGGGAGGGTCGCTGCGGCCCACCCTACTTCTGTTTACTCGCCGTACCCTAGGAGGCCCCTCTCTGTCGGGGGGATGTCCTGGGGCAGCCCCTGGCCCCCCCCAGCCTCTGCCAGTCACATGTCCGCACCACATCTGAGCAGCTCTACAAGTTCTAACGGGTTGAGGTGAGTTTGACTCATGAAACGTCGGTGCAACACACACACACACACACACACACACACACACACACACACACACACACACACAC